>NC_138735.1:35191445-35216445 GCF_965113295.1 Leuciscus leuciscus
ACTGGTTTGTAAATAATGCTATACTTCATTTAGAAATGATAAATTGATAATTAATATTTAATAAAGTATGAAAATGCAATTATTAAACACATTATAGATATGCTTCTAACTCAATAATACAGCGTTTAAAGGTGTATTTATAAACTGCTTATTAATGTCTGCTTTATGAATTATGATTTATCTGTTTACCAATGCTTAACTAATGATTAATAGGATGCAGTTATTATAAAGGGTTACCATATATATTATATAATATTTCTCATAATATAACTTCAAATATGCATTTTTTTTATATATATATATATATATATATATATATATATATATATATATATAAAAACATGCCAAGAGGGGATCTGCAACTCAATGTCATAATTATAATGTAATTATTATTATATTATTAAGATATTAATAATGTGACTGATAGTATTGGCTGCCTATTAATTAAAACATAATTTCTACTCTTAAAAAAAAAACAATAGACATGTCCTTATTTTTCTGTTTCCTTTGTTTCTAGGATGTTGATGTACAGAGATATTCAGTGTTTGAAATATTGCTAAATTTAAATGCAACCAAACATATGTCGTTCGTTACCATCCAACAGTGGACCTTTCTTTAAGATCTAATTCAAAACTTTTGAGTTGACTTGCTGCATCTGGTCATTTTGAAGAAACAAAAATGAAATACACAATTTTCTTTTAAGGTCTTTTTTCATAATATAACTTCAAATATGCAAAAAATAATAATATTTTAAACATGCCAAGATGGAATATCATCTCTGAACGATTTCTTCCTATACAAGTGGGGACTCGCAATAGCCTGCAATGGAACTGTGTGTGTGTGTGTGTGTGTGTGTGTGTGTGTGTGTGTGTGTGTGTGAACAGTTAAGTCTGTCTTTATTTTGTAACTATAGTTACAAAATAAAGACAGACTTAATTGAATTTAATTGCTTGAGGAAAGACCATTTAAATCTACAACGGGGTAAAAAATACAGACGGTCCGGCAGCAACAGTTCAAAAGCAGAGGCGAGAATATCCTCTTATCATTCATAATATAATTTTTTTACTTTCTATGCTTGGTTATGCAGTCCCTAACAATTTACTTGCCATTGTTATGTGTCATTGCACACACACATACATATCTATATTACTAACAGACCAATGTCGCTCTACACTGGCCTAGTGGGGACTCTCGGAACGATCTCTATCTATACAAGAGGGGACTTGGCTGCAATGGAGCTGTGTGTGTGTGAACAGTGAAGTGAACTGGCAGTGAAGTCTGCCTTCATTATTTAACTACATATATATAGTATATTATATATTATGCCTTTTTTCATTCATAATATAATTTTTCTTATTTAACGCTTATTTTCTCTCTTCATAGATACTTTCTATGCTTGGTTATGCAGTCCCTTTAGGGTTTATAGGATTAATCAAACAGAAATAGCTCTTTAAGGTAATGATTTCAGGTCACTATAGTGACCTATATTTAGTATAGCGTAAAGCATACTTTATACAGTGAAAAATGATTTTATTAATCAAAATGAACTTCGCGTCCCCAGTTGGATGGTAAAGAACGATACGTGTTTGGCTGCTTTGTACATTTCTTGCCATCACAAACACACTGTAAAGATTTTGGAGGTCAATCTCAAAATGTTATGTCGACTTGCTGCACTGAACATTTTTAGTTGGTTCAGTTGAAATATATGAAGTAGGGATGTTCATTTAACATTTTGTGGTAACACTTTATTTTGATAGTCCGTTTGTTAAGACTATACTAGTTATTAGTAGCCATTCAGTAGCTTGTCAACAGTGCATCAGTTGACATTCAACAACACTGTTTCAACTGACAAGTAACATACGTTCAACTGACTGCCTATAGACTATAAGGTACAATTCAAGTGTTAATCTACAGATTTTACGAAAAAGTGCCTGTTGACTGTCAATGTTATTTTGCAACAGGTTATTAACCAATTGGCGACTAACTTTCAATTGTCAACTAACTTTCTGTAGATTGAGTACCAACAACTCAAGATCAATCTGTCAGTTAAATGTCAACAGTCATGTCAGCATATGAAGTATATTATACTGTATATCCTACTCAAGGGGTCTCATGTGCATCAAATTAATAATTATTTTAGCTGATTTAAAAATGTTTTAACCATTTGTAGATAATCTGTTGATAGTCAACTAAAGATTACATGTAGTTGCTTATTTGTTGCTTGTCAACAAAGAAATTGTTTATGATCAGTAGACTATTAATAGACATTCTCAACTAAGCGTTAGTAGATATATTTTAGGACTATCTAACTAAAGTGAAAAAGAATTTATATCAGTAGAAAGTCTATAACCTATCAACAGATTAATATATTGTTTATGATCAGTTGACTATTAATAGACATTATCCACTAAGTGTTAGTAGATATATTTTAGGACTATCTAATTAAAGTGAAAGACAGTTGATATCAGTAGAAAGTCTATAACCTATCAACAGATTGCATACCTGACCTGACTGAAGTAGAACAAACACTATGGCCAGCACATCAGAGAGAAAAAAAATCACTTTACTTTAAACAATCACTTTACTAAAAAATTATTTAGTACACACAATTAATTATTAAAACACATCCAGCGGTCTCCATCTCCATTCTCAGCAGCGACCGTAAATGTCAAATCCCGCGCTCGTGATGAATTTAAATTCAAATATTGCGCCCTCAAGAAGCGTTACGACATGTTTTACAGCAGTGATATCAAACGCTCATTGGCTCTCGCCTGCTTCGTCACAGATTGCAGCATGCCGTGTTTCAGTTGCAACACTGAAATGCAGAAGCGCGCGCGCCGTCTTCACGCAGAGGGAAGCTGGGTTAACATTTTCATGGATTAATAACTTAAATTCTGCTCTGTCTCTAGTCCCTTATACAAAACTATTATATACTGCCAGAGAGGACTGCAACACATCGTCATTTGAGCGACTTTTGGTACCGATTTACATTTTCGCAATAAATTATTATGATTACACATCTGTTGTTTTTCTTCATAATTTTAGCCTGCATAGTTTTAAGAAATGGTTATGGGTAGGTTTAGGGGCAGGAGTAGGATTAATGTTAGTGACTCAAAATATATTTTAATGCTATTAATAAAACTGGCATTTCCCTACACATCTCTGTCCATAAAGTGTTTTATTCTGTATAAAATTAGTAATTTATATTTAGGTTTGGGAGTAGGGTTAAGGGAACTTACATTTATCTATAAAACAGTATAAGGGAAATGATACAGATATCTTTATGATTCGTAAACGTTTTGTAGCTGTGAATTCGTAATAATTCTACGTTGCAGACATGTCTGTATCGTACGTTTCAGCATCTATCCAAACGTACAAAAAAGTATGTTTTCAATCTGTTGATAGGTTATAGACTTTCTACTGATATAAACTGTTTTTCACTTTAATTAGATAGTCCTAAAATGTATCTACTAACACTTAGTGGATAATGTCTATTAATAGTCTACTGATCATAAACAATTTATTTGTTGACAAGCAACAGATCTAATCTTTAGTTGACAATCAACAGATTATCTACAAATGGTTAACAATTTTTTAAAAACATTTTTAAATCAGCTAAAATAATCATTAATTTGATGCATATGAGACCCCTTGAGTAGGATATACAGTATCATATACTTCATATGCTGACATGACTGTTGACATTTAACTGACAGATTGATCTTGAGTTGTTGGTACTCAATCTACAGAAAGTTAGTTGACAATTGAAAGTTAGTCGACAATTGGTTAATAACCTGTTGCAAAATAATATTGACAGTCAACAGGCACTTTTTTGTAAAAATCTGTAGATTAACACTTGAATTGTTCTTTATAGTCTATAGGCAGTCAGTTGAACGTATGTTACTTGTCTGTTGAAACAGTGTTGTTGAATGTCAACTGATGCACTGTTGACAAGCTACTGAATGGCTACTAATAACTAGTATAGTCTTAACAAACGGACTATCAAAATAAAGTGTTACCCATTTTGTTTTCTGACTGAAAGCTGATGGTTGTTAACCAGTCATCATCAGTTAACTGACATGATTTGAAGGTTAGATTAGAATTAAATGGACTTAGAATAGATAGGTGTCTGTGACCAATTCAAAAACCTAAAAAATGTAGATTTACATGTGCAAATAGCAGCATAAACAACAGAACATGAGGATTCACACATCAAGCACCCGCAGTGCTTCTGTGAACACAGTAAACCAGAATAAAAGTGTATATATAACTGTATATATAGTAAATAGGCCAACTTAAATGAACAATTAACAAAACTAAAGTGCAATAAAGAATGGACACTTCAGGGTCTGTTTACACAACATCATTTTCAATTTTCACCTGACAATGCAAGCTTTTGAAAACGAGTTTCAAAGTGCAAGGTTTTGAAAACGATGCCTTTACAATCTGCATGTAAACAACATAAACGTGAATTTGTGAAATTGGTATGTCATTCCAACCCGGTCACACTAAATGTGTCTCTATAGCACACATTGGGCCCTATCTTGCACCCAGCGCAAGTGACTTTGTACACCGACGCATGTATCATTCCTATTTTGCACCCGCGCAAAGCGGACTTTTCCCTCCACAGAAGCACGTCGGTTAACTAAGAAATACACTTGCGCTCCCGGGGGCGGTTCAGCGCAAAGAGGAGGCGTGTTCCGGCGCAAACGTTCCTTCTTGCTATTTTGCAGGTTTAGAAAACAATTGCGCCACTAACCAGGAAAAAATAGTTTAAAGTCAGTGGCGCGTTGCGCATGTTATTCATAGGCTATTTTAAGGGCGCATGCTTGGCCATAATCAATGTAGCGTGTGCACAACGCGCACTTTGATTCTCTCATCTACACAGAAGCAGCAGTTTTCATTTTTGCAAATCATACATTATTACGATAGATAGATAGATAGATAGATAAACAATTTATTATAAAAGCATACATCTAGCTTACACATTTACCCAAATTAACCGAAGTTAATTTGGGTGGGTTTCTCCATTTCAATGTAACTTCTCTCTTTTACGGCCGTGACGAGAGCGTTGCTCTCCTTGGCTGTGAACCGCTGCTGGCGCGCGCCTGGCAAATCCGCCGTTACAATAGCAATCCGCTATGGAAAAAGCGCATCTGCTCTTAAAGGGAATGTGAGATGACGCTCTGATTGGTTTATTTCACGTTACGCCCAAACCACACCTATGAATAATGAAGCTACTTCAGACCAACCCATTTTAGATTTGCGCCTGGCGCAAGAGTCATTTATCCCGCCGGGAAAATAGCAACAGCGCCGAGACCCGCCCACAAAGTTACTTGCGCTTTGCGCTTTGACACTTGCGTTTCAGATCGTTAAAATAGGGCCCATTGTGTTTATTGTGCAATTTATACGCGAAAAGGAGTTTCTGTGTGCATATGATACGCATGGGTGGGTTTAGGGTAGGTTTAGTAATGGTGTGTAATATGTAATATGTATTATATGTTTGGTTAGGATTAGTGTTGTAGGGTGCATGACGTGTGTATTCACCTTATTTTCCACGAGGGTGACGCCATTACGTTCGTTTTGTCATCTTACTTCCGGTTGAGAGGGACCTCAACTTCCGTCTGAAAGGACGCTAGTTTCTAGACGTAATTCTATTGTTCTAACGGTAAAATATGTCAAGTATTAAATGCTCAGTTAGGGGCTGCCATAACAATTGGATTAAGAGGATAGAACAATTTAACCAACAGTGTTACGAACACAATGTAAAGCGATCGGAATGTTGTGGTGTACTTTACGATTTACACCCGGATGTGCCGTGTCAGTTTAGCGGAAGTCGGATGACAAATTGCGGAAGCGCAAAGTATTAAAAGTGGGCGGGGCGGAATAAGGTGAATTACACGCAATAAAGTGCTATCATATGAATGTATTAAATGCATGAATAAGCCTTTCTGCATCTGACAGGGATAAAGAAGTTTGAATTCTGCCAATATTTTTAAGATGGAAAAATGCAGATTTTGAAACCATTTTGATATGGGCATCAAATGACAAATGCGGATCAAAGATAACACCTAGATTTCGCACTTGTGATGCTGGAGACAATAATTCAGAATCAGAAAACAGACTTAGACAGTTATGTTTGTGCAAATCTGTCAGCATACCAAAAAGTAACAGTTCCATTTTTGATTTGTTAAGCTTAAGATAGTTGTCATGCATCCATACCTTTATTTCTTCCAGACATACGGTAAGAGCTGTAATTGCGAGATTTGGATCAGGGAGTGAGCTAACATAGATCTGCATGTCATCAGCATAACAAGGAAAAACCCCGTACCGTACTTTCTAATAATGTCACCAAGCGGCAACATATAGATGCAGAACAAAGTAGGTCCTAGTACTGACCCCTGCGGGACGCCCTGCTGTACTAATGTTGCCTTCGATTTGTTCTTCCCCAAATAAATATACTGCAAAGAGATGCCAGAGGTGCCTAACAAAACACGCAACCTGTCAAGGAGGATGATATGACATATAGTGTCAAAAGCAGCGCTAATGTCTAGCAGAACCAAAATGCTGCAAGCACCCATATCAGCAGATACATTAGGCGTTTCTCAATAGCAAGTACGCACAGTTTGGACTTGCCAAGTCCAGCTCAGGAGAATGACTCCCGAGGACTCGAGTCCGGTAATTCTGCTAATGGAACAGCACGTTCTTCAAAGCGTCAGTCAGCTCGCTCTGCTACTCCGGTTATCTCTGTATGTACATTTTAGGCAACAATAAAACAAAATATGTTATAAAACACCACACTGCCTCTTTTCGTTTTCATTTAAAGAAATCTTAAACATTATAGCCACACAAATGGTGATTGCCTGGATCTCACAACCTGGATCAAATTTTCATAAATCTTTATAAATAAACCACAGATTTGAGCTTTAAACAACTACATTCTCGCCTGAAAAACTCTTAAATTTACATTTCGTGACACAGTAACAGTAGTATTATATTTCAACTGTAAATTAAAAGATGGCGCTTCTTATGTTGTCATTCCCCTTGTAGCACGCGCAAGTGACGATTCTCTGTCAACCAATCAACGTCCTGCAGTTAGTCTAGCTCCACCCTTTAGTACCATACCACTGTGCTGGTACCCCAACGGAAGGGTACCCAAAAAGTGTTAAGGTTCGGCTTTTTGGTACCATTCACAACTTTTGACAGTGGAAACGGAAATAAATGCATACCGTACCGTACCGTACCGCTCAGTGAAAACAAGCCATTAGAGATTAGAGTCGAATCTTCCCTAACAATTTTTAAGTCTCTTTTAAAAAGGTATTTGTTTTCTCTGGCGTATTGATTTTTTTTTTTTTAAATGTATATAATATATTATATTTTTGTGTATTAGAGTGTGTATATTTAGGATACGTATTTAGTTGTCTCGTACAGCACTTTGGCCAGTCTTGTGGCTGTTTTAAATGTACTTTATAAATTAATTAAACTTGAAACTACTGATTGTAATAATAGATCAAAATTCTTACTGTCAGTTAACCGGTTAGTCATAGTATTCTCAATGTATTTTAACACTGGCACTTTAGTTGAACCATCTGAATATTTTAAATGCAACAATCAACATAAAATTGAGTTTTTTTTTTACAGTGTATTTTTTAGGGCAATAAACCCAGACAGCAACATAGTGTTGGCCCAGATCCGGCCCACATCCGGGCTGTGTGGATTCCAGATGTGGGCCAGATCCGGGCCGATACTATGTAGCTGTCTGAGACTGGTGTTTTAGTGTTATTATGAACATCGCCATCACATTCAGAGATACTGCTAAATGTAAAAGCAATCAAACGTGTCATTCTTTATTATCAAACAGTGGACAAAATAAGTAAATTTGTGTAATGAAATTAATATAACATGTGCATGCATACTGCTGCTGCTTATCTTTAGCATGTACACTAACTTGTGTGGAAATGGGCATGGAATGGTGAAAAAATGCTGACCTAAAAATTGTTACACTTAATTTAAGTGATATTACTTAACATTAATGAACCAACATACAATAAAACTACCAAAACACATCATTCATGTCTCAAATTAAGGCATTCTTTCAGAACTCTAGTGAAGGTTTCAGCCAACAAACATAAATTAAATATACAAAACAAAAAACACACAAACAACAGGCAGCAATATGCACTATTTTCTGCTGTTCAGAATTCAATGCAGTTTATGTTACATGGTTCATGTTTACATTAATGGACAAACCTTTTGTAAAGATGGTGATGAAAATGAAAGACTAAGACTTGTGTATGTGTTTAGCTACATCTTAATTTTTCTGATTTAAAAAAAATTATATTTCAGAATAATATATATCAATGTGGTATACGGTAGAAATATTACACATTTCAGTCTAGCTTAGGTTTTTAAATTAAATAACACAGTCTTGGAAATAATATGTAAGCATGTGCAAATAAGCCTGTATAGTAAATCAAGTTCTGTTGGTCTTTGTGTTTAAGTGAGAAATTAATTCATTTAAATTGAAAGATCTCAATGTTTATAAGATCTTTCAATTATGTTTAACAGTTTTGAGTGTATAAAAGAGTGTATAAAAATGGGCTCTGAGTTTTGGCAGTGGTTGTGTCTAAGTGAAATATGTAGTTTGGAAGATGTAGTCACTGAATGCATTAATACAACATTGAATGACACAGACATTTGCAACACTTCTAGAATCAGAATCAGAATCAGAAAGAGCTTTATTGCCAAGTGTGCTTGCACCCACAAGGAATTTTTATTGGTACTGAAGCTTCCAGTGCACATATACAAATACAAATACAAATACAACAAGAAACATAGTAATACAAATTCTAAGAATAAAATATATTTAAAAAAAATAAAATAAAAATAGTATAAAAAGTAAAAAAAAAAGGGGTCACAGTTGGGTTTAGTCTGAATAAACATTTACAGATTATGAACATATTTACAGTATTTTGAGAAGTATGAATAATATAAATATAAATATCACCTGAGTTAAAGAATATTACACTAGACAGTGGGAGTCTAGTGCATGTTACAGATTATGAACATATTTACAGTATTTTGAGTAGTATGAATAATATAAATATAAATATCACCTGAGTTAAGAGAATATTGCACTAGACAGTGGGAGTATTGCACTTACAGGCATATGCCTTGGGGGGCATGTTAAGTGTTCAGAAGGGAAATGGCCTGTGGAAAGAAACTGTTCCTGTGCCTGGATGTTCTTGTGGCCAGTGATCTGTGTCGCCGTCCTGACGGTAACAGTTCAAACAGGGGGTGTCCAGGGTGAGTGGAGTCTGTGATGATTTTACCTGCTCTCTTCCTCACTCTGGAAGAGTACAGGTCCTGGAGGGTTGGCAGGGGGGCACCAATAATCCTCTCTGCTGTCCGGACTGTCCGTTGTAGTCTCCTGATGTCCGATTTGGTAGCTGAACCAAACCAGACAATGATGGAAGTGCTTAAAACAGACTCAATGACGGCTGAGTAGAACTGGATCAGCAGCTCCTGTGGCAGATTCTACAGTAATACCGTAGTAAAATATATTCAGAATCTAAAAAATGCAATACTATCAAAACAATTAGATGTAGCTGAACACATACAGGTATTAATCTTTCAGTTTCATCACCATCTATAAAAAGGGGAAACTTGGGGGAAATGTGTACTGTACTGTAAACAATGACCATGTGACATAAAATGCTGTGAATTCTGAACAACAGAAAACAGCAGAAATATTTTATAATGCTTCCTGTTATTTGTGTTTTTTTATTTAACGTGTGTTTTTTTGGGGTAAAACCTTTTCTAGTGTTCTGGAAGAATGAGTTGATCTGAGACATGAATGAAGTTTCAGTGCATTTTGAATGTGAAATGAACTGCTGTCAAGCTGTAAGTTGGTTTGGAGAAGATATCATGGTCTTTTAACCTGATATAATTTAAGACATCATTTAAGACTGTGGTATAAATGATTGAATGATTTAACCATAACTCATTACTATCCTTGATTTCTAAAATAGGTATTTTTCATGTGTATGTAGACTCTAGTGTGTGTGAATTGAGTTGTTGCACTTCCCCCCCACACACAATTTACATATCAATGCAGGAAGGCCTTAAAGGCCAGTGTTTGTCTCAGGTGAGAAAACTGGCCAACAACCCCCAGAGTCCTGTTACCAATATCTGTGCAACTTCTCAAATACACTAGAATAAACTAGAGAAAACGCTGGGATTTACCCTGCCAAATTTATTTTGTAAAGTTTTCTTTTGTAAAAATGTATTTAAATAAATAAATAAAACAAGAATGACACTATCTACTGTTCACTGCAGTTAATGTTACATTATCCACGTTTACAATACTGTACAAAAATATGAAACTGAGATTAACACTTGTGTAGGTGTTTAGTTAAATATAATTTTTTTGTTTTTGTTTTTTTTAGATTCAGAATTTAAAACATCTGCAAATTGGCCTGTAAAGAACATAAATGTCTGTTGGTGTTTGTGTTAAGTGAGAAATAAATAAAAAAAATTGCCAAAGCAATAATAAATGATCCACAGTTTGGCTCACATAAGCCCCGTTCACACAGAGATTCCGGAAAATACACTGATAATTTGTCCCGCGATTGTTTGATTTCTGTTCATTCACACTCCCAGGGATTTTCTGAAATCAGTATTATATATTATAATATAATATTTAAATATAAAATCTTGTTTACTTGTTTAGCACTATGTTCGCAATGAAACTAAATTAATGATTATTCCAAACACAAATAAAATGTAAGTTTCTCAATACTAAAGTCACTTTTTCAAAACTCTCTTCACACAGTGATCACACCATCCGTCTATGTGAGCTAAACTGTGGATCACTGCTTTGAAAGATGTCATTGAATGCTTTTTGTTCCATTTACATTAATTATTCTTAAACACAAACACCAACAGAACTTTATGTTCTATACAGGCTAATTTGCACATGTTTACATACTCTTTTTAAAACTGTTAATAATAATAGTACTGTTAAACTGTTAAAAATAACAAGTAATTTCAATCACATTGAAATAGATATTCTGATTCTAAAATATAATATTATCAAAATAATTAGATGTAAGTGTTAGTCTTTCAGTTTCATCACCATCTATACAAAAGGGGAAACTTAGGAATATTTTAGTACAGTAATGTTAAAAAGTTAGTTTGTTAGTATACTTTACTTTATTGCCCTTTTTCAGGAAATTTGTCTTGGACTCAAAGCTGCATTAGTACACAACATATACATACACACACAAACCAAAAAGAGTTTTAAAAAAACGGCATTACTACATCTTGCTATTTAACATATTAATAGATACAGGAATAAATGATTTTTTGTAACGGTTCCTCTTACTCAGTGGGACTCTATACCGTCTCCCTGATGGCAGAAGCTGATACATTGGAAATAAAACATGGCTTGAATCACTCACTATTGTCTGTGCATTTAACAAAAAATCCATGATTCGTAAATTGATTGAAGTGATGAGTACTCTCTTACACCCATAACTTACATTGCAGTTTTCACAAGACGTACAAGCTGTGATTTTAATTGGACCAAAAGATTGCCATATGAAGTTTGCATCCAATAATTTAAAAGACTAAAACGGCATAATGAAATAATTGCATAATTCTCTGATTTACACCAAACAGCCTAAGTCTTCTTAAAAAATACAATCGTTGCCGGAATTTTGAACAAAGATAATCAATGTTGGCTTTCCAAGTAAATGAACGATCAATGACCACACCTAGATACTTATAGGTATCCACCTGCTCAATATTATCAGATGATAACTGGGCTGTAATCAAAAAGGATCATGTAACATCAACTGCAGTGAATTATAAACAGTAGATAGTGTCATTCTTGTTTTATGAAAGCATTTTACAAAAGAGAACATTGTGTAATGCTCCTGTTGTTTGTGTTTTTTGTTTTATGAGTGACAAAGTGTGTTTGTTGTTAAATCTTTTCTAGTGTTCTGGAAGAATGAGTTGATCTGAGACATGAAGTTTCAGTGCATTTTGAATGAGAAATGAACTGCTGTCAAGCTGTAAGTTGGTTAGGAGAACTGAGTGAAGAGTTTTGAAAATGCACCTAAATATTGAGAAATGTGTCCTAGTGATTGTAAAAACCTGTCATTTAATTTAATTTGGCAGGGTAAATCCCATCGTTTTCTCTAGTTTATTCTAGTGTATTTGAGAAGTTGCACAGATATTGGTAACAGGACTCTGGGGGTTGTTGGCCAGTTTTCTCACCTGAGACAAACACTGGCCTTTAAGGCCTTCCTGCATTGATATGTAAATTGCGTGTGGGGGGGGAAGTGCAACAACTCAATTCACACACCCTAGTCTACATACACATGAAAAATACCTATTTTAGAATATCAAGGATAGTAATGAGTTATGGTTAAATCATTCAATAATTTATACCACAGTCTTAAATGATGTCTTAAATGATATCAGGTTAAAAGACCATGATATCTTCTCCAAACCAGCTTGACAGCAGTTCATTTCACATTCAAAATGCACTGAAACTTCATTCTCAGATCAACTCATTCTTCCAGAACACTAGAAAAGGTATTACCCCCCAAAAAACACACGTTAAATAAAATAAACACACAAATAACGGGTAGAATTCTAACATATTTCTGCTGTTTTCTGTTGTTCAGAATTCACAGCATTTTATGTCACATGGTCATTGTTTACAGTAAGGCAAGGCAAGGCAAGGCAAGTTTATTTATATAGCACATTTCATACACAATGGCAATTCAAAGTGCTTTACATAGAAGAAATTAAAATAATGAAAAGAAATAAGAATAATTAAAACAGTTTAGAAAAATAAAATAAAATACAGTACTTTTAAAAAATAAAAAAGAATATTTATTATAGATCTTTCTTTCAAAGGATTCCCTTAAGACTTAAATCTTTCAACCTTCTTTTAACCTTCAATCTTCTTACGACTTCCATCTATCAACTTTCCTTTAACTTTCTTTTCTCCCTCATTTACTCACACGTTCTTTTCACTTTCTTTAGCACTTTAGCACTGCGTTCACATTCTTTCTCAGACGAAAACTTTAATATCGTCATTTAAATACTGTTCTACTTTCAAACCCACATTAATCACTTTCACATTATCACCTTCTGAGTGGGCATTTACAGTTTCGGGCTAAATGCCCTGCTGACATAGGAGAAATTAAAATAATTAAAAGAAATAAGAATAATTAAAACAGTTTAGAAAAATAGAGTAAAATACAGTACAGTACAAACAGTCGGACGAACAGCGGCACAGTGCTCATTCAGTAAATGCACAGCTAAACAGAAGTGTTTTGAGTCTGGATTTGAATGTGACCACTGTAGGAGCACATCTGATCTCTTCTGGAAGCTGGTTCCAGCTGTGGCTGGCATAATAGCTAAAAGCAGACTCACCATGCTTAGAGTGAACCCTTGGTATTTCTAGCTGATATGATCCTAATGATCTGAGTGATCTGTTGGGTTTATATTCAGTGAGCATATCTGCAATGTATTGAGGTCCTAGGCCATTGAATGATTTATATACCAGTAATAATACTTTGAAATCAATCCTAAATCTAACTGGGAGCCAGTGTAAAGACCTGAGGACTGGTGTGATATGTTCATATTTCCTGGTTCTGCTCAGAATCCTAGCGGCAGCGTTCTGTATGAGCTGCAACTGTCTTATGGTCTTTTTGGGAAGGCCAGTGAGGAGTCCATTACAATAATCCACCCTGCTGGTGATGAAAGCATGCACAAGTTTCTCTAAGTCTTGTCTGGAAACAAAGCATCTAATTCTTGCAATATTTTTCAGATGATAGTATGCTGATTTAGTTATTGCTTTGACATGACTACTGAAACTAAGGTCTGACTCTAGTGTCACACCAAGATTCCTGACTTGATGTTTAGTTGTTTGACCCCTAGAGAGAAGGTATGCGTTCACCTTGAGAACTTCATCTTTGTTTCCAAACGCAATAACTTCAGTTTTGTCTTTGTTTAATTGAAGAAAGTTTTGACACATCCAACTGTTGACTTCGTCAATGCATCGGCACAGGGAGTCAATGGGGCTGTAATCGTTAGGCGATAGGGCTAAGTACAGCTGTGTGTCGTCTGCATAGCTGTGGTAAGCAATTTGGTTATTTCTCATTATTTGGCTCATTGGGAGCATATACAGGTTGAACAGGAGTGGCGCAAGAATTGAGCCTTGAGGGACTCCGCATGTCATGGATGTCCACTCAGACTTATGGTCTCCTATACTCACATAATAACCTCTCCCATCTAAGTATGACCTGAACCATTTTAGGACTATCCCAGAAAGCCCCACCCAGTTTTCCAGCCTATCAAGAAGTATGTTGTGATCGACAGTGTCAAATGCAGCACTGAGGTCGAGTAGTACCAGCACTGATAATTTGCCTGAATCAGTATTTAAGCGAATATCGTTTATTATCTTTATGAGCGCTGTCTCTGTGCTGTGATGCGGTCGGAAACCAGATTGAAAATTATCAAAGTATCCATTCGAGCTTAAGAATTTGTTCAGCTGATTGAAGACAACTTTTTCAATGATCTTGCCTATGAAAGGAAGATTTGAGATCGGTCTATAGTTGCTTAATATGGTCTTATCCAGATTGCTCTTTTTCAGGAGGGGCTTGACAACTGCAGTTTTCAGGGAGTTTGGAAAACTCCCAGAGAGAAGTGAGGCATTTACCACTTCTAGAAGATCTGCTTCTAAACTGTTTAGCACAATTTTGAAGAAAGATGTGGGAAGTGTGTCAAGGGCGCATGTTGATGTTTTAAGGTGTTGTACGGTTTCTTCCAAAATTTTGCCATCAATTTCTTTGAAGTCAGACATAGTAACTACTTTCTCAGGTGGTCTGATCTGTCTGACCCCAGCACAACTCAAGGATGTGCTGATCACCTTTCTGATATTATTGATTTTCTCAGAGAAGAAAGAAGCAAACTCACTGCACTTGCTGTTTGAGAGCATTTCACTAGGAATCTGGCTTGGGGGGTTTGTCAGTCTCTCTACAGTAGCAAAAAGAGTGCGTGTGTTGTTTAAATTGCTGTTTATAATATTTGAGAAGAAAGTCTGTCTAGCTTTGCCTAGTTCCATATTGAAAGCATGCAGGCTGTCTTTGTAGATGTTATAATGGACTACAAGTTTTGTCTTCCGCCACATGCGCTCTGCTTTTCTGCATTGTCTTTTCATATGTTGCACTGCTGTTGAGTTTCTCCAAGGTGCTTTTTGTCTGCCACTCTTCTTCCTGACTTTAACAGGAGCAATATCATCAATTATATTTTTAACTTTTGAGTTAAAAGAATCAAGGAGAAAATCAACAGAGTCAGCAGATATGCTTGGTGTTAAGGATATAGCCTTCATAAATAGTACACTAGTGTTCTCATTTAAGCATCTCTTCTTGACAGACACAGATTTAGCTTCAGTGGCAGGAGAGATCAATATATCAAAGAAAATACAGAAATGATCAGACAGTGCTACATCCTTAATAAAAATCGATGAAATGTTTAGACCCTTACTGATAAGTAAATCTAGAGTGTGTCCATGATTGTGTGTGGGTCCATGTACATGCTGAGTCAGATCAAAAGTTTTTAAAACAGTTTTGATTTCTTTTGCCATATTGTTTTCTGCATTATCTATGTGAATGTTAAAATCTCCAGCAATGGCAAAACAGTCAAACTCTGAGGTAATTGTTGATAACAGTTCTGTAAAGTCCTCAGCAAAGGCTGGAGAGTATTTTGGAGGCCTGTAAATAATGATAAGTAAAATGCGAGGAGCACCTTTTAACACAGTACCCAGATATTCGAAAGACGGGTAATTCCCAAATGATATTTGCTTACATTGATAGATATCTTTAAAAAGAGCAGCTAGACCCCCACCTCTCTTAACAGCTCTGCAGACACTCATAAAAGTAAAGTTAGGAGGGGCTGTTTCATTGAGGATTGTTGCACTGCAGCTGTATTCTAGCCAGGTTTCATTTCAGTACAGTACACATTTCCCCCAAGTTTCCCCTTTTTATAGATGGTGATGAAACTGAAAGATTAATACCTGTATGTGTTCAGCTACATCTAATTGTTTTGATAGTATTTCATTTTTTAGATTCTGAAAATATTTTACTACGGTATTACTGTAGAAGTGTTGCAAATGTCTGTGTCATTCAATGTTGTATTAATGCATTCAGTGACTACATCTTCCAAACTACATATTTCACTTAGACACAACCACTGCCAAAACTCAGAGCCCATTTTTATACACTCTTTTATACGCTCAAAACTGTTAAACATAATTGAAAGATCTTATAAACATTGAGATCTTTCAATTTAAATGAATTAATTTCTCACTTAAACACAAAGACCAACAGAACTTGATTTACTATACAGGCTTATTTGCACATGCTTACATATTATTTCCAAGACTGTGTTATTTATTTTAAAAACCTAAGCTAGACTGAAATGTGCAATATTTCTACCGTATACCACAAAGATATGTAATTTAAGTCCAAAGGGAAACTATGTTTTTATTGTATTTTTATTACTGCCAATGTCTGAGAGACCACAACCCATAAGATTGCTAAAGTAAAAAATGTGTACCGTTGGTTCATTAATGTTAAGTAATATTTTTGACTCGAACAAAATCACTTAATTGTCAATTTTTAGGTATTTGAAATGTACTATCATTAACTTTTGTAATGTTAATTTATATTATGTTATATATATGCACGGTAAAACTCTCTCCAATATGATATATACACATTATAATGCTTGATCTGTAAATAAAAGGCTGTGGATTTGCATAAAATGACTTTATTTTGTGTATTTGTATTTTATGTTTGTTGCTGTTTTAAAACGACTCGCTACCGTGTGCCTGTTCACACCACAAGGACTATGAATCGGCATCAAACGCACAATAACTGGAATTTAAAACTTCACTATGTGAAGAAACAAATGATCAATAAACTGTTGGACAGATATAGGCTACATTAGGATTTGTGCGCTCGAAATTTCTTCGCTTTGTGCCGTGAACTTTTAAATGCGCACTTGTGCAGCGCTGAACACTGTGACTCTATGTTGCTTTGAGCACATCATTCTGCACCCGCGATGCAAATACGCGCTTTGTGCGCTCTGTTTTGAAGCGTTTCATATTATCATGGTTTTTCCTATATTTTTTATACCTAGCCTGCACAATACATTTAAAATAAGCATAATTTAATTGTATATTATATTGTATGCACTAGGGATGTCCCGATCAGGTTTTTTTGCCCTCGAGTCCGAGTCCGAGTCATTTGATTTTGAGTATCTACCGATACCGAGTCCCGATCCGATACTTCTATAATACATAAAAAAAGAATAAAGAAGAGCGAAAAAACAGATCCAGGATGTTCCTTATTTTTTATTTAATTCACCTTATTTTAACATTCAACAACTCTGTTAACAAACAGAGCACTTCTGTGAGGTAGCTTGAACAATCAAGTAAATCAAGTAAATTCTTCACTTTTGGACTTTAGTGCAACAGTAAATATAAAAAAGTCTAATATATAAACAAATAGCACCTCAACTTAAAATACCCGGCAGGCATGTAAACAAATAAAATATAAAAGTGCCACAGTGTTTGCAAAGCCAGTAATGTGCTTTTAGGAACTGCACTCCTAACTCTTACGCCAACGCTATCTCACGACCAATTCGTACGAATTCGTACGAATGATAAAAAGTTGGCTAATTCGTACGACCTCACTCGTACGAATTTGTACGATTTGTCTAAACCCACGTGATGGGTAGGTTTAGGGGCGGGGTCAGGGGTAGGTCATTCGTATGAATTCATACGAATTGGCAAATTCGTTAACTGCACGCGTATTTTATTTTTTTTGCCGCCCATGTTAACAGATTAGAGCATTCACACCGCACGCAGAGGCGGCGCGGCAGTGCGTATAGCAGAGCAGAGCAGGAGTGCCGCGATCTGACAATGCATTGATCATGGCCAAAATACACTGCAGTTTTATCCAAAAGTTGCATTGATGATATCTATTGTGTTTTAAACAGTCAATCAAATGACCAACAGCAATTTAAAAAGAAAACAAATGTCCAAAAACAAACTTGTTGCCAGAACAATAAAAACAAAGATGAACCAAAAGTTATATAAATGAAATTATTAATAAAATAAGCTTCTTGACAAGTATTTTCTCTTAAATGTATTTGAAAACGAAATAAAGCAATGCCAACTTATCCATTATAGAGTACTCTGTCTGTACACAACCCGCGGTTCAGCCGCGCGTGACAAACGCTGCCAGTGTGAAAGCAAGACGCGCGTGTCCTGCTCCTGCTCACCACACGCACTGCTCCTGCGCTGCTTACGCTCTGCTCGCTCTGCCTAGTCAAGGAGGGCAAAGGCCTTAAATCTAGATGAATTTGCTGATCTTTTTGCAAAAAAACACAAAAATCGTAGAATGCAGTTAATGTGACTGATTCTGAATATGTAATGCAAATTTTAAAAATATAATGGCAATGCAAATACATTGTTGAATGATTGGTAATCATGGTATTTTGCCTGTTAATGCCTATAGTGCAGTGCAGAAAATGATATGACAACAATAAGGTCTAAACTGGCCCCTCTAACAGTACAACTGGCCCCAGCTTGCCCCCAGCTTGAATGTGAGGCTATATGTAAAGCAGAAAAGCGCAATATAAATAAAATGTATCATCATGTGATTATATTTACTACTTTTGTGAATAAATCTTGCTGCAGCATTTTGGACCAGTTGAAGGCGAGCGATTTGTGACTGGGAAATACCGCAATACAATGAGTTGCTGTAGTCTAAATGGGAGGTAATAAAAGCATGAACAGCCATCTCTAGTGTTTTGTCAGTTAGGAAGAGTTTAATTTTAGACAAAAGACGGAGTTGATAGAAACTAGATCCAATTACTGAAGATATTTGTTTGTCAAATTTTAAAGGCCCATCTAAAAGCACACCCCAAACCTTTCTTACTTTGTCAAAAAAAAAAAAAAAAAAAAAAAAACTCAAATACTCATGAACATGTGAACACGTGATGATAAGTACGCATGTGACCATGTTATATACTTGTGCATGACCTGCCTGATCTCATGAAAATGCATCTCTATGGCACGCATTGTGTCTATCGGGCAACTTTTACGCGAAAATATATTTTTTTACATGCATATAATACGCACTTTATTGAGTGTAATACACACACATCCTACAAAACTAATCCTAACCAAACATATATTACATATTACATATTACCACTACTAAACCTACCCTAAACCCACCCATGCCTATCATATGCACGTATAAATTGCACAATAAACACAATGTGTGCTATAGAGACGCATTTAGTGTGACCGGGTTGGAATGACGTAACAATTACACAAATTCACGTTTATGTTGTTTACATGCAGATGGTAAAGGCATCGTTTTCAAAACGAGTGATAAAAGGCATAATATATAATATACTATATAATATACTATATATACATAATGAAGACAGACTTCACTGCCAGTTCACTTCACTGTTCACACACACACACACAAACACTGTTCAAGTCCTCACTTGTATAGATAGATATCGTTCCGAGAGTCCTCACTTGGCCAGTGTAGAGCGACATTGGTCTGTTAGTAATATAGATATGTATGTGTGAGTGCAATGACACATAACAATGGCAAGTAAATTGTTAGGGACTGCATAACCAAGCATAGAAAGTATCTATGAAGGCCTATATATAAATATATATAACTTATAGTTACAAAATAAAGACATACTTAACTGTTCACACACACACACACACACACACACACACACACACAGTTCCATTGCAGGCTATTGTGAGTCCACTGTTGTATAGGTAGAGATCGTTCAGAGTTGAGATTCAATCTTGGCATGTTTAATTTTTTTTATTTTTATTTTTTTAAAGTTATATTATGAAAAAAATGATTTCATTTTTGTTTCTTCAAAATGACCAGATGCAGCAAGTCAACTCAAAAGTTTTGAATTAGATCTTAAAGAAAGGTCCACTGTTGGATGGTAACGACCGACATATGTTTGGTTGCATTTAAATTGAGCAATATTTCAAACACTGACTTTCTCTGTACATCAACATCCTAGAAACAAAGGAAACAGAAAAATAAGGACATGTCTATTGATTTTTTTTAAGAGTAGAAATTATGTTTTAATTAATAGGCAGCCAATACTATCAGTCGCATTATTAATATCTTAATATAATAATAATTACATTATAATTATAACATTTAGTTGCAGATCCCCTCTTGGCATGCTTTTTTTTTAATAAAAAAAATGCAAATTTGAAGTTATATTTTGAGAAATATAATATAATATATATGGTAACCCTTTATAATAACTGCATCCTATTAATCATTAGTTAAGCATTGGTAAACAGATAAATCATAATTCATAAAGCAGACATTAGTAAGCAGTTTATAAATACACCTTTAAACGCTGTATTATTGAGTTAGAAGCATATCTATAATGTGTTTAATAATTGCATTTTCATACTTTATTAATTATCAATTTATAATTTCTAAATGAAGTATAGCATTATTTACAAATCAGTTATTTAGGTGTTTACAGTGATTAATAAGATCACTTAGAAAGTGTGAGTAAATGTAGTAGATTCAGGCAGTTATAAAGCATTTAGTAGTGGTCAGTTCACTATTTTGCGAGCTCATCTAAAGTGAGGACTAGTTATGCTTTGTAAATAATTTATAAAGGAGATTTAAAGACTCAGTTATCTTCTAAACAGAAAAAGGAAACAAACACAACACGATAGAGAACATAGAAATATTAACAGCCTTTAAATCTCCTTTATAAATGCTTTACAAGGCATAACTAGTCCTCACTTTAGATGAGCTCACAAAAACTCGTTTTCAAAAGCTTGCATTGTCAGGCCCCCAAAATGGCATTTTCGTTGAAATGAACGGCCAAAACGTTTTCAGTTTTCAGTTGAAAATGATGTCGTGTAAACAGACCCTAAAGCGTGTATTATTTATTGCACTTTAGTTTTTCGACATAACATTTTGAGATTGACCTCCAAAATCTTTACAGTGTGTTTGTGATGGCAAGAAATGTACAAAGCAGCCAAACACGTATCGTTCTTTACCATCCAACTGGGGACGCGAAGTTCATTTTGATTAATAAAATCATTATTCACTGTATAAAGTATGCTTTACGCTATACTAAATATAGGTCACTATAGTGACCTGAAATCGTTACCTTAAAGAGCTATTTCTGTTTGATTAATCCTATAAACCCTAAAGGGACTGCATAACCAAACATAGAAAGTATCTATGAATAGAGAAAATAAGTGTTAAATAAATAAACAAATATTATGAATGATAAAAGGCATAATATATAATATACTATATAATATACTATATATACATAATGAAGACAGACTTCACTGCCAGTTCACTTCACTGTTCACACACACACACACACACACACTGTTCAAGTCCTCACTTGTATAGATAGACATCGTTCATTGAGTCCTCACTTGGCCAGTGTAGAGCGACATTGGTCTGTTAGTAATATAGACATGTATGTGTGAGTGCAATGGCACATAACAATGGCAAGTAAATTGTTAGGGACTGCATAACCAAGCATAGAAAGTATTTATGAAGGCCTATATATAAATATATATAACTTATAGTTACAAAATAAAGACATACTTAACTGTTCACACACACACACACACAGTTCCATTGCAGGCTATTGTGAATCCACTGTTGTATAGGTAGAGATCGTTCAGAGTTGAGATTCAATCTTGGCATGTTTAATTTTTTTAATTTTTTTAATTTAAATTTTTTTTTAAAGTTATATTATGAAAAAAATGATTTCATTTTTGTTTCTTCAAAATGACCAGATGCAGCAAGTCAACTCAAAAGTTTTGAATTAGATCTTAAAGAAAGGTCCACTGTTGGATGGTAACGAACGACATATGTTTGGTTGCATTTAAATTGAGCAATATTTCAAACACTGACTTTCTCTGTACATCAACATCCTAGAAACAAAGGAAACAGAAAAATAAGGACATGTCTATTGATTTTTTGTTGTTGTTTTTTTTGTAGAAATGATGCTTTAATTAATAGGCAGCCAATACTATCTGTCGCATTATTAATACCTTTATAATATAATAATAATTACATTATAATTATAACATTGAGTTGTAGATCCCCTCTCGGCATGTTTTTTTTATTTGATTTTTTATTAAAAAAATGCATATTTGAAGTTATATTATGAAAAATATTATATAATATATATATGGTAACCCTTTATAATAACTGCATTTAATTAATCATTAGTTAAGCATTAGTAAACAGTTAAATCATAATTCATAAAGCAGACATTAATAAGCCGTTTATAAATACAGCTTTAAATGCTGTATTATTGATTTAGAAGGATATCTATAATGTGTTTAATAATTGTATTTTCATACTTTATTAATTATCAATTTATCATTTCTAAATGAAGTATAGCATTATTTACAAAGAAGTTATTTAGGAGTTGTCAGTGATTAATAAGATCACTTAGAATGTGTGAGTAAATGTAGTAGATTCAGGGAATTATAAAGCATTTAGTAGTGGTCAGTTCACTATTTTGTGAGCAAAAGTGAGGACTAGTTATGCCTAGTAAAGCATTTATAAAGGAGATTTAAAGACTCATTTATCTTCTAAACAGAAAAAGGAAACAAACACAACACAACACAGTGATAGAGAACATAGAAATATTAACAGCCTTTAAATCTCCTACATAACTAGCATAACTAGTCCTCACTTTAGATGAGCTCACAAAAAATTGTGAACTGACCTCTACTAAATGCTTTATAACTACCTGAAAACAGTAGAAATACATGTTAATAAAGCATTTATTAACACACTAAGTAACTATTACTATATGTCTGAATAATAAGTGTATGATGTATGAATGTACATTGAAATAGTTTAATCATTTACTCACACTTTCTAAGGGATCTTATGAACCACTGACAACTCCTAAATAACTGCTTTGTAAATGATGCTATACTTCATTTAGAAATGATAAATTGATCATTAATAAATACAATTATTAAACACATTATAGATATGCTTTTAAAACAGGAATAAAGCATTTATAACTGCATTTATATACTGCTTATTAGTGTATATTAATGCTTTATAAATGAATTAACTGTTTACTAATGCTTAACTAATGATTAATAGCGTGGAGTTATTATTAAGTGTTACTGAAGCAGTTAAACAGCAGCTCTACAGTCTCAGAGCCTCTCTAGGACAGCAGCCATTCAGACAATAGAGAAGTGTGAACGACGTGTGTTAATGGGCCACTGCAGTTCCTGCTCCAGCCTACAGGAGCGCTGCTGAGTATGGACTTAAACACACACACACATGTAAGTCCCCACTTGGTCAAAAATGTAAAAAATTAACCAGAGCGTGTTTTGGCTCATTTAAACATGTTTTAAAGCATGACCAACAGGGGACTTGAAAAATGTCCCCACTTGGCTCGACGGTCCCCTGTTAGTGAGTGTGTAACGACACCAAGGTCCCCAGTTAGATAGATAGACGAGTACACACACACACACACACACACACACACACACACACACACACACACACACACACACACACACACACACACACTCACTCTCTCTCACACTCACTCTCACACTCACAATCACTCTCTCTCTCTCACACACTCACACTCACACACACACACTCACACACTCACTCACACTCTCACACTCAATCACACTCTCAATCACACTCACTCTCACACTCTCACACTCTCACTCACACTCACTCACTCACACTCACACTCAAACTCACACACACTCTCTCTCACTCTCACACTCACTCTCACACTCTCACTCACTCTAACACTCACACTCTCACACTCTCAATCACACTCTAACACTCACACTCACTCTCACACTCACACTCACTCTCTCTCACACACTCACACTCACACTCTCACACTCTCTCTCACTCTAACACTCACTCACACACTCTCACACTCACTCTCACTCACTCTCACTCTCAATCACACTCTCACACTCTCACACTCTCACTCTCTCTCACTCACACTCACACTCACTCTCACTCTCACTCTCACTCTCACACTCTCACACTCTCACACTCACACTCACTCTCACTCTCACACTCACACTCTCACACTCTCACACTCACACACTCTCACACTCTCACACTCACTCACACTCACACTCACACTCACTCTCACACACTCACACTCACACTCACACTCACTCTCTCTCTCTCTCTCTCTCTCTCTCTCTCACACACTCTCACACTCACACACTCTCTCTCACTCTCTCTCACACTCTCACTCTCTCTCACTCTCACACTCACACACTCACTCTCACACTCACAATCACTCTCTCTCTCTCACACACTCACACTCACACACTCTCACACTCTCTCTCTCACTCTCACTCACACTCACACTCTCAATCACACTCTCACTCTCTCTCACACACTCACACTCACTCTCTCTCACACACTCACACTCACACTCTCACACTCTCTCTCACTCTAACACTCACTCTCACACTCACACACACACACTCTCACACTCACTCACACTCACTCACTCACTCACTCACTCTCACACTCACTCACTCACTCTCACACTCACTCTCACTTTCACTCTCACTCACACACTCACTCACTCACACACACACTCACTCTCACACTCTCTCACTCTCACACTCACACTCACTCTCACACACTCACACTCACACACACACACACACACACACACACACACACACACACACACACACACACACACACACACACACACACACACACTCTCTCTCACACTCTCACACTCACTCACTCACACTCACACTCACACTCACTCACTCAAACTCACTCACTCACTCTCACACTCACTCACTCTAACACTCACTCAC
>NC_138735.1:35228945-35326909 GCF_965113295.1 Leuciscus leuciscus
CCGACGGCAACAGTTCAAAAGCAGAGGCGAGAATATCCTCTTATCATTCATAATATTATTTTTCTTATTTAACGCTCTCTCTTCATAGATACTTTCTATGCTTGGTTATGCAGTCCCTAACAATTTACTTGTTACTACTTTTCTTAATAATTTCTTCTGTACCTCAGTAGCAGTTCCATACCAACAAATAATACAGAATATCATAACACTTTCAATGAAAGCACTATAAAACATCAGAAGCTTTATGTTGTGGACATTACAGCAAAGTTATTGCTTTAAGAAATTCATTCTCTGTTGTGGCCTATTAATTAAAACATAATTTCTACTCTAATAAAATCAATAGACATGTCCTTATTTTTCTGTTTCCTTTGTTTCTAGGATGTTGATGTACAGAGATATTCAGTGTTTGAAATATTGCTCAATTTAAATGCAACCAAACATATGTCGTTCGTTACCATCCAACAGTGGACCTTTCTTTAAGATCTAATTCAAAACTTTTGAGTTGACTTGCTGCATCTGGTCATTTTGAAGAAACAAAAATGAAATCATTTTTTTCATAATATAACTTTTAAAAAAAATAAAATTAAAAAAATAAAATAAAATAAACATGCCAAGATTGAATCTCAACTCTGAACGATCTCTACCTATACAACAGTGGACTCACAATAGCCTGCAATGGAACTGTGTGTGTGTGTGTGTGTGTGTGAATAGTTAAGTATGTCTTTATTTTGTAACTATAAGTTATATATATTTATATATAGGCCTTCATAGATACTTTCTATGCTTGGTTATGCAGTCCCTAACAATTTACTTGCCATTGTTATGTGCCATTGCACTCACACATACATGTCTATATTACTAACAGACCAATGTCGCTCTACACTGGCCAAGTGAGGACTCAATGAACGATGTCTATCTATACAAGTGAGGACTTGAACAGTGTGTGTGTGTGTGTGTGTGTGTGTGTGAACAGTGAAGTGAACTGGCAGTGAAGTCTGTCTTCATTATGTATATATAGTATATTATATAGTATATTATATATTATGCCTTTTATCATTCATAATATTTGTTTATTTTATTTAACACTTATTTTCTCTCTTCATAGATACTTTCTATGTTTGGTTATGCAGTCCCTTTAGGGTTTATAGGATTAATCAAACAGAAATAGCTCTTTAAGGTAACGATTTCAGGTCACTATAGTGACCTATATTTAGTATAGCGTAAAGCATACTTTATACAGTGAATAATGATTTTATTAATCAAAATGAACTTCGCGTCCCCAGTTGGATGGTAAAGAACGATACGTGTTTGGCTGCTTTGTACATTTCTTGCCATCACAAACACACTGTAAAGATTTTGGAGGTCAATCTCAAAATGTTATGTCGAAAAACTAAAGTGCAATAAATAATACACGCTTTAGGGTCTGTTTATACGACATCATTTTCAACTGAAAACTGAAAACTTTTTGGCCGTTCATTTCAACGAAAATGCCATTTTGGGGGCCTGACAATGAAAGCTTTTGAAAACGAGTTTTTGTGAGCTTATCTTAAGTGAGGACTAGTTATGCCTTGTAAAGCATTTATAAAGGAGATTTAAAGGCTGTTAATATTTCTATGTTCTCTATCGTGTTGTGTTTGTTTCCTTTTTCTGTTTAGAAGATAACTGAGTCTTTAAATCTCCTTTATAAATTATTTACAAAGCATAACTAGTCCTCACTTTAGATGAGCTCGCAAAATAGTGAACTGACCACTACTAAATGCTTTATAACTGCCTGAATCTACTACATTTACTCACACTTTCTAAGTGATCTTATTAATCACTGTAAACACCTAAATAACTGATTTGTAAATAATGCTATACTTCATTTAGAAATGATAAATTGATTTAATAAAGTATGAAAATGCAATTATTAAACACATTATAGATATGCTTCTAACTCAATAATACAGCGTTTAAAGGTGTATTTATAAACTGCTTACTAATGTCTGCTTTATGAATTATGATTTATCTGTTTACCAATGCTTAACTAATGATTAATAGGATGCAGTTTTTATAAAGGGTTACCATATATATTATATTATATTTCTCAAAATATAACTTCAAATTTGCATTTTTTTTTATAAAAAAAAAAGCATGCCAAGAGGGGATCTGCAACTAAATGTTATAATTATAATGTAATTATTATTATATTAAGATATTAATAATGCGACTGATAGTATTGGCTGCCTATTAATTAAAACATAATTTCTACTCTTAAAAAAAATCAATAGACATGTCCTTATTTTTCTGTTTCCTTTGTTTCTAGGATGTTGATGTACAGAGAAAGTCAGTGTTTGAAATATTGCTCAATTTAAATGCAACCAAACATATGTCGTTCGTTACCATCCAACAGTGGACCTTTCTTTAAGATCTAATTCAAAACTTTTGAGTTGACTTGCTGCATCTGGTCATTTTGAAGAAACAAAAATTAAATCATTTTTTTCATAATATAACTTTAAAAAAATCAAAATTAAAAAAATTAAAAAAATAAACATGCCAAGATTGAATCTCAACTCTGAACGATCTCTACCTATACAACAGTGGACTCACAATAGCCTGCAATGGAACTCTGTGTGTGTGTGTGTGTGTGTGTGTGTGTGTGAACAGTTAAGTATGTCTTTATTTTGTAACTATAAGTTATATATATTTATATATAGGCCTTCATAGATACTTTCTATGCTTGGTTATGCAGTCCCTAACAATTTACTTGCCATTGTTATGTGCCATTGCACTCACACATACATGTCTATATTACTAACAGACCAATGTCGCTCTACACTGGCCAAGTGAGGACTCAATGAACGATGTCTATCTATACAAGTGAGGACTTGAACAGTGTGTGTGTGTGTGTGTGTGTGTGAACAGTGAAGTGAACTGGCAGTGAAGTCTGTCTTCATTATGTATATATAGTATATTATATAGTATATTATATATTATGCCTTTTATCACTCGTTTTGAAAACGATGCCTTTACCATCTGCATGTAAACAACATAAACGTGAATTTGTGTAATTGTTACGTCATTCCAACCCGGTCACACTAAATGCGTCTCTATAGCACACATTGTGTTTATTGTGCAATTTATACGTGCATATGATAGGCATGGGTGGGTTTAGGGTAGGTTTAGTAGTGGTGTGTAATATGTAATATGTATTATATGTTTGGTTAGGATTAGTTTTGTAGGATGTGTGTGTATTACACTCAATAAAGTGCGTATTATATGCATGTAAAAAAATATATTTTCGCGTAAAAATTGCACGATAAACACAATGCGTGCCATAGAGATGCATTTTCATGAGATCAGGCAGGTCATGCACAAGTATATAACATGGTCACATGCGTACTTATCATCACGTGTTCACATGTTCATGAGTATTTGATTTTTTTTTTGTTTTGTTTTTTTTTGACAAAGTAAGAAAGGTTTGGGGTGTGCTTTTAGATGGGCCTTTAAAATTTGACAAACAAATATCTTCAGTAACTGGATCTAGTTTCTATCAACTCCGTCTTTTGTCTAAAATTAAACACTTCCTAACTGACAAAACACTAGAGATGGCTGTTCATGCTTTTATTACTTCCCATTTAGACTACAGCAACTCATTGTATTGCGGTATTTCCAAGTCACAAATCGCTCGCCTTCAACTGGTCCAAAATGCTGCAGCAAGATTTATTCACAAAAGTAGTAAATATAATCACATGATGATGATGATACATTTTATTTATATTGCGCTTTTCTGCTTTACATATAGCCTCACATTCAAGCTGGGGGCAAGCTGGGGCCAGTTGTACTGTTAGAGGGGCCAGTTTAGACCTTATTGTTGTCATATCATTTTCTGCACTGCACTATAGGCATTAACAGGCAAAATACCATGATTACCAATCATTCAACAATGTATTTGCATTGCCATTATATTTTTTAAATTTGCATTACATATTCAGAATCAGTCACATTAACTGCATTCTACGATTTTTGTGTTTTTTTTGCAAAAAGATCAGCAAATTCATCTAGATTTAAGGCCTTTGCCCTCCTTGACTCAATACTTAGAACACCTAAATTGCTTAATCTGTCATCTGACATTGTGGACCTGAGATAGGTTTTCACCAGCTTTAGTGCATACAATATAATATACAATTAAATTATGCTTATTTTAAATGTATTGTGCAGGCTAGGTATAAAAAATATAGGAAAAACCATGATAATATGAAACGCTTCAAAACAGAGCGCACAAAGCGCGTATGCGCATCGCGGGTGCAGAATGATGTGCTCAAAGCAACATGGAGTCACAGTGTTCAGCGCTGCACAAGTGCGCATTTAAAAGTTCACGGCACAAAGCGAAGAAATTTCGAGCGCACAAATCCTAGTGTAGCCTATATCTGTCCAACAGTTTATTGATCATTTGTTTCTTCACATAGTGAAGTTTTAAATTCCAGTTATTGTGCGTTTGATGCCGATTCATAGTCCTTGTGGTGTGAACAGGCACACGGTAGCGAGTCGTTTTAAAACAGCAACAAACATAAAATACAAATACACAAAATAAAGTCATTTTATGCAAATCCACAGCCTTTTATCTACAGATCAAGCATTATAATGTGTATATATCATATTGGAGAGAGTTTTACCGTGCATATATATAACATAATATAAATTAACATTACAAAAGTTAATGATAGTACATTTCAAATACCTAAAAATTGACAATTAAGTGATTTTGTTCGAGTCAAAAATATTACTTAACATTAATGAACCAACGGTACACATTTTTTACTTTAGCAATCTTATGGGTTGTGGTCTCTCAGACATTGGCAGTAATAAAAATACAATAAAAACATAGTTTCCCTTTGGACTTAAATTACATATCTTTGTGGTATACGGTAGAAATATTGCACATTTCAGTCTAGCTTAGGTTTTTAAAATAAATAACACAGTCTTGGAAATAATATGTAAGCATGTGCAAATAAGCCTGTATAGTAAATCAAGTTCTGTTGGTCTTTGTGTTTAAGTGAGAAATTAATTCATTTAAATTGAAAGATCTCAATGTTTATAAGATCTTTCAATTATGTTTAACAGTTTTGAGCGTATAAAAGAGCGTATAAAAATGGGCTCTGAGTTTTGGCAGTGGTTGTGTCTAAGTGAAATATGTAGTTTGGAAGATGTATGTTATTACAGTGTTTGTTCCAATATTCAAACTAATGAATCCTTAACTTTGAAATACGTATGATAAAATGTATACTTTTTACAAAGAAAGATTACACTTGAAATATTGTTACAGTTGTAATTATTGTTGTAATTGTAACCTTTTTAATAAAATAGAAAAAAATATATTTACAAGGTAAATCTAAACAAAACAAAATCTAAATCGGTCAATATAAGCCTTCTCATTAAATTATTTTATTGTGTTTTATTAGTGACACATTTGGGGAGAGGATATACTTTTTGAAAAAACAGTATGATAATTAACTGCACAATTACTAGAAATGTTTACCTTGGATATTATACAATTTGCATGCATACAAAATTTGTGGAAAAAGACAAATTTTTTTCAAGATGCTTCCAACTTTAACTCTGAAACAATTCTGTTAAATTTTGAACCTTTGAACCAATTCTGTAGAATATATATATATATATATATATATATATATATATATATATTTTTTTTTTTTTTTTTTTTTGTCCTCGCATTCTTTACTTGTGGTACCCTCTCAGTGACACCTGAATGAAAGGCTCATTATGCAGCTCATTATGCGGCTCATTATGCATATGGTCATTGTCTTCTCAGGTGTGAATCACAGCATTATTCATGATCATTCACGCCCCCACGCATATTGCCTTCAGGGCCGTCGCTAGTGGGGTGAAAGGTGGTGACAATTACAGGGGCCCCCACTGCCCAGGGGGCCCCACAAAATCCAGCAGTTATACTATATAGCTGTCAGGTTTTCATGGTCTTTCTGTTAGTTTCTTTGTCATGGTCTTCATTTGTGTTCTGTCATCATCATCATTAGTTCAGTTCTATCACCTGTGCATTGTTAATTAGTTCATCATCACCTTCACCTGTTGTCTTCATTATCTTCAGTGTATTTAAGTTCCTGTCTTTCACCTTTCAGTTGTCGGTCAATGTTTGTGTTTAGCACTCTGTCTGTGCACGCACACTGTTTCGAGTATTCGTCAGTTTACATAAATATTGAGTATTTTGGATCTTTGCCTGGAACTTCATCTTCTTCTACCCTGAGACGTTACAATAGCCCCCTGTTGTATGAATAATTCTAATATTTATATTAGTTGTATGCCTGAGATTTAAATGAAAACCACAAAAACATGCAATTTGATTCAATATTTTTTACCAAATATCTGCTTCTCTTTCCTCCCTAAAAATGGTTTAGTCTGATCTAAAGTATTTATTAATTATTCAGTCAGTGACAAACATCAGATGGACCCAATACAATTGTAAGTCCCACCCCAGCTCGTGAACAGAACCAATCAGAGTTGAGGCGGCAGTGCCTGAAGTTAACGATGAACTTGGTGGAAGAGCAGGAGAGTAACTGACTGAAAAATGACGGGGAAAAGAAAACATAAATCAGGGAACTAGAAACTAAAAGAATGAGAGGGAGGCCAGGAGAGTTGTTTTATCCCAGTCGATCAAGACGTTCTTAAAGACAGGTTGTATTGTTATTTCGCTGGGAATAGAAAAACTACCGTTGACTAAAGCCTGCCGGGTCCTGTCACTCTTCATTATCGGTGCGCACCACAATCGACCGAATGATTACGTGGTCAAAATTCCTGTCTTTTTACACTTTTGTAAATAGAATTTAAAAATGTACACGAGTCACGACGCATTGCATTATGCTCCTGACCTGCCGGCTGATGATGTATTTATTACATCAAGAAAACACGAATACAACACACTGCACTTGGATGAATACATTTATTAGCTTTATTTAATAATATATTACCAGTTCCATATTATCTTTATTAAAAAATAAGACAATAAATGTGTAAATAAATAAATAAATTTGACTGCATTCTTGTCAATTTCTAAATGTTTACTTTTTGATTTATGAAAAAAACATTATTTTGCTTTTTAAAAATTGGTTTTATTATTATTTAACAATTTCTTGCTTTTTGTTAGATTTTATTAGTTGTAATTTTGTATGTAAACATTTAACTTTTAATAAAAGTTTTACAACAACATCACCATCTTCTGTTATATGTGGGCCTCATGCTCATCTATTGTACAGTGTATTATAAGGAATATTATAAGGAAATATGGAATTAGTTTCCATTGTTATGCTGATGACGCTAAATTATCCAAATTGACAGAGTGTGTTAAAGATATAAAAGATTGGATGACGCGTAATTTTCTTTTATTAAATCCAGACAAGACAGAGGTAATACTTATCGGTTCAAAAAACCGCCCACAAAACCTCGCACAATACAACTTTAACATCATAGGATGTCCTGTTACTTTATCCTCTACAGTAAAAGACCTGGGTGTTATACTCGATTGCAACCTGTCTTTTGAAAATCATATTTCATATGTTACAAAAACAGCCTTTTTCCACCTTAGAAACATTGCTAAGCTACGTAATATGCTATCAGTTTCTGATGCAGAAAAGTTAGTTCATGCATTCATGACCTCGAGACTAGATTACTGTAATGCTTTATTAGCTGGTTGTCCTGCATCCTCAATAAACAAGCTACAGTTAGTCCAAAATGTCCTAGAGTTCTTACGAGATCAAGAAAATATGATCATATAACACCGATTTTATCATCACTGCATTGGTTACCTATAAAATTCTGTATTAATTACAAGGTATTGCTACTGACTTATAAAGCCCTAAACGGCTTAGCTCCAGTCTATTTAACGGATCTTCTATCACCCTATAATCCATCGCGCTCTTTAAGATCACTAAATTCAAGGCTTTTGGTCATACCTAGGATATCCAGAACCACCAAAGGAGGGAGAGCATTTTCACATTTGGCTCCAAAACTCTGGAATAGTCTTCCTGATACTGTTCGTTGCTCAGACTCGCTCTCCCAGTTTAAAACTAGATTAAAGACGCATCTCTTCAGCCAGGCATTCATATAATATTTTTAATCTTACAGTTAAATCCGGCTTCTAGTTCATAAATGCCAGAGGAGAACTGGCCCCCGACTGAGCCTGGGTTCTCCCAAGGTTTTTTTTTTCTCCATTGGGTCACCTGATGGAGCTTTAGGACACCATTAGGTCACTTAATGGAGTTTTTCGGTTCCTTGCCACTGTTGCCTTTGGCTTGCTCAGTTGGGGATATTTTGGAGATATTAATTTAATTTTATCAATCAATAAATTCCACTAGAAACAAACCTTGTTGTATTATTTAAATTGAATACTGTGAAGCTGCTTTGATACAATCTGTATTGTGAAAAGCGCTATACAAATATACTTGACTTGACTTGTATGATATTGGTGGAGGGTGGTGGGGGGCCCGAATCCTCTAGCTGAACAGGTAACCATATTGAACAGGTAACCAGTGAAGGGATCTCAGAAGCGGTGTCACATGATCAAATTTTTTACCTCCCTTCAAAAAGCGCGCTGCTGCATTCTGAACAACTTGTAATCGAGAGATTTGACTCTTCGAAACCCCATAATACAGAGAGTTGCAGTAATCTTGCCTGGACGTTATAAAGGCATAAATAGCAACTTCTAGAGAAGCATTAGATAGGAAGGATTTAATTTTGGAAAAGGAGCGAAGATGAAAAAAACTAGAGCCCACTACCGAGGCAATTTGCCTATCAAATTGTAAGTTGTTATCAATTACCACACCTAAATTACGAACTTTTGCTGAAATAGTGAGGTTTAAAAGATCAAGGTTAGGTAAATATTGTCTTCTATGTTCGGAGGGGCCAAAAACAACACAGTTCAACACAGAACTTTAACCCTCGTCCTCTCCTCCCGTAACTAAGCTAAGATGGCTGCTGGCAAGTGTGGTGTGCTTGTGGTGCTTTTAGTATATATATTTATTATTAACTTTTTAGAGAACGGACATAAAATCGGTCTCGAGGGGCATTTACATGGTTGCTATGCTCACTCAAATAAACTTTTATTTAAAAAACAACTTGGTTATGGAAAGAAAATACTCATGGACACATTTCTTTATCCATGTTGGTATGCAGCCAAACGCAATGAAAAAGGTGGCGTCAAAAGGCAAGTGAATGGCGACGAATTGATCATTTGTATCTGCCTATTATTATCTGGAGATATACATCAATGTCCGGGCCCGATGCGGGAATTTGGACCAAGGAATACGATGTCAAGAAGGCCCTCGGCATGTGCGATGGGTTGCTCTAGACATTCAAACGCCGGGGACAAACTCCTATCCATGAGTGTCGCTGAAGGGAGTGGAACCGTGCGTGGAGGCGCCGGGAAAAGTGGTGGAGATCCGGAGCTGGGAGACGTGACAGTGATTAGGGAGCGCGGTGCAGAGCAGGTCAGGGGATTGGATCCACAGGCCACCGTGGAGCAGGCACTCTTGGACGAGATGGCGGGTGTCAACAAAGAGATATCGAATGTGGACTATTTCATGACGGCGAGAGGATTACACCTGCTTCATCTCAACATCAGAAGCCTTCTCCCGAAAATCACCGAGATCCGACACCTCAGCAAAAGTAGAAAGGTGGGAATATTTTGTTTCACGGAGACATGGCTGGATGACTCCATTACGGATGCTGAAATCGAATTGGAGAACTATTTGGTAATTAGGAGAGATCGAAACCGCAAAGGTGGAGGGGTGTGTATATATGTAAGAGCGGACATTGGTTTTAATCATAGAATGGACTTAAATAGTGAGCAGGTTGAAGCGGTTTGGTTAGATATTTTGCTACCGAAGAGTAAGCCCATACTAATTTGCGCATGTTATAGACCGCCTGATCAAACACAGTTTTATGAACTTTTAGAGGATGTTTGCTCAAATTGCATGGACCTGGTTAAATCTGAGGTTATCATGTTGGGGGATTTTAATACTGATGTTCAGAAAAGTGATGTTTCAGGGTATAAAGCATTGATGAATTTCTGTCGCTCCAATAGTTTACATCAGCTGATTAATGAACCTACACGTGTGTGCTCTACCACCCAAACTACGATTGATCTTGTCCTAGTATCAGACAAATCTAGGATAACAGAAAGCGGGGTTATAAAATATGGGTTGAGTGACCATTCTATTATTTTCTGTACTAGAAAGATCAAGAAAGCAGTGCTCAACTGTCATACTTCTATAAAAACCCGTTCACTGAAAAAGTATAGCAAAGAAGCACTGAATGGCTGTTTAAATAAAATGAACTGGTCTAAAGTTTTGCAATGTAGTGACGTGGACAGAGCATGGTGCCTATTTAAAAGTATGTTTTTAGAAGCTGTGGATAAAATAGCCCCATATAAAGAAATTTGAATAAGGCAGAGAACAGAACCCTGGGTGAATGATGACGTCCTTGAGGCAATTAGGGTAAGAAATAGGAAGTATGGGAAATTCTGAGAAAATAAGGATGAGCAGAGTTGGGCTGATTATAAAAAGGCTAGAAATGAAGTTAATAGATTAGTGGGCAATACTAAAAAGGCATATTTCAATGAAAAAATTACTGAATATAGAAACGACTCAGGAAAGTTATGGAAATCCCATAAGCAACTTGGCTACAGTAAAAGGCTAAAAACAAAAAACAGTAATATCACTCTAGATCTTGGCAACAACATTACATCAGAGAAGGAGATGGTGGCAGATAGCTTTAATACGCATTTCTCATCAGTTGCCAGGAAGCTTGTGGAAAAGTTACCTGGTCAGACTGGTCAATATGGTGAAAGTCATGTGCAGGACTTTTACTCTCAGTTAGGTGTCCGGGCGGGGAGTTTCTTTTTTGAAAAGGTGAGGGAGACACTTGTTCTTGAGAAGCTGAAGAGGCTTGATGGCTCTAAAGCCACAGGATTAGATTCTATTCCATCTAAATTCGTGAGGGATGCCGCTGAGATTATTACTCCGAGCATTACACATATTATAAACAGGTCGATAGAACAAGGATGCTTCCCCAATGACCTCAAGATTGCCAGAGTGATTCCATTATATAAGAAAGGGAGTAAACTAGACCCTGGTAATTATAGACCCGTCTCAATTCTTGGTTGTCTGTCAAAGGTAATTGAAAGGATTATTTTTGAACAGATTGATAATTACTTAAAATCACAAAACCTACTTTATGAGTTCCAGTCGGGTTTTCGGAAATCACATTCTACGGATTCCTGTTTATTGTTTCTAACGGACTATATAAAAAAGGAGGTAGATAATGGAAACTTCTGTGGCATGGTCATGTTAGACTTACAAAAAGCTTTTGATACAGTCGACCATGGTGTCTTAATGTATAAATTGAAAGCCATGGGTTTTAGTGAATTAGCACAGAAATGGGTGGGCTCCTATCTGGAAAATAGAACGCAAGTAGTGGACATTGGGGGGAAAATGTCTCAACCAAAAGGCATGGACTGTGGGGTACCTCAAGGGAGCATTTTGGGTCCACTTTTTTTTTTACTATATATAAATGATCTAAAGTCTGCTTGTTCATGCAGTCTTTTTTTATATGCAGATGATTCTGCGATGGTTGTTTCTCACAAGGATAAAAATATGATTGAAAACAAACTTAGCTCAGCACTTCTAAATGTTAGTATGTGGATGGCTGATAACAGATTATCACTTCATTTAGGGAAAACTGAATCCATATTGTTTGGAACAAAGATAAAGTTAAAGAAAGCCTCCAGTTTTAAGGTCCTAGCTGGAGATATTGTAATTACTGCCAAGGAATCAATCAGTTATCTTGGATGTATGTTAGATTGCCCATAAGGTAATTACTAAAGTAAATCAGAGAGTCCGTTTTTTGGCCAGAATATCAAAGTTTTTGGATGAAAAAACAAAGCTAATTCTGGCAGGAGCTTTAATTCAGCCATATTTTGATTATGCGTGTGGATCATGGTACAATGGTGTCACAGGGAACCTGAAACATAGGCTTCAGACGTCTCAAAATAAATTAATAAGGCTTATTTTAGACCCTCCCATAAGAACTCATCTGGAATCTTCCCACTTTGAAAGAGTGGGATGGTTGGAAGTTGAGGATCGCGTGTCTCAGATGCAGCTGGGTATGGTACATAAAATTGTTAATGGAGATGTTCCCAAATATTTTAGAAATTATTTTAAAAGAGTAAGTGAAGGTCACAGTTACTCCACTAGGGGTAGCTCAACAGATTTTGTACCCCCCAGATTTAAAACTAATCTGGGCAAACAGTCTTTTCTTTATGCTGGAACTATCCTTTGGAATTGGTTACCTGGTACACTAAAGACAGTACGAAGCATAGGCAGTTTTAAACAGGGTTTGAAAGTATGGCTTAGATGCCAATCATAGTTTTTATTATATCATAGTCTATTTGTATTGTACATTTTTCTGTATAATATGAATGAATTTAAAATTATTGATGTGTGAATTGCTGCAACTTGTCCTTTCCCCTTGCCCTTATAGGGACCACAATGGAAATAAGTCTTTGGGCTTTATTGTGTCATCTCTGACTATTTATGTATTTTAATATATGACACAGAGTACTGTTTTCATTTTTTTATTTTATATTTAAGTGGTCAAATAAAATCAATCAATCAATCAGCTACGGCCCTGGCTGCCTTTCCAAACAAAACGTGTCTTACAAAGTTTAAATCAATGTATTGTTTTATGTGAATGATTAGGCAGGATGATTTTCACATCATTTTGAAACAAAAACTCTAGGTGACAACATCCATTAGTCAAAAGTCTTATTGACACATATTTAGTATGTGTTTTATGGCCTTATTTCAGAAACTTTAATTTTTCGTTTTTTCAATAACCATGCATAAACATTATTCTCTCAAAAATACAAACATGTACATACATTTTGCTCACATATTATGATAGCCCTGTTTGTGCTAAATAGAGTGTAATTACACCTTTGCCATTAATATGTTTATAAGCAACTGAAAAAAGCACAAATGTCAGGGCATGTCAGAACATCTCAAGGACCCCAAAAACACCCCAGACCACAGAGGGTTAATGACAGTGTATTTATTGAATAAAAAATAAATTTTCTTATTTATCAAAATAAACTGAAAATAGTACAAACTTTGCATAAGTGATTGTTTTGAACAAGTATTAACTTTATTTAATTAGACATAATTAAAAAAAAACATTATTTTAGTTTAGTATTTCTAGCAATACTTTGTGCCTTTTCCCCTGTGTGTGGGGTAAAGTCCCACTCTGCCACCTCATACGTTTATAAGATTTTTAAACATCAGAAAAAATGGGGTCGTCTTATATTCAGGTTCTAAACTTTTACATAGCAACAATAGGGAGCGCCAAATACGCTTAAACAGAGTGTGCTCCCCACGACTGATAAACGAAGCAGAGTCATCAAACAGCTCTCATTAAGCAGCCAGGAAACAGGGTGTCAGAGTGTAATGTTAGAAGATGGCGAGCCCTAAAAACTAACAGTCAAAGAAAAGCTTACCACGGTCCTAAAAGCAGCCGCTTCGAAGAAACTGACGGGCAAGTGTGTCAGTACGTAACTGAAAAAAGAAATGAGGGGCTGGTCATAACCACAGCCGTCATCCAGCTGAAGACACTGGATATCGCCAAAGAGTTGAACTTACCCACCAGCGGGGCAACTCATTTCTTATTTCGGCTATGTCCTGACACTCAAAGTCAAGTATTGCCTGTCCTCTAAGCATTACGCCACAAAACAAGTCTTGCCCAGCGCCTGCCCTCCGACTTCAGCGACAGCGCTATGTGATCAAAAAACATTCATATCCCCTGGATCAGACAGGTAATGCGGATCAAACACCTGTGTTTTTTGACAAGACAGCATCTGTCACTGTACATAAAAAAGGTGAGAAATCAGTCATTGTGAAATCTACTGGAAATGAGAACTACATGTTATTTTTATGGTATGCCATAACATTTCTTGGTTATATTTTGTTATTTTAATGTTTTACTATCCTATGAAGCTAAAAAAGTAGATTTTCCCCACTTATTTCAATACAGAAAAATATTTTGTCAGCCACATATGGTAAAAATGAGCTATCATTTCTGAAATACAATTCAAACCATGTTTGTTTTACTTTAAATTTTGTGACTTTTTCTCATTTAGGGTCATTAAGTCAAAACAGTTGTAAAAGTAAAGTGTAAAAAAAGTTATAGAAGTTTAAGTTTATGAAAATGTAAAATGTATATTTTAAATAAAATATATATATATTTTACAAAACATTGTTCAACTCTAAAACTTCAAGAAAATGTTAGGTTGATATCTCAACAAAAAAATGTTTTTCTTTGGGCGCAGTAATAAACTTTTCCACTAGATGACATCCAAACTCCACCGGTGACCATTGAGGACGCTTCGATTGCCAAAAAGGGTTTGAGTGATCTGAACCATGTATTTCCATACTATTCTAAACATTTATTAAGTATACATTCTATTCAGAAGTAGTTTGGGCAGTAATGTTATTATTTGATTTGAATTAAATCTCTAAAACTCATATAAAAAACATGCGGAAAGAATTAGAGCGTGTGTTATAGTTTGGCAACACATCACAAATGAAAAATGTATTGCTATTCTTCTATTGCTCTGTCATTTCTTTTGAAATGAAAAGTCTCCAAATATGAAAACTAGAGTCTGAAAGCGTTCAAATGCTATATACTTTGTCAAGATTACTTTAGGTTTAGACTAAGATATTTCGGTGTTTGGAGTTTGGGAGCTCCGTCAACTTAATTCTTAATCCTCGATGTCTTCTGTATACAAATTCTATAAACAAATATTTTTCCATTTTACAGTGGGTGAACATATCCCCGATAATATTCTATATCGAAAACAATCGGATTGCTTTGATATCGCAACTTATATCCAACTTTCCGAACATCCGCTACTAGCTTTAGCCTGCTAGCATCACTAGTGTGGTTTCGCTCGTCTTGTTTACACTCTTTTCACTCAAGAAATTATTGTTTAACTGTTTAATTACATTAGAAACTGTTGCAACGATCAGATCAAAAAAGGTTAGAGAGAAAGGTCTGCACCATGGTCCAACAGTATTACTCACGCTATCAAGAGAGAAACTTCTAATCTAGAGCGTAAATGGAAACAAACTCGTTTAGAGGTCTTTAGAATCGTGTGGAAAGACAGCACTTCCCGTTATAGAAAGGCTTTAAAAGCAGCCAGGGCCGAGCATCTCCACCAACTAATAGAAAATAACCAAAACAATCCAAGATTTTTATTTAGTAGAGTGGCGAGATTAACAAATAAACAGACATTCCTTGAACAAATTATTCCATTACAGTTTAGTAGTAATGACTTTATGAATTTCTTCACTGAGAAAATTTAAAGCATCAGAAATACAATTGTAAATGTATTACCTTTAACAGCGTCTTATGATTCAGCCTGAATTATCGCCGCTCAAGAACAATTGCAGTGCTTCACAACCATAGGACAGGAAGAGCTAAATAAACGTATCATGGCAACTAAACCAACAACATGTTTATTAGATCCAATACCCACTAAATTACTGAAAGAAGTGTTACCTGTAGTGGAAGAGCCTCTTCTCAATATTATTAACTCGTCTTTATCTCTAGGTTATGTTCCAAGATCGTTCAAGCTTGCAGTTATTAAACTTAAAGTTATTATAAATTATATATTATAAAGTTATGATATCTTACATTTAAAATTAAAGTTATTAAAGTTATTAAAGAAATCACAATTAGATCCAAATGAATTAGGTTTTTTTTCATAGTGTGAATTTTGGGGAATTGTGTTGGATCCAATTAGGGTCAATTTGACCCGTACCATACAGGCTGTAACCAGAAATCGAACAGTGCACAAGGGTCACAAGTCAATTATAACGTATTAATTTCCACAATTATTCAAACAGAGCATACATTAAGCCATATAAAGCGAACAAAGAACATTTACATCATCAAAGAACATTATCACTGACTTCAGTCTAGCGTGAGTTTAAGCACTGTCAAAAACTGTTGTAATTACTGAAGCTGTCTACACTGTGAGATGAATCTCTTACTTTTACATCTGCACTTGTTTATGATGAGAGAATTTGTGAGAGTCACGCATTGAACAAAACTCCAGCGTTTTATACTTGGATGATGAAACGGCAGCCACAGTACCACGGCGCCAGTGCATTCACCACACACCAGCTATAGACACCAGCTATAGGTGGAGCCAGTGCGCTCACCACACACCAGCTATAGGTGAGGCCAGTGCGCTCGCCACACACCAGCTATAGGTGGAGCCAGTGCGCTCGCCACACACCAGCTATAGGTGAGGCCAGTGCGCTCGCCACACACCAGCTATAGGTGGAGCCAGTGCGCTCGCCACACACCAGCTATAGGTGGAGCCAGTGCGCTCGCCACACACCAGCTATAGGTGGAGCCAGTGCGCTCGCCACACACCAGCTATAGGTGGAGCCAGTGCGCTCGCCACACACCAGCTATAGGTGAGGCCAGTGCGCTCGCCACACACCAGCTATAGGTGGAGCCAGTGCGCTCGCCACACACCAGCTATAGGTGGAGCCAGTGCGCTCGCCACACACCAGCTATAGGTGGAGCCAGTGCGCTCACCACACACCAGCTATAGGTGGAGCCAGTGCGCTCGCCACACACCAGCTATAGGTGGAGCCAGTGCGCTCGCCACACACCAGCTATAGGTGGAGCCAGTGCGCTCGCCACACACCAGCTATAGGTGGAGCCAGTGCGCTCGCCACACACCAGCTATAGGTGGAGCCAGTGCGCTCGCCACACACCAGCTATAGGTGGAGCCAGTGCGCTCGCCACACACCAGCTATAGGTGGAGCCAGTGCGCTCGCCACACACCAGCTATAGGTGAGGCCAGTGTGCTCGCCACACACCAGCTATAGGTGGAGCCAGTGCGCTCGCCAGTGCGCTCGCCACACACCAGCTAAAGGTGGAGCCAGTGCGCTCACCACACACTAGCTATAGGTGGAGCCAGTGCGCTCGCCAGTGCGCTCGCCACACACCAGCTATAGGTGGAGCCAGTGCGCTCGCCACACACCAGCTATAGGTGGAGCCAGTGCGCTCACCACACACCAGCTATAGGTGGAGCCAGTGCACTCGCCACACACCAGCTATAGGTGGAGCCAGTGCGCTCACCACACACCAGCTATAGGTGGAGCCAGTGCGCTCGCCACACACCAGCTATAGGTGGAGCCAGTGCGCTCACCACACACCAGCTATAGGTGGAGCCAGTGCGCTCGCCACACACCAGCTATAGGTGGAGCCAGTGCGCTCACCACACACCAGCTAAAGGTGGAGCCAGTGCGCTCACCACACACCAGCTATAGGTGGAGCCAGTGCGCTCACCACACACCAGCTATAGGTGGAGCCAGTGCGCTCGCCACACACCAGCTATAGGTGGAGCCAGTGCGCTCACCACACACCAGCTATAGGTGGAGCCAGTGCGCTCGCCACACACCAGCTATAGGTGGAGCCAGTGCGCTCACCACACACCAGCTAAAGGTGGAGCCAGTGCGCTCACCACACATCAGCTATAGGTGGAGCCAGTGCACTCACCACACACCAGCACACTAGGTAGAGAGGAGAGAGAGTGATAGAGCCAATTCAATGGATGGGGATTATTAGGAGGCCATGATTGGCAAGGGCCATTGGATGGAATTTAGCCAGGACACCGGGGTTACACCTCTACTCTTTACGAGAAGTGCTATGGGATTTTTAATGACCACAGAGAGTCAGGACCTCGGTTTAACATCTCATCCGAAGGACGGTGCTCTTTGACAGTATAGTGTCGCGTCACTTTACCGGGGCGTTAGGACCCACACAGACCACAGGGTGAGCGCCCCCTGCTGGCCTCACTAACACCTCTTCCAGCAGCAACCTAGTTTTCTCAGAAGGTCTCCCATCCAGGTACTGACCAGGCTCAACCCTGCTTAGCTTCAGTGGGCAACCAGTCTTGGGCTACAGGGTGATATAGCTGCTGGAATAATTGTGCATAGGCACTTTTGGCCCAAGTCCCCGTTGATTTTCGACTCGTGGCCCAGCCTTACAGACACTCCTCCTATGGTTTACTTGTAATTAGAGGCTAGAACTTTGAGAAATTCTGTAAAGCTACAATGAGGAGAATGCAGAAGGCTATATCACTACCTCTTAGTTTTAAGACGGATCCAAGGACATTTATGCACTGTATATAAAAATCAGTTGAACCAAAATTTGCAACAAACAGATACACACAATGCAGCTAACCTGTGGTGCGGGGTTTGATGTGTTGTCTGAGTGCTGTGAAGGAACTCTTGTCCAGGCCTTTATTGAACCGCTGTCTGGAAGGAGAAAAGGCCCTGGACCGACGGCTCAGCTGAAGGCTGGTCCACTGACCTCTATGATGCCTCTGGTACCTCATTGCAAAATTTGGACGTTGTAAAATACGCTCCTCCATAGTCCTGAAAAACCTGAAGCTAAGAAAAGGAGAAATTATCATAAGATTGTTATATAAACAGATTTTTGCCTAGATTCAAATTCAGGTTGCTAACAGTTATTGATTAATAGCTATTTAGTACCTATATAAGCACTCTACACTGGTTTTCTATGGTAACTTTTACCAACAAGTATATCAAATAACCAAAGCAGTGTTGGTTCTGATAGGCTCTGACTTGTTATCAAAAAAACAAAGTGTGTAATTTTGATACCTACCCAGTTAGAGATCAAACTTGATTTCCACACTGCTTCAATTTAATGTTGTTGCCATGAAGTAGAGTACTAGAGCTTCTTCTACCGGGAAGTTTTTTACACCAAAGTGGTATGCAAAAAAGCTTGGTGTCTACCAGCCGTGTCCGTGATAACAGTGTAGTTTAGGGGTGTGCAGCAGAGCCAATATTTGTATCTGTAACTATCTCAAAATGATTCGCATCTGTATTCGTATTAAACCTGAAGCGGGCGGGGCTTTACCAGGAAGTTCGTACAATTACTTAAGAAGAGCATTATGTCTATGGTTTTAGATGTCTGTTTCCTTTGTAGCAATTTTTTTTTTTAAATTGATTTGTATAATTAATAAAATAACTGATTATTATTATTATAACATTTATTTAAATATCTTCTAACTGTCAGAGCCGATAGCCTTGTAAATATGCAGTGCTAAATATGTCTGACTTCGTCAGTCATAGATCACTAAAATTAATATTACAGAGGTGTGTGAACTCGCAAGTACGATTTCAGGCACTGTAATTTGCTCTGGACCCCTTCATGTTCGCAGGAGTGATGAGATAGTCAGTAGATTGTGTTCACTCAATGGCTGGCTGTCTAAGTGGTGTCCGCAAAATAATATAGAATTCATAGACAATTGGAAAAGTTTTTGGGGCAGACCTGACCTGTTGAAAAGAGATGGTATTCATCCCTCCTGGGATGGTGCCGCTCTTCTCTCTAGTAATATGGCACATAGTCTTAGAGCTCAAACATGACAATCTGGGGCTCAGGTCAGGAAGCAGACAGACTGGCTAAACCGACCGTCTGCTAGCGGCCTCGCGTCACCAAGGTCAGATAAATCCCATCACATAGAGCCTCTTTCACCTAGATATCATCATATAGAGCCTCTTTCACCTAGATATAATTATACAGAGACTGTCTGTCCTAACCGAATTAGTAAATACAAAAAACTCTCAAACCCATTTAAGGGTAAAAATTGTATTGATGTTCAACAATTAAAAAAAAAAGTCAGTTCATGACTTTATGAACTTCTTTACTAACAAGATTGACAATATCAGGGAGAAAATTATAATTATGCAAATGTCTACTACAGTATCGCATCAGGCAGTGCACTGTAGTGTCCCTGAGGAAAAATTCCATTCATTCGTTGCTATAGGAGAGGAAGAATTTACTAAACTCGTTAAATCATCTAAATCGACAACATGTATGTTAGACCCTATACCGACTAAGCTACTGAAAGAGATGCTTCCAGAGGTCATAGATCCTCTTCTTAATAATTTAAAACTTTTAAGCTGGCTATTATTAAACAGTTTTTTTTTTTTTTTTAAAGGCAACTTGATCGTACAGAACTAGTCAATTACAGGCCGATCTTGAATCTACCTTTTCTGTCAAAGATACTAGAAAAGACGGTATCCTCACAACTATGTTCCTTTTTTAGACAGAAATGATATCTGTGAGGATTTCCAGTCAGGATTTAGACCGTACCATAGTACTGAGACTGCTCTCATTAGAGTTACAAATTATTTGCTCCTATCATCTGATCGTGGTTGTATCTCTCTATTAGTGTTACTCGATCTTAGTGCTGCATTTCATACTCTTGACCACAACATTCTTTTAAATAGACTCGAAAATGATGTTGGCATTAGTGGAATTGCATTGGCATGCTTTAAATCATACTTATCTGACCGTTTGTTGCAGTAAATGAAGAGATGTCTTATCGATCATAAGTTCAGTATGGAGTACCACAAGATTATTAGAATGCATAGCTGATATAAAAAAATGGATGACTAGTAATTTTGTACTACTTAATTCTGGAAAAACAGGGATTCTAATTATTGGACAATTCAGAGATTTGTTTCTAAACACATTATAAATGTTTGAAATGTATTGCTGAAAACACGTTACAAAGACTGTGAACTATGTAGTACTGAATAGAGGAGTTACTCTGTAACTCGAGTTACCATTAAACAGTTTTTGTTTTGCAGTAGTTTTGGGCAGACCTGGAATCTTGACTCGATGACACACTGAAGCTACTGATTGTGGACCCTCTCCTAACCCTATAATAACTAGAGCGCATTAGCATCAGTGGTTCACCCGCTAAATCGCAACTTACTGTCATTAGTGTTAGTTACTACAGCCTACAGTTTGATAGCTAGCTATGCCTTCGTCATGTAAATGCATATTACCTGGTTGCGATAATTTACAAAACATTGTACAAAACTTGATCTCCTTATTTAAATTTCTTAAAAATGATGATATCAAGAAGAGGTGGATTCATTTTGTAAAGAGCGACCTTGATGGAGAGCTGAGGATCACCACCAACACCTGCGTCTGCAGTGAACATGTGGTGCTATCGTCTGCAGTACGTGCCCACCAATGAGTGTAAGTTGCCTTGTGTGCTTATGTTATAATTATTGTAGGTAGTCCAAAGTAACTCTACTACTACTGATTCTTTTGTTTATATGCATCAGTATGTTAAAATATTATTTGTACTTTCCGTCACTTCAGAGTTCCTACTGGCAACCAGGACAATTTTCCTACGGGAACCACTAGTTCTCGTGGAACCACCCTGGTGGCTAGTTCCTAGAACTGAGTTCCTAGAACTACCCGGTGCAAAAGCCCCTTTTGTTTGTCACTTACCCTTCCAGGACCTTGATTATAACACAGTGGACCAACGATGACAGGTCCATTAAAATGACTCAACTAAGAGAGTAGTCAACATTTTATTTCAAGAGTTTGCAGACTGCATTCAGCCTTAACCTTGATTTTTGACATATTCTTACCGAGAATGAAAATATTTCCCCTCAAACCTTGGCCGATAGAGATGGGTGTACCGTGAGGGACTCCTTATTCTGGGGATATGTCTTTTCTTGTTCTGAAAAATATAAAAAATACTGTTTTAAATGACATTCAGAAATGCAACTGATAATCATCACTTGAAGAATGCTAGTTTCAAACATGTAGCCTTAGTTAATAACTTGACAGTTCAATACTCCAGATAAGATTTCCAATATCATCGTATGTTTGTAATAGTTGCTGGAAAAACAAATAAGCACGTTAAAAACACATTAGGGTTATGCAATAATATTTTAATCTTATCTTTCATTTTTAATCTTTAATCAGTATTTTGTTACTGTGAAAAATATTTATATTCTTTGTTTAATGCTAATAACAAATTAAAAAAGATTAATTGAACTAAAAACTGTCTGTCCTTGCAAAGATAATATGGCTGTATAAATGTATTTTTTATGTTTAGCTATTTTCCTTCCACATTTCTTGTAAGGTGAGATGTACATTATATAGAAAATGTCATGTTGCACAAAAAAATAAATAAAAAATGAAAGCAGATCATTTGAATGCAGATCCACTATGTATGAGAGGAGAATAAAACAAATAAATTAGAGAAAAATAAACATTGCTTATAATAGTTCTTTATAAACAAAAACAACAAGAACATACTATATATTGCACAATCTGTCAGGCCCACTGGAGCCTCATCGATAGGGCAAGCTTGCACTGAATACCTCTGAGGTAAACTAACCCTGGAACACGAGCTGGGACAGGTTATGTTCAGAGAGTAAGTTACTATGACTACTCACATACCCTGAAACTTTCCTCAGATTTTTGGAACCGAAAGTTGAGGTTCATACGGTTCACTCACTTCTCAGAATCCTGAAGCCAGATTGGTTCACGTCGGTGCTTTTCACAGACAAATGGCATTTCAGTTCACTGCAAGCATTGGCTGCCTATAAGGCCATGCAGAAATGACCAATCATCAGAATCTTTCTTCTTCAGTGCGAAGATCATCTCGCTGCTCCAAAGAAGACTGAAGCCTCTCTCTCGCTGACTCTCTGCAAGCAAGCTGATTTAGCGTCTCCCCTGCAGCCATCCAGCAACTAAATTAAAGAGCAAATTTGAGCAAATTTTCAACGACATTGTTCCAAATGTCGTGTCATGAATTTGGCTCGTGCAGGGCTCACTGCCCCCTCTAGATGAGAATACCCAGTGTGGTGTACCGACGCCAGCTTGCGTCCGCCTGGAAGCTCCGCCTGGAAGCTCCGCTTCTTCCTTCGCCTCGTGACTCTTCAGCGAACCGGCCATTCCCTCATCTCACAACCTTCTCCATCTCACAACCTTCTCCATCTCACAACCTTCTCCATCTCACAACCCTCTCCATCTCACAACCTTCTCCATCTCACATCCTTCTCCATCTCACAACCCTCTCACAACCCTTCTCCATCTCACAACCCTCTCCATCTCACAACCTTCTCCATCTCACAACCCTCTCCATCTCACAACCTTCTCCATCTCACAACCTTCTCCATCTCACATCCTTCTCCATCTCACAACCCTCTCACAACCCTTCTCCATCTCACAACCCTCTCCATCTCACAACCTTCTCCATCTCACATCCTTCTCCATCTCACAACCCTCTCACAACCCTTCTCCATCTCACAACCCTCTCCATCTCACAACCTTCTCCATCTCACAACCTTCTCCATCTCACAACCTTCTCCATCTCACAACCCTCTCCATCTCACAACCTTCTCCATCTCACAACCTTCTCCATCTCACATCCTTCTCCATCTCACAACCCTCTCACAACCCTTCTCCATCTCACAACCCTCTCCATCTCACAACCTTCTCCATCTCACATCCTTCTCCATCTCACAACCCTCTCACAACCCTTCTCCATCTCACAACCCTCTCCATCTCACAACCTTCTCCATCTCACAACCTTCTCCATCTCACAACCCTCTCCATCTCACAACCTTCTCCATCTCACAACCTTCTCCATCTCACAACCCTCTCCATCTCACAACCCTCTCCATCTCACAACCCTCTCCATCTCACAACATTCTCCATCTCACAACCTTCTCCATCTCACAACCCTCTCCATCTCACAACCTTCTCCATCTCACAACCCTCTCCATCTCACAACCCTCTCCATCTCACAACCTTCTCCATCTCACAACCCTCTCCATCTCACAACCTTCTCCATCTCATAACCCTCTCCATCTCATAACCCTCTCCATCTCACAACCTTCTCCATCTCACAACCCTCTCCATCTCACAACCTTCTCCATCTCATAACCTTCTCCATCTCACAACCCTCTCCATCTCACAACCCTCTCCATCTCACAACCTTCTCCATCTCACAACCCTCTCACAGCCCTTCTCCATCTCGCAACCCTCTCACAACCCTTCTCCATCTCACAACCCTCTCCATCTCATAACCCTCTCCATCTCACAACCTTCTCCATCTCACAACCCTTCTCCATCTCACAACCCTCTCCATCTCACAACCTTCTCCATCTCACAACCTTCTCCATCTCACAACCCTTCTCCATCTCACAACCTTCTCCATCTCACAACCTTCTCCATCTCACAGCCCTTCTCCATCTCACAACCCTCTCCATCTCACAACCTTCTCCATCTCACAACCTTCTCCATCTCACAACCCTTCTCCATCTCACAACCTTCTCCATCTCACAACCTTCTCCATCTCACAACCTTCTCCATCTCACAGCCCTTCTCCATCTCACAACCTTCTCCATCTCACAACCCTCTCACAACCCTTCTCCATCTCACAACCCTCTCCATCTCACAACCCTCTCACAGCCCTTCTCATCTCACAACCTTCTCCATCTCACAACCCTCTCCATCTCACAACCCTCTCCATCTCACAACCTTCTCCATCTCACAACCCTCTCCATCTCACAACCCTCTCCATCTCACAACCCTTTCCATCTCACAACCTTCTCCATCTCACAACCCTCTCCATCTCATAACCATCTCCATCTCATAACCATCTCATAACCTTCTCCATCTCATAACCCTCTCCATCTCATAACCTTCTCCATCTCATAACCATCTCATAACCTTCTCCATCTCATAACCCTCTCCATCTCACAACCCTCTCCATCTCACAACCCTCTCCATCTCATAACCTTCTCCATCTCATAACTTTACTTGAATGTGTTACAATAGAAGTATGTAGAGAAAAAAAGAAAAATGTCATTGTAAGTTGCATCCATAGATCTCCAGATTCTAATATTGATTTATTTAAGGATTGGATAGAGGAAAAATGTACAAAAACAAATCAGAAAGTCATGTTTATCTGTGGTGTCTTCAACATTGATTTGCTAAATCCAAATAAGCACAATATGACGGAGGATTTTATTAATACAGTGTATAGTCTGGGCTTTTCCCCCCAAATTTCCAGACCCAGTAGGATTACTTCCTACTGTGCAACACTAATTGATAATATTTTTACAAATGATATAGATAACAATACAGTGAGTGGACTATTAATAAATGATATTAGTGACCACCTACCAGTTTTTACAGTTTACAACAGCAATTACACATCTAATAAAGGCAATAAACCTCTATTCAGACGGGTCAGAACAGAAGAGTCTATGGTTGTATTTAAAGATGATTTGCTTTCACAAGACTGGGAAATAATATATAAGGAAAAAGATATTGATAAAGTATATGGTGAGTTCCTAAGAATATTTAAATTATTATATGATAACAATTGTCCGATAATAAAATATTGCGGAAAACAAAAATATAGTGATAGACCATGGATTTCAAAAGGATTACAAAATGCCTGTAAAAAGAAAAATACACTTTATAGAGAATTGATTAAACAGAACTATAGAAGCAGAAAATAAATATAAGAAATATAAAAATAAGTTAATTAAGAGAGAATACTATAGTAATCTATTAGACAATAATAAAAATAATATGAAGGGTATATGGAATATACTAAACAGTATTATGAGAAGGGGCACGAGACAGTCTAATTATCCCTAGTATTTAATTGATAATGAAAAGAACATTAATAATTTGGAGGATGTGGTCAATAACTTTAATAAATATTTTGTAAACGTCGGACCAGATTTAGCTGAAAAAATTCCTATTCCACAGATAATCGATAACAGATACAATGATCTTATTAAAAGAAATCAATGTTCAATGTTTCTTAAAGCAGTAGAAGAAAAAGAAATAATAGATAGGCTATTGTTAAAAAATGCTAAACTAAAGCATCCACTGATTGCAACGAAATAGATATGAAGATAGTAAAAACTTTAACTGAGGGGATCTCAAAACCATTAACTTACATTTTTAATTTGCCATTTCAAACTGGTCAATTTCCAACAAAAATGAAAACAGCAAAAGTCATACCTCTGTTCAAAACTGGAGACAAACACCCCTTCACAAGTTACAGGCCTGTCTCTCTACTGCCACCATTTTCAAAAATTCTAGAAAAACTCTTCAATGACAGATTGGACAAATTCATTGATAAATACAAATTACTCATTGACAGTCAATATTGATTCAGAAAAAAATAGGTCAACATCACCAGCTTTAACTGTACTCATTGAAGAAATGACAAATTCCACAGACAAAAAGAAATATGGAGTTGGGGTATTCAATGATTTGAAAAAAACGTTTGATACAATTAATCATGAAATATTAATCAATAAACTGGAAAGGCTCGGGATCAGGGGGATAGTGCTGAATTGGTTAAGCAGTTATTTAAAAGACAGGAAACATTTTGTGAAGTTGGGAGATTATACATCTGAATGTTTGGATCTTGCGTGTGGTGTCCCCCAGGGGTCAGTATTGGGACCAAAATGATTTATTCTCTACATAAATTACATATGTAAAGTATCTGAACTAATGACATTTGTGTTATTTGATGATGACACAAATATCTTTGGTTCTGGTCAGAATTTACAGCAACTCCAGGGGCCTCATTTATAAAACTTTGCGTAGGATTTGCGGCAGAAGTGGCGTACGGATGAAACATAGGACGTGCGTATGCACAGAAATATTCGGATTTATAAAACCGTGCGCACGCACATCCTAAGCAGTTTTCCCTTAATAAATCACAATCAATTCTAAATGTAGCGCAGCTTTTGCGGCTTCATGTCTCGCCTATAGTTGCCCATAAATAGTCCGTGAAACGCCCACAAGTTAATATTCATCGATTGCGAAATCATGGCAAACACAGAGAGGAAAACCAAGAAACGTAACTTCACTCACTGTGAATTGTGCGTCATTAAGCATTGCGATGGCATCATGGCATTTTATTACCATCCATTTGATTGCATCTGACAAGCTACAGATGTGTTATGAGGATGAATTGCATAACATGCCAATATTATTGCAGAACATATTTCACTTTTCTTTTTGCAAATATGTGTTAATTTGCATTTCTGTTGTAATCTTCGTTTGATTTTGTTTGTTTTACCCTGCAGATCGATCAAACGGGTGTTATTGTAGGCTGTTAATTTAAGACTTGCTTTGTGAAGTCATGTTATTTATGAGAGGCAGTATTGCCATTTCTTTTACACAACGGTCTACAGTTCTCTTACGAGAGGTACTCTCGTACTGCGTAAATCTTACGCTAGGGGAAAATCTCTTTTCCGCGAGATACTGAAGCCAAAAAATTATCCTTAATTTTGAAATAATGTAAAACGCGTTGCGGCAGCATGCAGACACAGGCGAGACGGCTTGTGCGCCTATTGGCTGCCCTGCGGCAACTGCAGCAGCCTATCGATAAGGCCCACTCGTGACGTCAGCTCCAATGGGGGCGCTTCGCGCCCAATACGTCACGTCCCGCCAGAATGGGCGTGGTCTAGGGCTATAAACATAGCTTCGAGAGGCTAGCTCACTGATTTTTCATCTCTTCAGCGAAGCTCTCGCATCGCTGGATCCGGAGAGAAGCCGCGCCGTCTGAAAAAGCCTTTCAGCGGGACGAGTCGACACTCTGAAGCCGCTGGCCGCGCCGCCTTCAGTCGCCTTCCTGCTGCGCTATCCGGCGTTATATCCTTTCTCTGCTACTGTGTTTTGTGTATGTGTGTGTGCTCGCCGCCGCGACACACACTCTCATTGCACTAAAAGAGCCGGGCGTCTTTTTCAAGACGCCCCTTTCCTGAGGATCACGCAGCTCTCGCGCTCGCGCTCGCGCTCGCTGACGGCGACCGCCCTCACTGCGAGCCAGTTACTGCCTGGTGACTCTGAGGACTCACCTGGCATCCTTCTCCGAGACTGCTCCTCCGCCCCCCCCCAACCCGCAAAGCTCGCCAGTGCGCCCGCTTGCCTTGCCTGCTTGGGGGATGATACCTGCTCTCCCTCTGTTCGAGCCGCGCAAACCGCGCCGTTCACAGGGGATGTCAGGAGCGGACGGTCACGGGGCTAGCTTTCTCTCTCCCTCTGTTCGAACCGCGCAAACTGCGCCGTTCACAAGGGAGGCTGGAAGCGGACGATCGGGGTTAGTTTTTCTTTACGTTACAAGAAAGCTACCCTGCCCTTGCGCCCCATTCACGCGTCACTCACCGGCGAAAAGACAACTCAGTTCCCTGATTAGGCGACTGGAAATATCAATATTGCAGCAAACGAGCCTGTTGTAACACCCACGCTTGCAAGCAAACGCCGAAGAAAACATGTTGACGCTCTCTTATATGCTCATGCATCTATACACCTTTGTGTTCCCCCCCTGTGGCTCAGTGGCGGAATCTTAGGTTTTTCGCACGAGAGACCGGGGTTCGAATCCCGGTCTAACGGCAGATATATTATGCCGCCAATGCTTCGCTCTGTCAGTTCCCTGAAAGGCGACTGCAGATGTGCATTTTGCAGCCAACGAGCGCGCTGTACAACCCGCTCGCCTGCACCCAAACACCGTTTCTATGGTTCCCGTGCGTCACTGGCGAAAGGAGAAAAGGGTGTTTTTAGCCCCGCTGCGGCCGGGCCGACCTCCACTCCTGACACATTTCTCATTCCCCTCTTAAGTTCAGGTGACTGGAAATGTCAATATTGCAGTGAGCGAGCCTGTTGTTTTGCACGCACGCCTGCAAACAAACGCCAGCATGTTGACGCTCTTTGATAATACTCGCGCTACTGAATGTCTATGTGTCTTCCTCTGTGGTCCAGTGGTAGATCGTCAGATTTTCACGCGAGAGACCCGCGATCGAATCCCGGGTCTACCGGCAAAACACACTTTTTGCCGTCAATTCTCGCTCTGGCAGTTCCCTGAAAAGGCGACTGCAGATGTGTATTTTGCAGCCAACGAGCGCGTGGTACAACCCGTTCGCCTGCACCCAAACTCTGTTTCTATGGTTTCCGCCTCTGAAGTTCAGACGACTGGAAATGTCAATATTGCAGTGAACAAGCCTGCTGTAATACACGCACGCCTGCAAACAAACGCCAGCATGTTGACGCTTTCTGTTTCTATGGCAACTTCTCGCTCGTTCAGTTCCAGTAAATGCGACTGTTCCAGTGTATTCTGCAGTAAACAAGTCGGCGAAACAGCCCGCTTGCCTGCACACAAACGCCGCTTTTACGGCTACCCAGATAAATCCCATAAGAGTGTATTTTCTGGTGTCCCGGCCACGGCCGATGGTGTTACGAATGTAGACGAAATTCCTACACACAAACACAGCCCGTCACACAGGGCTCGCGCACATGAAATCGACCCAGGTCGATTGCGCATTAAACGTGGTAAATGTGCCCACTGCCCAGTGCCCACAAACACTACGTTCCGCATATCTCAAGGTTTCTGTAAAAACAAAACCAACGTGCATTCGCTCTGCTCAGGCGGACAATGCTCTCAGTGTTGTAAATGTGCCCGCTATCCCGCGCCCACATTCACACATAGACATGACAGGTCCTACGGGACTCGCCCAGCCCTCCCCTCTCGGTTGACCACCGCAAAGGAGTCGAGCGCGGGCAATCTGCCCGCTGTTATCAGCGCGCCCCCTGCCTCGAAGCGCGACACTTATGTTACAGCACACCGAAGCCCCTCTGTCGCTGAGCGACCAGAGCGCGCTCCGCATTCAGCCCCTAGCCATTCGTGCAGATGCATGGGCAAGGCTACCCGGGGGTTTTGAAGTGGGTGCTAGACATTATAGAAAGAGGCTATTCGCTACAGTTTCGCCGACGCCCTCGCCGCTATGTGACGCGCGTCGAAGCTACGGTAAAAACAGAAGTAGCACCACCTACTTCGAGCCGAAATTTTGAAACTGTTGAGCAAAGGGGCCATAGAGCCTTTATCTCAAGCTCAGAGTGAAGGAGGGCTATACAGCAGATACTTCCTGGTACTGAAAAAAGACGGGGGTCTCAGACCCATACTAGATCTAAGGCAACTGAACAGAGTGCTTGCGAAGCAACAGTTCGGAATGCTCACGACCAGAAAAACCCTCACGCACATTCGCCGAGGAGATTGGTTTGTGTCAATAGATCTGAAAGACGCATATTTTCAAATACAAATAGCGTCACGTCACAGGCGACGTTTGAGATTCGCCTTCGAGGGCCAGGCATATCAGTGCTCAGTCCTTCCGTTCGGCTTGTCTCTAGCCGCTCGCACCCCTCAGACTACAGGGCATGCGAGTATTGAACTACTTGGACGATTGGCTGATTCTAGCTCAATCTCACTCGGTGCTCATAGAGCACAGGACCATTTTGCTCGATCACCTCGAGAATCTGGGTCAATTGGGCGAAGAGTTCTCTGTCTCCCAGACAGATAATATCTTTTCTGGGCACAGAACTGGACTCGCTGTCTATGATAGCGCGACTGTCACCAGAGCGCGTACTAGACATTCAGCGCGCAGCGAGCTCTTTCCGCTGCGGCGCATCTGTCCCGCTCAAGAAATTTCAGAGGATGCTAGGTCTCATGGCCTCAGCATCATCAGTACTTCAGTTGGGCTTGCTTCGCATGCGCCCGCTACAGTTCTGGCTGAAAGCGCGAGTACCGCGCCGAGCGTGGGCTTCCGGTCTGCTTCGTCTCAAGGTCAATCAGAAATGCATCGCAGCTCTGAAACCTGGGAAAGCAAACGACTTGTACCAATCAGGTGTTAGCCTGGGGACTTCCTCGAGTGTGAAGGTAGTGTCTACGGACGCCTCCACCTTGGGATGGGGAGCACTGCTCAAGGGCAGACCGTTCTTCGGCCAATGGTCAGAACGGGAGAAGCTTCTACACATAAACTGCCTCGAAATGTTGGCAGTAGACAACGCACTGACGCGTTTTTGTCCCTAAATACGAGGACACCACGTCTTGGTCCGCTCGGACAACATGTCAGTGGTGTCCTACATAAATCGCCAGGGCGGCCTCAGGTCCCGAAACCTGCACAGGCTGACAGAACGCCTCCTGGTGTGGGCTCAGCGCAACCTGCTCTCGCCGAGAGCAGCGCATGTGCCAGGGCTCCTGAACGTAGGACCGGACAGACTGTCCAGAAACAATGTTCCGACAGGCGAATGGCCTCTACACCCACAGACAGTCCAGCTGCTGTGGAAGAAATTCGGCAGAGCGGAAGTAGACCTGTTCGCGTCTCAAGAAAACGCTCACTGTCTGGAATTTTTCTCCAAGAGCAGGGACGCGCTGGCTCACGTATGGCCCCGCAGCTCTGAAACCTGGGAAAGCAAACGACTTGTACCAATCAGGTGTTAGCCTGGGGACTTCCTCGAGTGTGAAGGTAGTGTCTACGGACGCCTCCACCTTGGGATGGGGAGCACTGCTCAAGGGCAGACCGTTCTTCGGCCAATGGTCAGAACGGGAGAAGCTTCTACACATAAACTGCCTCGAAATGTTGGCAGTAGACAACGCACTGACGCGTTTTTGTCCCTAAATACGAGGACACCACGTCCTGGTCCGCTCGGACAACATGTCAGTGGTGTCCTACATAAATCGCCAGGGCGGCCTCAGGTCCCGAAACCTGCACAGGCTGACAGAACGCCTCCTGGTGTGGGCTCAGCGCAACCTGCTCTCGCCGAGAGCAGCGCATGTGCCAGGGCTCCTGAACGTAGGACCGGACAGACTGTCCAGAAACAATGTTCCGACAGGCGAATGGCCTCTACACCCACAGACAGTCCAGCTGCTGTGGAAGAAATTCGGCAGAGCGGAAGTAGACCTGTTCGCGTCTCAAGAAAACGCTCACTGTCTGGAATTTTTCTCCAAGAGCAGGGACGCGCTGGCTCACGTATGGCCCCGCCGCCCGCTCTATGCCTTTCCTCCCGTCTTTCTCCTGCCTCAGGTGATAGAACGGATCAGAGAAGGATGCTCAGTGCTACTCGTAGCGCCGTTCTGGAAAAACCAACCCTGGTTCCCAGTTCTGATGCAGCTAGCAAGCACTGCCCCATGGCCAGTGCCAGTGAGGAGGGACCTCCTCTCTCAGGCCAAGGGCTCGTTTTGGCATCCGCGCCCAGAGCTGTGGTCCCTTCATGTTTGGGCCATCAACGGGTACCCGCTGACCTCCCCAAGCGGAGTGTTAAACACGATCACGCAGGCTAGAGCTCCGTCTATGCGACGTCTCTATTCCTCGAAATGGTCAGTGTTCTCCAGCTGGTGCACAGCTCGTGGCGTGTCGCCCCTAGACTGTGGGGTGACGGAGGTTCTCTCCTTCCTACAAGAGCTGTTGGACAAGGGCAGGACCCCTTCCACGCTCAAAGTGTATGTGGCGGCCATAGCAGCGTTCTCAAAAACAACGCTGGGTCAGTCAGTAGGAAGGAACGATTTAGTCATCGTCTTCCTTAGAGGAGCTAAGAGACTGAATCCTCCCAGACCTCCCTCAGTCCCTGTATGGAACCTTTCTACAGTGCTGGAAGCCATGAAAGGTGACCCATTCGAGCCTTTACAGACGATTGATCTTAAACACCTGTCTTTCAAGACAGTGTTTCTTCTGGCTCTCGCTTCAGTGAAGCGCACAGGGGACTTACACGCGCTCTCAGTAAGCGCGACGTGTATGGAGTTTGGGCCTAATGACTCAAGAGTTATACTCAAACCTAAGCACGGTTATGTTCCAAAATCCCTCAACACACCGTTTAGGGCGCAGGTCATTCCCTGTCAGCCTTACCGGTCTCTGACGAGGAAGGAGACGCAAGCTTCCTTTGCCCAGTCAGAGCATTAAGAGCTTATGTGTCTCGCACGTCTGTTTTCAGACAGACAGAGCAGCTCTTTGTTTTCACTCTACGGACGTTCTAAGGGACTTGCCGTGTCGAAACAGAGCCTATCCAGTTGGATAGTTGATGCTATAGCGCTGGCTTATACCTCTAAGGGCTTACAGTGCCCATTTGGAGTCAGAGCACACTCCACGAGAGGCGTGGCCTCGTCGTGGGCTTGGTCTAGTGGGATTGCCTTGCAAGATATCTGTATGGCGGCAGGCTGGGCCTCCCCGTCTACATTTATAAGGTTTTATAACCTAGAGGTTCCCGCCTTGCAGGCTAAGCTGCTTTCGGTCTAAAATCGGTACTGTCTGCCCTGATGTGTTCGGGCCAGAATACTGAAACTGCTTGAGCAAATGCTCGCTGTTGGATCGCGCAGCTCTATGGGCAGTGTGTAAGACCCACTATATTCGTCAGTCCAGGCCGGGGGTCGCCCTGACTGTACGACACATCATCAGTATAACTGCTCCTTATAAGATGTTATATTATTACAGGAATGATGCTATTCTAGCCACTCTTTCCTGGGCTCTCTGTGAGTCCCTTATGATCATGTACTATATGAGCCCGGGCACTTGCCCTTGGGACTTTGGTGCTGGATCTTAGCATGCACGGCGTTTTACACTGTTTCCCCTAGCGTAAGATTTACGCAGTACGAGAGTACCTCTCGTAAGAGAACGTACTCGGTTACTAACGTAACCTCGGTTCTCTCTAGAGAGGAAACGAGTACTGCGTATCTTGCCGTGCCTGCACACGCTCTGGTTCGCTTCGGCGATGAAAAACCAGTGAGCTAGCCTCTCGAAGCTATGTTTATAGCCCTAGACCACGCCCATTCTGGCGGGACGTGACGTATTGGGCGCGAAGCGCCCCCATTGGAGCTGACGTCACGAGTGGGCCTTATCGATAGGCTGCTGCAGTTGCCGCAGGGCAGCCAATAGGCGCACAAGCCGTCTCGCCTGTGTCTGCATGCTGCCGCAACGCGTTTTACATTATTTCAAAATTAAGGATAATTTTTTGGCTTCAGTATCTCGCGGAAAAGAGATTTTCCCCTAGCGTAAGATTTACGCAGTACTCGTTTCCTCTCTAGAGAGAACCGAGGTTACGTTAGTAACCGAGTACGTTTCACACACTCTCACACACTTTCACGTGTTTCTTCCTTCTGCCGACGGTGTCGCCATTTCTCATTTCACCCGTTTGTGTGCGTACGCCTGGGTCAGAGTTTGCGTGAAGGACCGCACATTTTCCCGTCAAGTTTGCTTTTTATAAATACCAATTATTGCGTAGAGAGCGGCGTACGCCTTCTTTTGTGCGTATGCAACGTTTATAAATGAGGCCCCTGGACTTAAAAATAATGGAAAAAAAACAGTGGTTTGACATAAACAAGTTATCATTAAATTTGAGCAGAACTAAATTCATGATTTTTGGCAATTGTAATTCAATCAAGCGATGTACGATTTAAGGGGAATGTCAAATTTTAAGAATCCTAGTTTTCGAACTACTAGGAAAAGTTTCTATTTATCTGTCAGTGGCGTTACATTTTGGAATAAACTAAATAATGATTTAAAGCAATGTCTAAACATATTACATTTTAAAAAGATGTGCAAAGAAATTATATTCCAGAAGTAGGCTACAAAGAAATACAGTTCTAACAATAACCTGAGCTTATACTGAATAATTTATAGTATGTGTATAAATATAGCTGTGTTGTATGTGTAATGAGGGGTCGGAAGCATGTGGATCCATTTGCAGATTATCTTTAATAATCAAGATGAGGGTCAAACAGTTCAAACGACAGTGGCAGGAATATCAGAGGCAGAGCAGAAACAGAAACGATACAGGCCAAGAGTCAGGGCAGAAAGCAGAGCAGTCGAAGTTCCAGAGAGCAAGATCACAAGGGCAGGCGGCAGAGAATCAACAGTAGTCTAACAAGATCATACACAGAATATCCAGGTAAACACTTGGAAACATCAGCCAGGGCACAACAAGACCTTGCAGTGAGCGTGAGTGTGAATGCTGCTTAAGTAGAGCAGATAATGGAAAACACCTGTGCCGGTGATTAGTCTCTGTACGGGGTGCATGGGAAATGGAGTCCGGGAAAGTCAATACTCAGGTGAGGGTGCCCTCTGGTGGCCATCGGAGAGAGCCACAGAGGTCTGATTCATGACAATATGTATGTGAATAGAACTTTAGACTATATTTTTTCATTGATTATAGATTTATTATCTCTGTAGATTTATTATTTTGTAGCCATTGCCTTGAATATAGTAGTAGGGGTATAAAGGGGTAGGAGTACATAAGTTTTACTTCTTCCTACTCCTTTTTGTAAATAGAGGTTTCTTTTTAAGTACTGGAAAGTATGGAGTTTTATTTTGTTGTTTATGTTTTTTTCCCTCTGATTTTTATTTCTTTTTGTAATTGTATTTACATGTTCAAATAAAAGATATCAAATAATAAAAATAAAATAAAAAAACCTCTCCAACAGAGTCGGAAGAAGGAGAGCCGGCAGCTGTAGCGCTTTTCTACAAATATTTGTGTACTGCACATACAATAATGGAGGAATTGGCAAAATGTCGCCTGTAGTAAGTCATTCTGGTCAGTAAAGCTACTACAACCTTTGGAATATAAAAAGAAACCTTTTGATGGATTACAGAAATTATTTTCTAAATATATTTATGTACTGTACATACAGTAAGGGAGGTATTGGCAAAATTTCACCTGTAGTAACTTACTAATTGGAACCTACTACATTTGAACATGTCTAAGTTTAAAGGTAATTCAAATTAATACAAATATTACGTTTTACCGCAATTGGTTGAATTTGTAGACGTTCCCTTAGGCAGCGCGTCAAAGTATTCTCAGGTATAAATATGCAGCTATAATGCACTTAAGGTTATTTTGAATGAATATTTCATGTCGATATACACTGGTTGCAATCGTTGAATTGATTTGTATTCTTTGTAAGACTGTCGACTTTATAGAACAGTGGCAAGGGAACACGAATGTCCGGCGAATATCGAACCAAACTTAAACTATAACGTAACCGTTCTCCTAAAGCGAAATATGTATTACTCTTTGTCATCCTAACAACAAACTGTGTGTAGTAATGGAGTGCAACAGAGCAGCATCGAGAATATCAATATCAATGGTTCCGGCCCTGGTCATATTTGTTGTGTATAGATGAACTAAACAGGAAGAGTTATGAAGTGACTGATGCTGTCCTCGCGCAGCGCTCAAAAATATCAAACAAAACGCACTCGCAGTTGAAGTAACCCAACTTCTCCAACACTACCTAACGTTCTGCTTCTGTTAGGCGTCGTTTATGGGATTCTATATTTAAAATTGAATATGGAGTTACATTCTGAACCCTAGAACAGATAACTACAACAGAGCTTGTAATGATGGTGTTGTTGCTGATGTTCAGGTGCGAAATTAATCATTCATACCGTTTTACTGCAACGAACGGGATCTTCTGTACGCCTGTCCATCCTGTCCGAAGTTTTCCCGTTGAATTGATGGATTATTGTGTTTTCTTAACATGAACACGAGCTCCGCCAAAATATTTTCTAACTGGACTTTCACTTTCACTTTCTATTCGTGTTGCCGCTGCTGTCATGAGTCAGTTAATGCAGTGTGTTGAAGTCTGACATGCTCTTCATTTCTCTTCCAGTGCAAACACGTCTGCTTTCAGCTTTACTTGCATATTTAAGGTCGGGGCCAAATCTTATGTGGCATTTGTTTGTGCTTTAAAATAAAGTAAAAAAAAAAAGAAAAAAAAAAAAAAGGGAGGGTATTTATTTATTTAATCGTATTTATGAATACGAATCACATACACTAAATGGTTCATTCCCGTGTTCCGTTGAGATTAATACAAAATGTATTATTAAGCTCTATTTTTATTTTATTTTATTTTTTACTAATTCTAAATTCATATTATGAATGAGTAAGGATTATTCAATTAAATTTGATGGAATTTTAGTGTGCGTTGAGGAGAGATAAGCATGAATTCTTAAATCAAGATGTAAAATGGCATTAGATTTTATGTCTTGTTTTCTGGGGGAAATCAAAATTCAGTGAGTTTATGCTTAAAACAAGCAGAATTATCTGCCACTTGGGTAAGAAAACTAATCTTAATTAGTTAAGATTAACTTCCTAACACCATTCCTGTCCACGCTCAGATTTGCCCGTGACTATGGAGGACGTCTTGGGCAGAATTAGTGAATGAATGGGAATTTGGTTTTCCGCTTATATCTCGAGAATTAAACCAAAATCAGATCGTTTAGCTGTAACCATTCATTACTATAATATGTGTTTGCGTTTTAATGTTTATATCACAATAGTAAATAAGTCTATTTATAATTTTTTTAATTTAAAACACCTTTGACCTTATTTTAATTATTCTCGGGTTAGGTAAAGTAAGTCAAATCTGTCCTAAATGATAAGCATTTGAATTTCCATACTTACAATATTTAGATCACAGAAGACTTCTCCTAGTTCAGCTCAATCTTTTGTAAAACAGAGATCATGGCAGGCGAGCTTCCTAATTTCAATGATATATATCTATTTGATTTAGTACAGGTTAACTAGTTTAAATAAAAGGTTCATATATATAAAACAAAAATAAAAGTTAATCAAAACCAACTCGTTTAAAGCTTTAACTGCAGGGGGCGCAATGGCAAGGCATCTAAAACAGCGGAGACGTCCTTTACGAATCGGCCTCTGCTTGGACATTCGTTTTCCAGTCCTTTATAGTCTATCATACTTTTTGACATTTGGAAACCCGCATTCAGTCCTTTACAGACAATCTGTCCAATCCCAAGTCTTGAACTGTCATAAGTTCTGGACATTCCTTTCGGACGTGTCTATATACAGCCTCTTCGTCCTCCTTCTTCGGACCTGTGTCTCGTCCGCAACACATACAACGGTAATGCTTGCATTCTTCTTGTTTCTTCAGCAAAGCTCTTTCTAATAGTGATGTTACATATGACACTGAAGCTTCGATGCGCGTATCACACAAGCGACACAGTTTCTAGTGAAGCCCCGTATCGGGGTGTGTATTGGTTTACTAGAGTCACGTGATCGACGACAAACGAAGCCTCACTTTCTGTCCCGTCACGTGCGCGTTTCGCTTTGGGTCTCAGGCTCGATAACGAGTCATATTATGGCCTCAGTCTGGCTGATGGGTTTGAGAGGAGAGTGCTGTACTTTGAAAGTTAATCAATATATTACATTTAAATAAGCAACATTTATTTTTCATTAGGCCTATTTAGGCTATTATTTTTTGTTGTTGTTGTGTCTTTTTGATTTAGTAAAATCTTTGCACTTTTTGGTGATTTTAGGTAATTTGGTGTTGGTATTTGGGGTTTAGGGTGGTATTAGGAGAGAGGGGATAGGGTGTTGGTATTTGGTGAAGGGTTTGTATTTAGAGCAATGGCAACAGCCAAAAATAATTAAAAACTTCATCACATTTCTGTCATTCCAGTAACAAGTGTCATAAGCACATTTAATAACAGATGATCCTATCAGACAATGTCCTTATTCATTGTGTGTGTGTGTGTGTGTGTGTGTGTGTGTGTGTGTGTGTGTGTGTGTGTGTGTGTGTGTGTGTGTGTGTGTGTGTGTGTGTGTGTGTGTGTGTGTGTGTGTGTGTGTGTGTGTGTGTGTGTGTGTGTGTGTGTGTGTGGAGACAGAGAGAGAGAGAGAGTAGAAATCTTATTGAATCATATAAGCCTGATGTATATGTGGGCAAATATACTGTTGCGTAAGTTTAGTTTCTGTTCAGATGAGGTGAAGGTGTCACTTTTTAAAGCATATTGTACAACATTTACTGCTCATTTGTGGTGTAACTACAGAACATCTAGTTTACAGAAGCTGCAAGTATAGCCTAGCTTATAACGATGCTATGAGAATCTTACTAAGGAGACCTAGATGGCATAGTGCAAGTCAAATGTTTGTGAGTGTACGAGTAATCACTTTTAAAGCACTGTTACGTAATTTTATGTATAGATTTATCTGCGACTTAATGCTTCTAAAAATGAAATGATTGTGAGTTTATCAAATATAAGGGTTAGTACTACACGGTATCAGTCAAAGCTGTGGAGACACTGGTACTGGTGTATTTTGTAACTCTATGTTTACAAAATTGTATGGGTTGTGATGGATTGTATGGGTTGTGATGGATTGTATGGGTTGTATGTTGTTCAATGTCTTTTTCTTTTTTTTAAATTGGACTTTGAGTCTGTAATAAAAAGTTTGATATTTGATTGATATTTAAACTATAATAATATTTTTTCGTGGGGCTATTGACTAATATGAGTAGTTTTACTGCTGTTAAACCACTGTAACCATGGTTACTACACTGGAAAAAATTCTAATTTAAACCTTCCCACCTGTTACAGAGCAGGCTCCCGCACCGCCTCCTCTTCACCACCGGAGGGAACCTTCCCCGGAATATTAACTTTACCCATTGAACTCCACTTCCCATAATACCGCTTACCTGGGACTGATTGCGTTACACACCTGCACCTCATTTACACACACTCATATAAACCACTTCCACACACACACATTCAACGTGAAGTCTTGATTCTGCACTGGCCATCATTTCTGAGCGTTTATTCCCGTGTTTGATTTCTGTTATTAACCTTGGACTGTTTATCGTTTCTGATTCTCTGCTGCCTGCCCTGACCCTTGCCTGTTCACCTGGTAGTAGGGATGGGGAAATTAATCCTCATGAATCACTGAGGCTTTCCCCTGACTGTTCCGGGAAAAGATTCAAAGCTTCGAGAGTGTGGAGAACAGCGCCATCTGGTGCTTATTTAAAATAAAGCAGTCAGAAGCCTGTGTTAGAAGCTCTGGCAGATGAAGCAACCACAACACACTCTTTCAATGTCATGTGTAATAAAAGCCTTACATGTTTGTGTTTGATTTGTTCATTAAATAAATAAATTTTCCCATTAAAGTGTGACAATAAAATATAATATAAGCTTATCAATCAATCAATCAATCAATCAAACTTTATTACAGACTCAAAGTCCAATTTAAAAAAAAGAAAAAGACATTGAACAACATACAACCCATACAATCCATCACAACCCATACAATCCATCACAACCCATACAATCCATCACAACCCATACAATTTTGTAAACATAGAGTTACAAAATACACCAGTACCAGTGTCTCCACAGCTTTGACTGATACCGTGTAGTACTAACCCTTATATTTGATAAACTCACAATCATTTCATTTTTAGAAGCATTAAGTCGCAGATAAATCTATACATAAAATTACGTAACAGTGCTTTAAAAGTGATTACTCGTACACTCACAAACATTTGACTTGCACTATGCCATCTAGGTCTCCTTAGTAAGATTCTCATAGCATCGTTATAAGCTAGGCTATACTTGCAGCTTCTGTAAACTAGATGTTCTGTAGTTACACCACAAATGAGCAGTAAATGTTGTACAATATGCTTTAAAAAGTGACACCTTCACCTCATCTGAACAGAAACTAAATTTACGCAACAGTATATTTTCAATATCATCATCATCTGTCATGTGCTCAGTGATAATATGTCCAAGGTATTTTACTTTCTCGCACACCGTGAGATTCTTGTTAGACAACTTAAAAACTGGAAAATGTATACTTTTATCCTCCTTAGTTCTGCAAGTCATAACCATACTCTTATCAGGATTATATACAATATCATGTTCAAGACCATAATCAGAACACACATTTAAAAGCTGTTGAAGACCAGCACTGCTTGGACTAAACACCACAAGATCATCTGCATACATAATATGATTAACCAGAGTATTCCCAATCATACACCCAGTTTTACAAACATTCAAACGTTCAGACAGCTCATCCATGTAAAGATTAAACAAAATTGGGGACAAAATCCCTCCTTGTCTCACACCGTTACTGACCCCAAAAGGGACAGAGACCTTATTGCCCCATTTAACTTGCATCAACTGGTGGGCTTACCAATAGGCCAAGATTCTCACAATGTATTCTGGTACCCCTCTTTGTCTCATTTAAAAAAATAGCTTAGCATGGTTAACCCGGTCAAAAGCTTTAGATGCATCAATGAAACACATAAAAACTGTTGAATTTTTATCTCTATACTTATTTACAATTTATAGATGCAAAGATCAGTACCATGTTTGGCCTTAAATCCAAACTGGTTGTCTGTAGAATTAATAAACACATTTAACCTATCTAGCAAGATTTTTTCCAAGACTTTAGACAAAATGCTAGCTAAAGCTACAGGTCTATAATTATCTAAGTTACCCACCATTCCAGCTTTGTTTTTAATAACTGGTACTAATAAGACAGACAACATTGAATCTGGTAACACACTGTGACTCAAAAAGCCATTAAGACAAACAGCTAATAAAGGGGCTATCCTCTTACTTCCATATTTAAAGTTATAGTATTAAAGTTATTATTATATAACCGTAAAATGACCATGACAATAATTTTAGCCACTTTGCTTCCGTTATTTTATTAGCTGTACAGCCTATTTCATTAACTGATATACATAATGACGCAAATGTGAACGCTCTTACAATAAATAATATTTACAAAATATTAATATACTGCAAACCACCATATAATTAATAATTGGCCGTTCCAAATAAATAAAACATTTCCCCATTTAACTTTTATTGATAATTGCTGATTGTCTTTTTGTATTAGGCTACTGACACTTCAAGGCGAAGGGAAGCCTTTTTTTTTTTTTTTTTTTTTTTTGGTGGGAGGTGGGGGGCAATATATTATATACACCTTTTACCTAATGTGACGAACCTTTCTCCATGTCAGCCGATCGGTAAGCTGCAGATATACGATTTTTGCTAATGACAAAAATATCTGATCACTTTTCAAGGTTTTAGTCTACTTTTTAATGAGATTGTGCACTAATTAGAATGGCATCATAATGTATGATTTACACATTAGTTTTTTTTTATTAAATCGTGGATGGTCGAGTTTAAAAGGTTTAAACTTTAATTCGTTTAAACTGTACTTATTTAACAACCATAAGTACTATAACACGTTATAGTTTTTCCTAATCAACTTTTAGACATGTAATTGTATTTTGTACAACGTGGACATTAAGGAAGGGATGTCATTTTAAATAATTGCGCGTATTTTGAGGGTGGATGGTGTGAACATAGCCTAACTTATATGCGCTATAGATTTAACGTGACTTCTCGAACATGTCTCAAAGTTATGTTAGTGTGAAATTTAACTTTAATTATTTAAAGTGCTATTTGTAAATTGAAAGTGTGTTAAAATATGATGATGTACTTCTAACAACCATATTGTGCTCGTGAATTTAACAAGTAAGGGCGGTAGTTTATTGGTTTTATTCATGTATACTCTTTTGTACAAAAAAGGTGGCCAAGAATTAAGTTTTTTTTTTAACAATGTCGTTTTCAGCTACTTATAGGCTACTTATGAAAGCTTGTTTCCGCCACAGAATAGAACATTTTAAAAGATAATTGCGACTTTTCTTCTCACAATTACGTGTTTACATCTCACAATTCTGACCAATTATTGACTTCAGAATTGCGAGATGTAAACTCGCAAAATGAGATAAAAAGCCGCAATTACCTTTTTATTTTATTTTTTATTCTGTGTTGGAAACAAGCTTCCAAATAAATAAGTACCTACTAAAATAGAGTATGTGATTTCGGACACTGCCATGGTGAAAAACTATCCATGATCCTGAACAGAAAATTCCTATAAACAGTAAAAAAAAATAAAAAAATAAAGTTTGCTTTCAATTGAAAAAAAAATAATGGAAATTCAATTTTGAGTCAATGACACCATGATGTCCTCTGTAGCTTGCGTTTTTTGTTCTTTGCTGGTGATTAATTAGGGGTTCAAGCACTTCAGTGCTGAACACCTATTGTTATTGTTAATTTTCCCATGATGCAACATTCAGACATAAAATTGATCGGGCAGACCAAACCGTAAGTCGTAGAGACTTGAAACTTTGGGGGCTGATAGTACTCACACCGCCTACAGCGTCACCAAGGCCCGCCCCGATCGGCCTGACGGGGGCGCTACAGCGGTCAAAAGTACGAAACGGCTCATAACTCCTCAACCGTGAGGCGTAGGCTCAAGTGTCTTATATCGCTGGAATCCTTGGCTCGAGGCGGACCAGGTGCATGCCTCGGATTTGCGCCAATTTTGAATAAATTGAGTTTTTTTGAAAAACCTACTTTTGCGAACTACTCCTAGGTTTTTCGCCTGATCGGAACCAAACCAATGCAGAAATATTCTCTGGACAGTGACTATCAATAATCATCAAAAAAATACTTAATTTAAATTCACGGTCGCTAAGGGAAACCAAAATGTTTGATGGCACCAGGGCCACTTTTACTAAAACGATTATAACTTGTGAACGGAAATAAATATTTTCTCTAAACTCGGGAAACGTGTTCGTGAGCTCAATCTGAGGTTACTTGAAAAAAATCGCGACGCTTGGCCACTTGGTGGTGCCACAACATGGAAAAAAGTCATGAAAATGGCTATAAACGACCGTTAGTCCTTTGAAATCCTGAATCCTTCCCGAGTCCAACAATACCAAATATGCCAGGTTTCGCCTTATAGTTTGTGTATCATTGTCATTTAGCACTTAAAAAACTTGCAATTATCTTCGAAACCGTTAATCCGATCGAGACAAAAACACTACATGAAATTTGAAAACATAGGTCAATAGCTAAACAATAACGCCCAAATGTCACAATTATGATAGGAACTGACAAAAATAAATAAACAAATAAAAAAATTAAATCATTGTCACCCATGGATCATTTTTATTCTCTCATAAACAGAAGTGTCTAAACTTCAAAACAAAATGAGATATTTACAACAAATTTGACAGACATGCATGGGCACACTTTGAGGACACTTAATAAAAGTGGTGGAGATCAGGCAAGATGTCCACCAAAAAACAACCACAAGTACATTCTAAACGATAGACAACATGGGTAGTATTGCAATTTATAAAACTGTTAACAGTATACGTCTTATTGCTAAAAACATCAATAAACATATCAGTTTTAGTCATATTTTCACAATAATTACAATTGCCACAAGGAAAGTTTCCCTTGGGTTGACGAAGCCAGATTTCACGTTTAGGAGCAGGGAGGTAATTTTTTACTAACTTGTCTTTAATTGTGGGGGCCCTCCTAAAGCTGATCCCAGGGGGTTCCGTGAATATTTCCCGTAAAGTAGGGTCACATTTAATAATATTCCAGTTTTTCTTTATAATATGTTTAATCTGGACAGCCTCCTTGCTGTAATAAGTGACAAAGTAGGCTTTCTGAGTTGACACTCTTTTGGGTCTAGACTGAAGCAGGCTCTTCCTTTCAAGTGATTGGGCTCTATCATGAGCTTGAATGAGAGTTTGTGTTCGATATCCTCTCTGTCGAAAACGCCGCTGCATATCCATAGATTGATTTTGGAAATCCTGATCTGAATCACATATACGCCTTAGTCTCTGGATCTGTCCAAAGGGTATGTTATCAATAAGCCATGGAGGATGAAAGCTATTTGCATGCAATAAGGTATTACGATCAGTTGCCTTTCTGAAGATAGATGTATGCAAGAATCCCTCATTATCCTTTGAGATCCGTAGATCCAGAAGGTTTATGGCATGTAGGTCATAGTCCAGACTAAATTTAAGATTCTCATTTAAGCTGTTAACATAAACATGAAAGTCTAAAAGTTCTTTTTCTGACCCTGAAAACATAAGAATCACATCATCAATATATCTACCCCACCACAAGACTTTATCTTTAAAAGGGTTACCTTGGGAAAATATACAGCGCTCCTCCCACAAGCCTAAAAACAGATTGGCATAATTGGGAGCAAAACACGCGCCCATTGCAGTCCCCTTTTCTTGTTTGTACAATTTGTCTTGAAAGAGAAAGAGGTTATTCTTTAAAGTCCACTCAGTAAGTTGCACTATAAAGTCACTGGGAGGCATCAAATGTTCAGGTCTAGATGAGAGATAGTGTTTTAAAGCCTCTAGACCCTCGTCATGTACAATATTGCTATATAAAGACTCCACATCCATCGTGGCCATAATGCAAGAGCCTATGTTACCTATTTGCTCAATTTTCTTTAAAACCTGAGTAGTATCTTGAATATAAGAAGGCAAATCTGCAACAAATGGCTTAATGAAATAATCCACAAACTTGGAGGCAGGTTCTGTTATTGAATCATTCCCACTGATTATCGGTCTACCAGGTGGATTTTCCAGATCCTTGTGGACTTTGGGGAGCATATAAAAAGAAGAATAACGTGGGTGTTGACAGAGCAAAAACTCATATTCTTTCTTAGTAATCCAATTATGTAATTTTTCCTCATTAAGTAATTGCTCCAGGTCTCTTCTCATAGTATCCATTGGATTGGATGAGGGCTTTGAGTAGTACTGAGTATTGTTGAGTTGGCGAAGAGCTTCACTTATATATTTCTTCTTGTCCCACACACAAACAGCACCCCCCTTATCAGCACTTTTTATGATTATGTCATCTCTCTCCGAAAGCCATTTAAGTGCTTGAGATTCATTTTTTGCGAGATTATGCTGTGTGATCTTTTTTTGCTTACTGTAAAGCTTTTCTACTTCATAGGTAACCTTTTTGGTGAAAGTAGTCAATATGGGGTTTATAGTACAAGGTGTAAAGGTAGACTTAGGCCGAAAAGAAGAGTTTACCGTGGTAGTTGAGTAGGTAGTTGTACCCTGTGCATTCTGGGAGTACCAGGCCTTAAGATGTAAACTCCTATAGAATCGATAGAGATCCACTTTGGTGTCAAATGGTCTACCTGAGTGTGTAGGAGAAAATGAGAGACCCTTGGACAAGACAGAAACGCAGTCATCAGAGAGGGGGAGGTCTGAAATATTGATTACGGCCGATGCTTCAACCGGCTCCTTGTTACTGGTGGTTCCTGAAAGTGCGTTCCGCCGCTTTCCACCCCTCCGCGTTTTCCTCTTCCTCTTTTGTGAGGTTGGTTGTGCTGTCTGGGGCGAGATTCCAAAAAAGCATTTCTTTCATACACATCAGCAATTTGAAAATTCCCATCCCTCTTGTCACGGACATTAGTACCATCACCTTCATCATAGTTCTCATCATCAGTGCTTGGAAGATTAAAAGACACTCTTCTTTTTGTCAGGTGTCCCTTCTTGCCCCAGCCGTATATAGAGCACTTACTGTAGTCATTACGGTCTCGCTTGAATTTTGTAATTTTGCCTAGTTTCAATTTCGTTGACAGTTTATCAAGATCTTCTTTTAATTTGTTTTCAAAAGGCAGCCTGTGTTCATCTGGTTCTGTCTGAGTGAGCTCAGATTAAATATATATTTTGCCATTAAATGTTCCTTTAAATATTTTTTTAAAACTCATTTTTCTTGTAAAAATGTGATATCAGTGGTAAATGATTCCATATTTTCATTCCTCTATACATTACAGTCCGTTGTTTTCCAGTGGTTTACGAAACAGGAAATAAAAAAACATTCCTTTTATTCATGCCTGGTGTAAAAATGATGACTACTACTAGGCCTACTATACAAAAGTTGAGAGTACACCGCATTAGGAACTCTAGACACAGAAATATTTCTTATAAAATAAAGCAGAGAGACAAACCTTCACCAGTTCATTCTTAGTATATTAGCTCTTCTATAACAGTTTAAATTCAGTCCTGTCGCTCTGTTCTGGACAAATTAAATTTTTCAATTACATCTTTTTTTTTTCTTTACTTGATGCACTGGTTGCCACACCATTGGCACTGGGCAATAACACGCGATTCATCCAATCACTGATTGATTGTGCTGCAGTGACTGACACCCCTGAGAGCCAACAGTAGCGGCATATTCTGTTCGCGCTGGCGCTGCCGCTGTCACCATGATGAGAGAACAGAACAGATGAGACAACAGCACGGAACATTTCTCCAGAAACTCCTTGTACTAAATGATCATCATAATCTATCGAGAACTGTGATTGTGTGCACTTGGAAACTTTGGATGCATCAACCTAGAGTGTTGTCGTGAGAAAGGTGAAGTGGAAATCGGAGTAAAGATTTAGTGGATCCCAGTGTGATCATCTTTATTGAATAATCTTCTCTAATTGAATATGTGATGCAATCTCGTTTTGGTGAGTGACATTTTTTTTTATCATATGTTATCTTATGACAGATATGTTAATTTCAGAAATGATTTGATATGAGTTGTGTAACGTTAGGCCGCAGTCACAGCGCGAGCTGAGCTAGTTAGCCGTGAGCTAAAGCTAACGCGTGTAACAATGATCTTTGTATCATGAGTTGAGACTTAGAGTGATTAATGAGTGTCGATGTGTTAAATAACTGTCGTAAAGTTGGATTAATGTGTCATTTGAGCTGCGCATGTCATTTGTTACCATTTGTTTTCTTGTTCTCTGTTTTTTTCTTCCCTATGTGAACGTGATCGGGAAGTGTGTCCTGTTTTGTGCCATAAATAATCCCGTGGAGGTGAATCGCAGGTGAATCGCTTGCCTAGTGGATGCAATTACATATGCACAAATGCTGACCAGTGCTCATGGACCTGTTTCCCCTTTGAACTGTAATTTGAATCCATCAACTGGTAGGAGAATTACAGTTTTCTTTTGTTTTTTGGACTCAAAGGACTTTTTTTTATTTTTTTAATGGAGAGACTTTGTTTTTTTGTACTTGAACTGATCGAGAGAAGTTTGAACAACTCTTTAAACTGAATCATTTGATTCACGAACTCTGATCAGCTGACTTGTTTGATTCATGAACTTTGTTCAACTTAAAGGAATAGTTCACTTTAAAATGAAAATTCTGTCATCATATACTCACCCTGTATGAATTTCTTTCTTCTGCTGAACAGAAATGAAAATATTTAGAAGAATATCAGTAACCAGACAGTTTCTGGTCTCATTGACTTCCATAGTATATTTTTTTCCTACTCTGGAAGTCAATGGGACCCAGAAACTGCCTGGATACTGATATTCTTCTAAATATTTTCATTTCTGTTCAGCAGAAGAACGAAATTCATACAGGTTTGAAACAACATGAGGGTGAGTATATGATGACAGAATTTTCATTTTAAAGTGAACTATTCCTTAAATCAATTAATCTCTCCAGCATTTCCAATTCATATTGTTGAACATACTATTTTACTATAGAAAGATAGGGTGGTTTATTGGAAGGAATTATGAATCACATTGTGTTTTGAATCAAAACCAATACTAGTGTTTCTTTCGTCTACAAAAATTGACTAAATATCGTTGTCAACGAATCACGTGACGAAAACGAGACAAGACGCAATGTAAATACTGCTCATGTGATTATAACTATAATTAAATGTATAATGCAATATTGTTGACGAATAAAAACAAGACTAAATGTGGTTTACAAAATAAAAACTATGCTAAAATGTCTCTTCATTTTCGTTGACCAAAACGAGACGAAATGTTATGACATTATTTCGTCTCGTTTAGTCGCATTATTATTATTATTATTATTATTTTGCAGTATTTCTGTTTCCCGTGTCTCACTTCAGGAGCTGCATCAGGTCTCACTGCACAGACGCAGGCGATGTCACTTCCTCAAGCCCCACTCACGGCGTTATCTAGAAGATGCAGCTGCAGTGAGTTAGCATAAACGTAAGTTAAGTCTGACGCCCGTTTCACACACACTCCGTGTGCAGTGTGTAGTGATGCACCGAAATGGAAATTCTGGGCCGAAACCGAAAATTTAGGATGCACTTGGCCGAAAACCGAAACTGAAGCCGAAAATGGCTTCTTTTAAAAACTTATACTATATATATATATATAATTTAAATTGCTTGAATTTAATGGATATGAAATGAAAAATCACAATATAATTAGTGTTGTTTTTGGCAGCCTGTTTTAATTTTAGTTTTAGTCTAGTCTTTGTGTCAAGCTGTCATTTTAGTTTTTATTAGTTTTAGTCACGTTCATACTCTTTTTAGTCTAGTCAAGTTTTAGTCGACGAAAACTGATGACATTTTAGTCTAGTTTTAGTCAATGGAAATTGTATTTTAGTCTCTTTTTAGTAATGCAATTCTATTTACCCTAGTCAATATAGAATTGCAAACAAGGTTATCTTATTATATTTAGTATATTTAGCTTTGGCTGTGATGGTGGCAGTTATTTATTTATTTTTTTTCACCGCGGTAATGGACCAACTACCGGCGGTGGTTGGGGGGTTATTTAAAAAAAAAAACAAAAAAAAACCTCATTTTATATTTCCACACAAAGACGCGTGATATAGCCTAAACTCTGCGCTCTGAGAGGGATGTGGGACACGAGCAGGAAAGAGACCATCGATCTCTTTATGATATCTTCGTGTTTCTTGATGTAAATTGGTCTGAAGAGCGAATTTTATCCTCCACAAGGGCGAAATATTTAGAAATTATATATTTATTTTGTTCTATGTTTGAGATTGCGCTGCCAGAGAAAGTGAAACTAAAAATCACCCGCGCGTGTGAAACGCGTTTTACAACTAAACTTGACTAATGTCTAATGACCTATGTCTAATATAGGCCTAACAAGCACAAACTGTGTAAAAAATTATTTGACATGCAAGTACAAATGTAGGCTATCTGTCCTACAGCGTTTTTCTACTTTACCACAGTAAAGAATACGAATATAATAGGCCTAATTAAAAGCGAGCCAATGAAGAAACGTTTATAATCCCTTTAGAAAATGGGTGAGACGTGACTGAAGATTTGGGAAAAGAAACAAGAGATTCCATGCAGGGATGAGTCACGATTTTTGGATATTCGATTAGTTTATTTAATTATAGAATATCGAATAGGTTGTGCAATTATTCTCTAAAATAAAATCTCCATGTTCTGGTGCTGATGCGGTGACGCGTTCATGTAACCAGAGACGCTGCCAATAACATACAGCTGTCACAAAGAACCGGCAAAAGTAATGATTATGAATGTGTCAAATATCAATGAGACATTTTAATAGAATAAGTAATGGAGTAATATTGTTAAATTCGCTGATAATCGGGTGACCAGATCGCAAACCAGAATTTAAACCCGACAAAGCTATTGGGTTCACGCACAACTCTCTCATTCGTCGTGACGTTATAACATTTCGTCTCGTCTCGTCTCGTTTTGGTCAACGAAAATGAAGAGACATTTTAGCATAGTTTTTATTTTGTAAACCACATTTAGTCTCGTTTTTATTCGTCAACGATATTGCATTATACATGTATTTTAGTCATCGTCACATGACCAGCATTTTCGTCTCGTCTCGTTTTCGTCAGGTGATAACGGTTCGTTGACGACAATATTTCGTCATAATTTTCGTTGACGAAAGCAACACTAAATATAATCAAACTTTTATTAACAGTTACATAACAAAACAAAATATTTTTTACAGTAAATATAAATAATAAAGCAAATAATATTATTCTTCAAGTTTTATGTTCCGTCAAATAAAATAGTTTTTTAAAAGTTGTGCAAAAAAAATCCACAATTTTGGAGATTTTTGCAGAACAAATGTTACATATTGCAACTTTGGTGTCCTCTCGTATAGGGCTGAGACATAAGCAGGGCTGCCAACTCTCAGGCATTGAGCGTGAGACTCACACAATTGACACTTTCCACACGCTCTCACGCCACACATCCCATTTTCTCACGCACAGAAAAATTGCGGAGCAAAGAGGTACTTTTAATATTAAACTAATTATCAGCTCTTAGATTCCGTCAATTTTATTACGAAATTCAGACAAAAATACGTTTTGGCGCTTGTAGGGGTGTGACGATAACCGCATCACCGCCATATCGCGTTAATGAGATGCCTACCGCGGCGTGAGGTCATCACCGCACTTTTTTTTTTTTTTTTTTTTGAAAGTCACAGGAGTGCATATGGTGTGTGATATGAACTATAAACACATTAATATTTGCTTATAATTTACTGTATTCTGCGAGTCCCATGTTCAAGGGATTCTGGAGAAAAAAAAAACGCTTCCTGCACAAGGGAGGGACAGTCCGTTAAACATATGGGGGATTTATTTTTTTGTGTGTTTCTGATTATTATTAATTAACTGCTAGGTTTCAGTACTTGTGATGTTTACAGATAATGTTCAATTAAATACAAACAAACACAGGCATAAAAGACAAGCATAACGTAAACAGTTGGAGTTAGATTTTAATTGCAAGTAGCGATCTCTCTCATGTGGTATAGGCAAACAGTTGACGGCGCTAGCCGAATGACATTATTCAAAAAATAGCCACGAATCTAGTGTCTAAGCCAAATACTGTGTCGCCTTTGAGGCAGGTGACAATTAAGGGGAAGCCGGTGAATTTGGACAAGGCAATATGCCGTATTTGTCGCACAAAAGTATCCGTCTCGCGAGGAAATAGCACTAACTTAAGACCACATCTTAGAAAAATTAACCATCCTGTGGCGTTTGCTGGACTTCAGTGCAGCACACCTACCTTAGGTCAGCGACACACTGGCTGCGTGGCTTGTCCGTTTTTATTTCGGCTCCCATGTTAACAGGTTAGAGCTTGCACACTACCTGCGTGAGACGCGCGTCTCAGTTGCTGCACGAGCCGCGCGGAAAAAAGCGTTCATGCTAGAAATAGAACCGACGCCTATTTTTCACGCAAGCCTGTTGAAGCGTTTCCTGGCAAAATAGAATAGGAAAAAAATGTTTGTGTCATTTTGACATGAATACATATTAATAAATTACATTTTGATGTTTGAAAGTTTAGGTTTTGACATAAATGCAGATATAAATGTAATAAAAAAAAATATTATCGATTTTCAAATACTGCACCTGTCAATACAGAACGAAATATTATGTAGCCTATTTTGCCATCAATACTGCCGACGCTGTCTTTGCTGTTATATATTTATGTTTAACATTAAGTATAGGCCTTCCACAACTCTCTCCCCATATGTCGAATATATCACCAATGAGGCTTATATGTCACCTAGCAGCAGCAGCGCTGTTTCTGGTGTGCAAAGACATAAAAAAGCCACGCAGCTGACACGCAACAGATACGCCACACTCACACCACGCAGCCAGTGTGTCGCCGGCCTTAATTAATAGTTAATTATTAATATTTACAATTTAATATAAATGTTAATTTGTTTATTTGTTAATAAAGAATACTGCTTTATGTTATTCATTTCCATTGTCATTTACAAGCTACATGCGTTCTTGATCGCGTCTGCAGTGGGTGAATTATTATTATTTTTTATTTTTTTTGGGGGGTGGGTGGGGGGTCGGTTAACCGCCAAACCGCGAGATTTGTTGCTTCTTTACCGCGGTAAGAAAAAATCCCATACCGTCACAGCCCTTGGCGCTTGTAAATGTGACGTGACAGATCGCCGAGCGCCTCCTCAGTTCAAGTGCACGGGAACCCATCATCTGTTACTCTTTTATTTAAAGATGCAGTACAACTTACCGAAAGTATACATATTATCGACCAATTAGTGTTTTTCAACCACGGAAAGAGGTCAATATATAACAGCAGGAGAACAATTATGTCACATAACGTTACATTTACCTCAGGAAAGCCATTTAATGACCATAGCATGTTAATTGAATAGAAAAAATAGCTAGAGAGGAGATTTTGCTGAGCACTATATTACATATTTATTATATTTGTACTTATGTCATTAAATAATTGTTATTTATTTAACGACCCACACACAATCATGGACACACTCTAGATTTACTTATCAGTAAGGGTCTAAACATCTCATCGATGGTTCATAAGGATGTAGCACTGTCTGATCATTTCTGTGTTTTCTTTGATATATTGATCTCTCCTGCCACTGAAGCTAGATCTGTGTCTGTCAAGAAGAGATGCTTAAATGAGAACACTAGTGTACTATTTATGAAGGCTATATCCTTAACACCAAGCATATCTGCTGACTCTGTTGATTTTCTCCTTGATTCTTTTAACTCAAAAGTTAAAAGTGTAATTGATGATATTGCTCCTGTTAAAGTCAGGAAGAAGAGTGGCAGACAAAAAGCACCTTGGAGAAACTCAACAGCAGTGCAACATATGAAAAGACAATGCAGAAAAGCAGAGCGCATGTGGCGGAAGACAAAGCTTGTAGTCCATTATAACATCTACAAAGACAGCCTTCATGCTTTCAATATGGAACTAGGCAAAGCTAGACAGACTTTCTTCTCAAATATTATAAACTGCAATTTAAACAACACACGCACTCTTTTTGCTACTGTAGAGAGACTGACAAACCCCCCAAGCCAGATTCCCAGTGAAATGCTCTCAAACAGCAAGTGCTGTGAGTTTGCTTCTTTCTTCTCTGACAAAATCAATAATATCAGAAAGGTGATCAGCACATCCTTGAGTTGCACTGGGGTCAGACAGATCAGACCACCTGAGAAAGTAGTAACTTTGTCTGATTTCAAAGAAATTGATGGCAAAATTTTAGAAGAAACCGTACAGCACCTTAAAACATCAACATGCGCTCTTGACACACTTCCCACATCTTTTTTCAAAAGTGTGTTAAACAGTTTAGAAGCAGATCTTCTAGAAGTGGTAAATGCCTCACTTCTCTCTGGGAGTTTTCCAAACTCCCTGAAAACTGCAGTTGTCAAGCCCCTCCTGAAAAAGAGCAATCTGGATAAGACCATATTAAGCAACTATAGACCGATCTCAAATCTTCCTTTCATAGGCAAGATCATTGAAAAAGTTATCTTCAATCAGCTGAACAAATTCTTAAGCTCGAATGGATACTTTGACAATTTTCAATCTGGTTTCCGACCGCATCACAGCACAGAGACAGCACTCATAAAGATAATAAACGATATTCGCTTAAATACTGATTCAGGCAAATTATCAGTGCTGGTACTACTCGACCTCAGTGCTGCATTTGACACTGTCGATCATAACATACTTCTTGACAGGCTGGAAAACTGGGTGGGGCTTTCTGGGATAGTCCTAAAATGGTTCAGGTCATACTTAGATGGGAGAGGTTATTATGTGAGTATAGGAGACCATAAGTCTGAGTGGACATCCATGACATGCGGAGTCCCTCAAGGCTCAATTCTTGCGCCACTCCTGTTCAACCTGTATATGCTCCCAATGAGCCAAATAATGAGAAACAACCAAATTGCTTACCACAGCTATGCAGACGACACACAGATGTACTTAGCCCTATCGCCTAACAATTACAGCCCCATTGACTCCCTGTGCCGATGCATTGATGAGGTCAACAGTTGGATGTGCCAAAACTTTCTTCAATTAAACAAAGACAAAACTGAAGTCATTGCGTTTGGAAACAAAGATGAAGTTATCAAAGTGAACGCATACCTTCACTCTAGGGGTCAAACAACTAAACATCAAGTCAGGAATCTTGGTGTGACACTAGAGTCAGACCTTAGTTTCAGTAGTCATGTCAAAGCAATAACTAAATCAGCATACTATCATCTGAAAAATATTGCAAGAATTAGATGCTTTGTTTCCAGACAAGACTTAGAGAAACTTGTGCATGCTTTCATCACCAGCAGGGTGGATTATTGTAATGGACTCCTCACTGGCCTTCCCAAAAAGACCATAAGACAGTTGCAGCTCATACAGAACGCTGCCGCTAGGATTCTGAGCAGAACCAGAAAATATGAACATATCACACCAGTCCTCAGGTCTTTACACTGGCTCCCAGTTAGATTTAGGATTGATTTTAAAGTATTATTACTGGTATATAAATCATTCAATGGCCTAGGACCTCAATACATTGCAGATATGCTCACTGAATATAAACCCAACAGATCACTCAGATCATTAGGATCATATCAGCTAGAAATACCAAGGGTTCACTCTAAACACGGCGAGTCTGCTTTATTATGCTGAACCAGCTTCCAGAAGAGATCAGATGTGCTCCTACAGTGGTCACATTCAAATCCAGACTCAAAACACTTCTGTTTAGCTGTGCATTTACTGAATGAGCACTGTGTACTCTATTTTTCTAAACTGTTTAATTATTCTTATTTCTTTTAATTATTTTAATTTCTCCTATGTCAGCAGGGCATTTAGCCCGTAACTGTAAATGCCCACTCAGAAGGTGATAATGTGAAAGTGATTAATGTGGGTTTGAAAGTAGAACAGTATTTAAATGACGATATTAAAGTTTTCGTCTGAGAAAGAATGTGAACGCAGTGCTAAAGTGCTAAAGAAAGTGAAAAGAACGTGTGAGTAAATGAGGGAGAAAGGAAAGTTGATAGATGGAAGTCGTAAGAAGATTGAAGGTTAAAAGAAGGTTGAAAGATTTAAGTCTTAAGGGAATCCTTTGAAAGAAAGATCTATAATAATATTCTTTTTTATTTTTTAAAAGTACTGTATTTTATTTTATTTTTCTAAACTGTTTTAATTATTCTTATTTCTTTTCATTATTTTAATTTCTTCTATGTAAAGCACTTTGAATTGCCATTGTGTATGAAATGTGCTATATAAATAAACTTGCCTTGCCTTGCCTTATTATAACAAAAACTGCATTATATTTAATTTCATTTGTTATTTTTAACCTTTAATAATACCAGCAGATTGGGCCCTCTATGTTTACAGCATTAGGTGAGATTATTTAAAAAAAATAAAATTTAAAATAAACATGTATCCAAAGTAGTCAATATTGAATCAAAATCGGAATCAAATCACAAGAAATTTTGTCAAGCAATAATAAAAACTGTATCCTACCAGTCATTGTAACATGTTGTCACTAAACTTCATAAAATTCTATTTAGTTACCAAATGTTTTGACAATCACAATTACACTTATTGTGATGCAATATTTCGGCCTGAAACCGATAATGCCATTTTCGGCGGCCGAAGTTTCGGTGCCCCCTAGCAGTGTGTATCGGTGCACCCCTAGCAGTGTGTATCCGGTGCACCCCTAGCAGTGTGTATCCGGTGCACCCCTAGCAGTGTGTATCCGGTGCAGGAGCAGCATGCGCTATAGTGCTTTCACATGTGCTGCGTTTGCAGTGTGTAACTGATCCACGGCTGGACCACAAACACATACTCACTATTTTTATTTCAAATCCAGAAGTTATCAGCTACTTAAAAAAAAAAAAAAAGTTTGTCAGCATTGCGATTCTCTTTCTACACACATACTCTTTAAAAGACGTAATTCACTTTTAAGCACAATTTAAACAACGTATTATTCAATGCACTACTTCTATATAGATTTATAAGCAAGTGTAAAATATTTAGCCGTGTACTTATATTAAAATCACAAACATTTTAAATTAAAACTTAAATTTGAACAAAAACAGCGACTCTCGTGCCTTTTCTTTTGCATTTCAATTTTAATACAATAAATCTTGGATGTCACAAAGAACTTGTTTTTCAACCTCCACAAATGAGACGAGTGTTACTTTTCTGTTCGCTATTTTAGCTATTTTTCCATAGTGGTTCACGATATTAACTGGGTTAAATAGAATTGCATTACTAAAAAGAGACTAAAATACAATTTTCATTGACTAAATCTAGACTAAATGTCATCAGTTTTCGTCGACTAAAACTAGACGAAAATAGTCATGGATAATTCTGACTTGAGACTAAAATGCTCAGACCTTTAGTCGACTGAAACTTGACTAGACTAAAGAGTATGAACGTGACTAAAACTAATAACTAAAATGACAACTTGACACAAAGACTACACTAAAAATAAAAATAAAACAGGCCGCCAAAAACAACACCACTGATTACATTTCTTTTTGTACATTTGGGTTATAGAATGTAGGGCTGTCTTGTGGAGGAATTTCCCATATGGTAATGCTGAGTGGCTCAATAGCGCGACATGCAGTATTATCACCATTTATATATTTGGACTTATTTATATTTGTGTTGCTATATAAATAAGTGTTATGATGTGTATAGCATGCACAAAAATCAAGGACATTTTCTGTAAGGAATGTAGCCGAAACTAAACAGCGTCTCTGCGCATTGAAAGGCTGTCACTCAGTGCACAGTCACATTGTTACAGCAACAGATTGTCTTTGAGTCATTAAACCGTACATGTACAAACATGTTCAAAAACACTGATTCGTTAAAATGATAGATGTGATGAAACTAGGTGTTAATTATTTTTAACTTTAAGCTCCACTTTAAGGCTCAGCTGACCAACAATGCGTCGCATGGGTAACGCTGAAGCTTCATAGCTTAAAGGAACACTCCACCGTTTTTTGAAATAGGGCTTATTCACCTTCTTTCCTACATTTAGATAGGTGGGCAAATGCATTTTTGTCTCAGTGCATGCATTGTTTTAGTTTGACAGGGTCGGCGCTAGCTTAGCTTAGCACAATGAATGGAATCCTTTGTTGCCAGCTAGCATGTCCTGAGTAAAAGTGATATAACATTTTTTAAAAACCCACCTAATTACTTCTTGTGGCCCGCGTATTCACAACAAGTACAAATAGTGACGCAGATTAACACTAGGCGATTTCCTAGGCAGATATTGACTTATATATTAAGGACTATATTAGGGGGAAGCACAGGCGAAGCACTGCTACTTGGGCGTGATATCTCTGCGCCCAAGTAGCAGTGCTTCGCCTGTGCTTCCCCCTAATATAGTCCCAAGTCAATATCTGCATAGGAAATCGTCTAGTGTTAATCTGCATCGCTATTTGTACTTGTTGTGAATACGCAGGCCACAAGAAGTAATTAGGTGGGTTTTTTTATTTTTTTATATCACTTTTACTCAGGACATGCTAGCTGGCAACAAAGGATTCCATTCATTATGCTAAGCTAAGCTAGCGCCGACCCTGTCAAACTAAAACAATGCATGCACTGAGACAAAAATGCATTTGCCCACCTATCTAAATGTGGGAAAGAAGGTGAATAAGCCCTATTTCAAAAAACGGTGGAGTGTTCCTTTAATAGACACCAGTGGCATTGATTCAATGCATGACTCGCCGATTTATTTTCCAGCTGCTTCCTCACACTGTGAAATGCCATTTATATATGCCCATATATATGACTTGACCTCAAAGACAGACGCAGGTAATCACACACGTCGATCTCTCTCTCTCTCATTCACTGTCTGATCAAGAACTGTCTGTCTGTTACAAATCACCATGATAAACAGTCTTGTTATCATTATTAACGTATTTAACATTCAATACACACAAAGTTCAAAACAAAAGCGGTATAGCCTTATGAAAACAAAACATGTGAATATTGCGGTTACTTGCATTCCTCTGCACTTGGCTTGTCAGAGGTGCGGTACTGCAATATTGCGGTTATCGTGACAGCCCTAATAGAATGTATTATTTTGTTTTATTATTGTAAGTTATTTGGTTCAAGGTGAAGGAAACAGATGTAGTTTTGGTTTTGACTTTTTTTCTACACATTGTATTAAAACTGTGGAACTTCACCTAATTTAATCGAAGCTCTTAGGCTGTTGAATCATTCAAAAGAAACGAGTCGGTGATGTCTGTTTTCATTTACTAACTATCTATTGTTCTTATTTGTCACTCATCTTTATGAAACAAACTACGAAGAGAACTTTTTAATTTATCAATATAATTTTCTCTTTGAATCAGAACAAAATTGTCAACTATTTGCTCTCCTGTTGCACCATTTCCTCCCTCCAGTAGATGATCCTTGCTTCTGATTTAATTAGGCCCTACCGAATACTATAACTGGGTGTAACATGTCAAGTTGCGCGCTACATGCTACACAGTGTTGTGGTAAAATATGTGGTAAAACCAATCACCGACAGGGGTGTGTGTTGTGAGGTTTTCGCGTGTAGCCGTCATAGGCAGCCGTGCATGAGCACAAAACCTCTCAACACCCGCCCCTGTCGGTGATTGGTTGAAACACTATTTATTTTGGTCTTGAGTGGTGGTGAGCGCAGTTGTTTTGTGTGCAGATCTCAGAGCCTAGGCTGCCTACAGAGACACGTTTTTTTGATGGCTTGCTTATGGGGCGGGCAGCAAGCGGATCGTTAGAAAAGATTAGATGAATGTAATAATTTATGTTTGGACCTGAAATCGCTGATACAACCTTTAATTGATATTGCAGGTAAATATGTTTTATCATCTGCATACATGACTGTCCACGCACTTTAAAACAAGAGGAAGATCATTGGTCTTAAACAACTTCCTTGAGGCACACCACATAGCAACTCTTTCACATCTGAATAACTTCCATTATAAATGCACATTGTCCCATGAGACAGTTAACTTTTAAACCAATGTAGAGTATGAGAAGTACATTTGTAAAATTTCAGTTTATCCAGCAACAATTTATAATCCAGTACATCAAAAGATGAGCTAAAATCTAACAATACTGCTCCTACGTTATTGTCATCAATCTATGCTCTCTCAATATCAATGCTAAAAATTTGAGAACATTTTAAATATTTTTAAATAAATATTTTTAGATACATTTTCCACCATTTTGAATTTTGTCAACAACCTACTTTTACTAACTAGTCCTAGGTTTTTCGCCCGATCGGAACCAAACCAGTGCAGAAATGTATAGAAAATCCTATAAATCCTAAGCAAAAATTAGTGGGCATATGTAATATAACATAGTAAAAAAGCATGCAACATTTTATGAAGATTGGAACATAGGTGGCAGTATTACTGTCAAAAAGCTTTGAAAACCATTTATTTCCTATAGTAAATTGCCAGTATTGGCTTTTAATGGACTTTTCCATCTATGATGTCAGTGGTTAAAAGCTTTCTAAATAAAGCTTAATGTCTTTTGATGCTTATGTGCTTAATGGCCTTAAATGCTTGAACCCCGCTAAATGCTGCTTGCAGCTTTAATTCTGATTTGTTTTTACAGCATTCAAAGCAATAATAGTGAGGCGGCACAACTGCTGCGGGATTCTGGGACCTGCTGCCCAGGTTTTCACTGGACCCAGACAGGCTCCTGATACTTTTATGGCAAGACAAGACAGAGTTTAGGCAACGCTCTCGTCACTCTTCAGGCCATATGGTTCCAGAGACAGAGTAAGGGCAAGGCCTAAGCCTTTCATCACTCCCTGGTGCCATGATTTTTTCTGTCTGGCTGAACCAAACACTGTATCAGTCCCAAGGCCGGAGGAAACAGTGTCTTTGCATTCCGTTGGCCTTGGAAAGCGGCGTGTCAGATTTAAAGACAGTAAATGTTCATTTAGTGAATTTTGTTCTGCTCTGTACGAATTCTTCCCTGCACTGAGAGATAGTGGCGGCTTCAAAATAATGAGATCCACTAGAAATAAATCCTTAGTTGACATAGCAATACCACCAGATGGCTACACAGTAGACTATCTGAGGCATGAAAGTGGACTGAACAGGGCAATGGCCTACATAGTACCTCTGCAGCATCGATTGATGCCATGTAATCAGCAGGTTGATGAACAGGTAATGAACTATTTTTTTTAAAAAAAATTTCCACATTTACATTTGTTGTGAATGGAAATTACAACTTTGATTTAATTCTGTATGTATAGGTGTTTGCAATGGACACTTGCCACAGATGCTCCCTTGAGGTGCCACTTTGTGACCTGCAAAGGCATTTAACCCAGTGTCAAGAAAAGTAAGTTGAAGAGGTTGTTGATGCAAATATGAAATTTCATACACTTTCACACCTACAGTAAGGGTAATTTAGCACCCTCAGTTCAGACAATCTCCATTTCTTTGGACTGTGGGGGAAACCCACTCTTACACACAGAGAACATGCAAACTCCACACAGAAAAGCATCCTGGATCGCGTCTAACCCAGCTATTAAACCGACAGAGATTTTTATAGTGCAGACTGTAATATTGTTTTTATGTCAGTTCTTTCGCATTGTACTTCATTATCTACTTAGCTATGTATCTACTTATTTAGTTATTAACTTGCACTTGTTGTGTTCCATTGTGTGTAGTACTGAACATTAGGGTTGGGTACCGAAACCCGGTTCCAATAGGGAACCGGTTCTGACATAAACGGTAGTAACCAGACCGAATAAGAACGCAACTTTCGGTGCCTGATTTCGGTGCCTGACTTTTTTCACCGCCCCCTATAAAACATCTCGCGGCACGAATGATCCAAATTCCAATAACAAAACATATCCAGTTAACCAGCAGAGCATTAATTTAGTTTGTTTGTTAAATAAGAGACGATCTAGCGCTGAACTGTGTTTTTTAAATCAAGTGATCAAAGTGCTCGTTGCCGCTGTGATCAGTGGCACGGATACTGTGTTCTCTTGTGGCTCGCGCACACCGCACTTTCTTCACTCGGACGCGCGCTTCAATACGTTGCAGAGATCGATCTATTTATGAGGCGCCGTCTATATGAGTATGTGCGCGGAGAGTTTGTGTGTGTGTGCGTGCTCGCGTCTCAGATGAGTATGTGCGCGAGTTTGTGTGTGTGTGTGTGCTCGCGTCTCATGAGTATGTGCGCGAGTTTGTGTGTGTGTGCTCGCGTCTCAGATGAGTATGTGCGCGAGTTTGTGTGTGTGTGCTCGCGTCTCAGGAGTATGTGCGCGAGTTTGTGTGTGCGTGCTCGCGTCTCAGATGAGTATGTGCGCGAGTTTGTGTGTGTGTGTGTGCTCGCGTCTCAGATGAGTATGTGCGCGGAGATTTTGTGTGTGTGTGTGTGCTCGCGTCTCAGATGAGTATGTGCGCGGAGAGTTTGTGTGTGTGTGTGCTCGCGTCTCAGATGAGTATGTGCGCGAGTTTGTGTGTGTGTGTGTGTGTGCTCGCGTCTCAGGAGTATGTGCGCGGAGAGTTTGTGTGTGTGTGTGCTCGCGTCTCAGATGAGTATGTGCGCGGAGAGTTTGTGTGTGTGTGCTCGCGTCTCAGATGAGTATGTGCGCGGAGAGTTTGTGTGTGTGTGCTCGCGTCTCAGATGAGTATGTGCGCGAGTTTGTGTGTGTGTGTGTGCTCGCGTCTCAGGAGTATGTGCGCGAGTTTGTGTGTGTGTGTGCTCGCGTCTCAGGAGTATGTGCGCGGAGAGTTTGTGTGTGTGTGTGCTCGCGTCTCAGGAGTATGTGCGCGGAGAGTTTGTGTGTGTGTGTGCTCGCCTCTCAGATGAGTATGTGCGCGAGTTTGTGTGTGTGTGTGTGCTCGCGTCTCAGGAGTATGTGCGCGGAGAGTTTGTGTGTGTGTGTGCTCGCGTCTCAGATGAGTATGTGTGCGGAGAGTTTGTGTGTGTGTGCTCGCGTCTCAGATGAGTATGTGCGCGGAGAGTTTGTGTGTGTGTGCTCGCGTCTCAGATGAGTATGTGTGCGGAGAGTTTGTGTGTGTGTGTGTGCTCGCGTCTCAGATGAGTATGTGCGCGAGTTTGTGTGTGTGTGTGTGCTCGCGTCTCAGATGAGTATGTGTGCGGAGAGTTTGTGTGTGTGTGTGTGTGCTCGCGTCTCAGATGAGTATGTGCGCGAGTTTGTGTGTGTGTGCTCGTGTCTCAGATGAGTAGGCTATGTGCGTGGAGAGTTTGTGTGTGTGTGTGTGCTCGCGTCTCAGATGAGTATGTGCGCGGAGAGTTTGTGTGTGTGTGTGTGCTCGCGTCTCAGATGAGTATGTGCGCGGAGAGTTTGTGTGTGTGCTCGCGTCTCAGATGAGTATGTGCGCGAGTTTGTGTGTGTGTGCTCGCGTCTCAGATGAGTAGGCTATGTGCGTGGAGAGTTTGTGTGTGTGTGTGCTCGCGTCTCAGATGAGTATGTGCGCGGAGAGTTTGTGTGTGTGTGTGTGTGCTCGCGTCTCAGATGAGTATGTGCGCGAGTTTGTGTGTGTGTGCTCGCGTCTCAGATGAGTATGTGCGCGAGTTTGTGTGTGTGCTTGCGTCTCAGATGAGTGTGCGCGGAGAGTTTGTGTGTGTGTGCTCGCGTCTCAGATGAGTATGTGCGCGAGTTTGTGTGTGTGTGTGCTTGCGTCTCAGATGAGTGTGCGCGGAGAGTTTGTGTGTGCGTGCTCGCGTCTCAGATGAGTATGTGCGCGAGTTTGTGTGTGTGTGTGTGCTTGCGTCTCAGATGAGTGTGCGCGGAGAGTTTGTGTGTGTGTGCTCGCGTCTCAGATGAGTGTGCGCGAGTTTGTGTGTGTGTGTGCTCGCGTCTCGGGAGTATGTGCGCGGAGAGTTTGTGTGTGTGTGTGTGCTCGCGTCTCAGATGAGTATGTGCGCGGAGAGTTTGTGTGTGTGTGCTCGCGTCTCAGATGAGTATGTGCGCGGAGAGTTTGTGTGTGTGTGTGTGCTCGCGTCTCAGATGAGTATGTGCGCGAGTTTGTGTGTGTGTTCGCGTCTCAGATGAGTGTGCGCGGAGAGTTTGTGTGTGCGTGCTCGCGTCTCAGATGAGTATGTGCGCGGAGAGTTTGTGTGTGTGTGTGCTCGCGTCTCAGATGAGTATGTGCGCGGAGAGTTTGTGTGTGTGTGCTTGCGTCTCAGATGAGTATGTGCGCGAGTTTGTGTGTGTGTTCGCGTCTCAGATGAGTGTGCGCGGAGAGTTTGTGTGTGCGTGCTCGCGTCTCAGATGAGTGTGCGCGGAGAGTTTGTGTGTGTGTGCTCGCGTCTCAGATGAGTATGTGCGCGAGTTTGTGTGTGTGTGTGCTTGCGTCTCAGATGAGTGTGCGCGGAGAGTTTGTGTGTGTGTGCTCGTGTCTCAGATGAGTATGTGCGCGAGTTTGTGTGTGTGTGCTCGCGTCTCAGATGAGTGTGCGTGGAGAGTTTGTGTGTGTGTGCTCGCGTCTCAGATGAGTGTGCGCGAGTTTGTGTGTGTGTGTGCTCGCGTCTCGGGAGTATGTGCGCGGAGAGTTTGTGTGTGTGTGTGTGCTCGCGTCTCAGATGAGTATGTGCGCGGAGAGTTTGTGTGTGTGTGTGCTCGCGTCTCAGATGAGTATGTGCGCGGAGAGTTTGTGTGTGTGTGCTCGCGTCTCAGATGAGTATGTGCGCGAGTTTGTGTGTGTGTGCTCGCGTCTCAGATGAGTGTGCGTGGAGAGTTTGTGTGTGTGTGCTCGCGTCTCAGATGAGTGTGCGCGAGTTTGTGTGTGTGTGTGCTCGCGTCTCGGGAGTATGTGCGCGGAGAGTTTGTGTGTGTGTGTGCTCGCGTCTCAGATGAGTGTGCGCGAGTTTGTGTGTGTGTGTGTGTGTGTGCTCGCGTCTCAGATGAGTATGTGCGCGGAGAGTTTGTGTGTGTGTGCTCGCGTCTCAGATGAGTATGTGCGCGAGTTTGTGTGTGTGTGCTCGCGTCTCAGATGAGTATGTGCGTGGAGAGTTTGTGTGTGTGTGCTCGCGTCTCAGATGAGTATGTGCGTGGAGAGTTTGTGTGTGTGTGCTCGCGTCTCAGATGAGTATGTGCGCGGAGAGTTTGTGTGTGTGTGTGTGCTTGCGTCTCAGATGAGTATGTGCGCGAGTTTGTGTGTGTGTTCGCGTCTCAGATGAGTATGTGCGCGGAGAGTTTGTGTGTGTGTGCTCGCGTCTCAGATGAGTATGTGTGCGGAGAGTTTGTGTGTGTGTGCTCGCGTCTCAGATGAGTATGTGTGCGGAGAGTTTGTGTGTGTGCTCGTGTCTCAGATGAGTATGTGTGCGGAGAGTTTGTGTGTGTGTGTGCTCGCGTCTCAGATGAGTATGTGTGCGGAGAGTTTGTGTGTGTGTGCTCGCGTCTCAGATGAGTATGTGCGCGGAGAGTTCCGCGCGTCTCGTGTGTGTAGAGTTTGCGTGTGTGTGTGTGCGTGAGCGACTTTAGATGTGACGTTGTGCATTTCATATAGTTGGAGCATTCAGCAGTCTACATGTATGTGTGACTACTTAGTATGTGTATGCAAGCGTTTTATGTGTCCGTGAATGAAGTTCGATTTAGGCCCTAGACGGCGCCTCATATCTATTTGTTCTGGTGAAATCACAACATATAATGCACACAAAGTGTCCCTGCTTGATATACAACCACTGATGAGCATAATCGGTTTAAAAAAACAAACAAAAAACAACCTACGAATGCGGATTAGAACCCAAAACCTCTGACACTCTTGACTAAAGTTCAAGTTCAGCTGCAGTGTTCCTCTTCGGGTAAGTCTAGTATTTTAATGCCAACTGAAAATCTTGCATATCAAGTACGAAGTATATCAAGTATATTTATATGAGGCTATACTATGTGTGTTAAATATTTCTGCTCAGTGTCAGATATTTCTCTGTTTTGTAAAAGTCTATTATATATATATATATATAAATAATATGAGAAGACAAAATTTTGATCTTAAGTGTTTTCGGCTACATCAGCAAAAAAAATTATTTAATCAGAAATCAGAAAATCTTTTTCAGAAAACACACACAGATATTATTTTTTTGATAAAGTGTGTGCAGTTTCGTTTTCTTAAGTACCGGTTTAAGAACCGTTTAAGCACCGGAACCGTTTGAAAAATACCGAGTAGGTACTGGTATCGGATAAAACCCAACCAATACCCAACCCTACTGAACATGCAGAAAATGTTTCCAGTCCATCAACAACTTCCACGTAAGGCTTTACAAGTTTTTTTTTAGTTTTTTTTTATCATTTTTAACAATAGTTTTAAATGGTTCGCATGAAAATTTTGACATAGTTTAATCATCTTAAATAGTTCCTAGAAATGTTTGGTTTTACTCACACTAAACACACAAAGAGTTTAGGACAACATTTTAAGATTGATTCACCATTCAGTTTTCATTGCTCTATATAAATCTTTATCCAACATACACATTCTGTCCTGAATTCTCTTTTGTGTTTACTGGAAGTAGGTTAGAGAGGTTTATACTGTAATATAATAATATAAAAAAAAATATATATATATATTTTTTTTTTATGTGACCAGTCAGTTTATAAAAAGTCATGACATATTAACCCTTCTATAGCTTATAAGTAAAATGTTCAAAAATGTGATCCACGTTGTGTTTTAGAGTGGAAGGATTGCAGGTGGATAGAAGTATATCACTTAGAATGGGACTGATGTTGGATGTCAACAAGTCTGTGTTCAACAGCCGTTTGGGTAATTACACATTAGAAATTTTAACATATAGGGTCCTATCTTGCACCCAGCGCAATTGACTTTGTACAGCGACGCATGTATCATTCCTATTTTGCACCCGACGCACAGCGGACTTTTCCCTCCACAGACGCACGTCGGTTAACTAAGAAATACACTTGCGCTCCCGGGGACGGTTCAGCGCAAAGAGGAGGCGTGTTCCGGCGCAAACGTTCCCTCATGCTATTTTGCAGGTTTAGAAAACAATTCCGCCACTGACCGAAAAAATCTAGTTTAAAGTCAGTGGCGTGTTGCACATGTTATTCATATGCTATTTTAAGGGTGTTTTTTTAAGTAAGCAAGCATTTTAAGTAAGTATGCTTGGCCATAATCAATGTAGCGTGTGCACAACGCGCACTTTGATTCTCTCATCTACACAGAAGCAGCAGTTTTCATTTTTGCAAATCATACATTATTACGATAGATAGATAGATAGATAGATAGATAGATAGATAGATAGTTTATTATAAAAGCATAAATCTAGCTTACACATTTACCCAAATTATCATACGCCTGTTTAACCGAAGCTAATTTGTGTGTGTTTCTCCATCCCCAATGTCACTTCTCTGTGTTTTACGGCCCTGACGAGAACGTCGGTCTCCTCGGCTGTGAACCGCTCCTGGCGCGCGTCTGGCAAATCTGCCGTTATAATAGCAATCCGCCATGGAACAAGCGCGCCTGCTCTTAAAGGGAATGTGAGATGACGCTCTGATTGGTTTATTTCACGTTACGCCCAAACCACACCTATGAGTAATGAAGCTGCTTCAGACCAACACATTTTAGATTTGCGTCGGAGAGTCATTTATCCCGCCGGTATAATAGCAACAGCGCCGAGACCCGCCCACAAAGTTACTTGTGTTTCACGCTTGATACTTGCGTTTCAGATCGTTAAAATAGGACCCCTTATTTTATAATTGTACATTATAAGCACTTTGAAAAAAAACTTTTTTTTCCTTGTTTAGTTCTACCATTGAAGAAAATAACAGCACAACTCAATGTTCCTGCAAAGAGGTTCGATGAACTCTTAAGAGAGACATTTCCTCAATTAAAAAAAAAAGATTTCTGATTTCTGCAGGGTAGATCGCCACAGAACAGTGCATGTTTTGCCTGTTTAATTAAGGACACCACGGGATGTCAAAATGTACCCTGACATGGGACGATCTGCACTGTATTTAAGGCCAAAGGTACAAATCTTACATTTTTTAACTTTGTGAACATGAGAAGTGCTTGAGAAATGGTCAATTTGTTTTATAGTATTGACGTTGTAGCTTACATAAAATCAATGTTTATGATGTTTGTAAGGTAGACCTTGAGGATAGTGAACCTGAGTGCAGAGTTGTCATGGAACAGGTTTGTTGTGTCTTCCTTTTTCTCTACATTTTTCAGTTGCCAATAACAAAAGAATTGTCTGATCTGGGAGCACTTGCAGTTTTAGTTTATTTCCCCCCATGTAGTCAATAATTTTATCCTTTCAAGTTGTCATTTGATAATCAAAATGACGCATTTAAACTTTTTGTTCATTTTTTCCTGACTTTAAATAGCTTGAATTGCTTCATTTAGTAAACACGGATGTATGAATATGCAAATGTCCTTGCCTACATTCATACACTTGGAGTACCTGATCCACAAGGTTTAATATAGTAAATGACACATGATGGCAAGTGGAAATATTGGTTTAATTAATCCATATATGTTTGAGCCTGAAAGTGATTCAAAAGAAGAGCAAGAGTGAATTATACAGGCTTGTCTACAAGTCCATGTATCAGAATGATCGCTCTCTACAATGTCAGATACATATAGTATGTCATGATTACACACATAATGTTGGCTTGACTGTGTTATCAAACAGCTAATAAAGTGTTGTTAATTTTACAAACCGTTATTGTGATTTAAGGTTGACCTTGAGGACATTGATTCAGAACCAGAGAGCAATGTTATACAGGTTTGTTTTATAAATTTCACAATGGGCCCTCATTTGGCATTGAATTCTTGTATATTACATCTGTATATAACTGGCTTGTTGTACTTCTTTCTGTCATTGTTATTAGGAGGACTTAGAGGGGAGTCATGGAAGTCATTCAGAGTCAGAGGATAGCATCATAGCACAGATATTTTAAGGAAAAACAAAACCCTCTTTGCATGTTGATCATGTACAATAAAATGTTAATTTCCGTAACGTGCTCCAAGTAGTAAAAATTGTACATAAACAAAATGTAAGTATGACAGCATATGATAACAATTTTTATCTTGTATCTGTAATTTGTATTGAAATAATGATCAAGTGTAGCATTAGTTCTGGCAGGTCATGTTAGTCAAGCTCGCACTGGCTGAGTCTCAGCTGACCTACGTGTAGGAGTACGATTCCCATCACATTTTAAAATGAATACATGCTATTCACTGTGGAACAATAAGTTTTTCTTTACTGTTTATGAACGGAATGGTTATGAAATGCATTGATCTACTCTGACTTCTTAGTGTATTATTCCTAGTGTTAAGGTCAAATGAAATGGTAGTGATTTTAAAAGGTTCAATATTGTGAAACATTCTGTCGAACATGCAACTTTCTCTTTTAAGGAGGACCAGACGGTGAGCCATGAGGACAGTAACGCTTTACAGGTTGTTGTCATGTACCGTACACTTTGTTAAAATGTTAAAACATGAAGTTCTTTTGATATTACTTTGAATGCTTTTGGAATTGTTTTAGGAATGGAGGGCTTTACGGCAACAGCAAGATGAAGAATATGCTCTGTCCCTAAGAACTGATCAAGATAAAGTATGTTTATTTTTGGGGGACATTAAATGTAATAATAACAACTTAATCATTATTGATTAATTTCAAGTATTGAATGTATGGCATGACTTTTTTTATTTCAAGTATGACATGACTTCCACATTTTTTTCCTTGACCTCGGTAATGTTAGTAAAAACAATTGCATCAAAAGTGATCATAAAACACTGAGTTTATTACTTATTTATTCATTTATTATTATAGTCTCCATAATTTCTCATTAGAAGTGTAATTACAAGCAACACTCTTTTCAAACAGGTCTCTAAACATTCATTACACGTTTCTTAAATCCAGTGTAATTTTTCCTATAACAACAGGATCAGAGGATCCGTGAAGAGGAAGAAAATGAACAGAAACGTTTAAAGGTAGGACTTTTGTATTAGCTTATCATAATGTTGTATTTTTCAGAATTCAGTTTTAATAGCAATAGCAATGGTGTTGATGTTGAATTTTGCACATGGTTTGTCTTATAGCATATTAAAAACACCACATAGACATTTTCACCACAGGGGTACTTTGTTTTTTCGTTCATCAATTATCTGCAAAAGTTAGAGTCCCTGAGGAACCCGCTGATGGCATTTTCCTGGTAATTCCATCAAAATGAGAAGATTTCAACCATCTGATCTTATGCAGGTAAGAACGGTTTAATACGTAAGGGATAATCCATGGCTAGCCGTGCATTAAGCAATTGAAATGCATGTCGTGGAGGCAAAGAACCGCTTATAATTATATATTTGCCAGCATTGACAACTTTAAAGCTGTTATTGATGTTAACAGCGCAGTAATTGACTGGAAGATAATTTTTTTGATTGAACATAGCACATAAATGAACAGCAACAACTTGACAGTGACGTACACATAAGAGGAGACCCAGTAATGGCTATATACAACAAACATACAAAAAAACCCAGCTTAAGCTGAAGCTATAGATGTGGTAGTTTAAACATGTACGGTGGTAAGGTAAAGCAATAGGTTCATGAATTGCAATAGTATTAAGTACATTTCCGGGTATTTTGGAAAAAAATATAGATGAGTAATAGACAATAGACATCAATACAATTTAAAACAACAGCAACAACAATAATAATAATAGTAGTATTAGTCGAAGTAGGAGTGAAACAGTGGCAGTAGCAGTAGGCTAATAAGTAATAATAATAAATAATGATATCTATTAATGATATCAGTAATATCATCTCGATTTTATACATTTTGGACCAGTCAATGAAACGATTGCAATGTAACCCCCTAGAAATAGCAATGTAACCCCCTAGTTGCTGAGAAATATAATGTAGCGATTCAGAGCCTGGTATAATTGACATTTATTCAATGCAGTAAACCATATAAAACCTTATGCAACATTGTTATATTAGTGTGAAATATAATTTTTATGACCGGTACATTTTTAGAGGTAAACGTTTTTGGGTTTTCAGGTCCTCTTTGACTATGTTGGATCCCATACCTGTGCGACAGAGTTTTTCATCATCCGAGAAATTACATCAGCCCTGTCAGTTATGAGCACTGCCACAGGAACACTTCTGGACCACAACATGACTTATCCATTGAATAGCCATGTTCAACGGTTGCACATGGAAGATATTCAGGTGAAAATAGCCTCATTTATATTTCTGACTGTCAGATTTTGGTTGTTTTGAATGCATTTAAGAAGCACCCAAACAGTACTTGGGTAACACTGTACAATAAGGTAATTAATGACTGAATTATAATTTTTGGGTGAGCTAACCCTTTAATCTTAAAAACCAATACTGCAACTTCACTATTACAGACTGTTCCTTCAACCACATCAGAACATTCAACGTCACCTTCTCCAGAACATTCAACGCCACCTTCTCCGGAACATTCAGCGTCACCTTCTCCGGAACATTCAGCGTCACCTTCTCCAGAACATTCAACGCCACCTTCTCCGGAACATTCAACGCCACCTTCTCCGGAACATTCAACGTCACCTTCTCCGGAACATTCAGCGTCACCTTCTCCGGAACATTCAGCGTCACCTTCTCCGGAACATTCAGCGTCACCTTCTCCGGAACATTCAGCGTCACCTTCTCCGGAACATTCAGCGCCACCTTCTCCGGAACATTCAGCGCCACCTTCTCCGGAACATTCAGCGCCACCTTCTCCGGAACATTCAGCGCCACCTTCTCCGGAACATTCAGCGCCACCTTCTCCGGAACATTCAGCGCCACCTTCTCCGGAACATTCAGCGCCACCTTCTCCGGAACATTCAGCGCCACCTTCTCCGGAACATTCAGCGCCACCTTCTCCGGAACATTCAGCGCCACCTTCTCCGGAACATTCAGCGCCACCTTCTCCGGAACATTCAGCGCCACCTTCTCCGGAACATTCAACGCCACCTTCTCCGGAACATTCAACGTCACCTTCTCCGGAACATTCAACGTCACCTTCTCCGGAACATTCAACGCCACCTTCTCCGGAACATTCAACGCCTTTCAACGCCACCTTCTCCAGAACATTCAACGCCACCTTCTCCAGAACATTCAACGTCACCTTCTCCAGAACATTCAACGCCACCTTCTCCAGAACATTCAACGCCACCTTCTCCAGAACATTCAGCGCCACCTTCTCCAGAACATTCAACGCCACCTTCTCCAGAACATTCAACGCCACCTTCTCCAGAACATTCAGCGCCACCTTGTCCCGAACATTCACCTTTGTCTTATGCAGAGCCTTCACCTCTGCCTTCTCCTGTGGCATCACCATCAGTGGCATTAGTCTCCACACCAGAGTCAGTGGAGAATGAATATATTTTTTGATGAATTTACATGGTTTAAATATTTTTTAATTTATATGTAGTAAAACAAAACTGACATTTTTTTATTTTCTCTTTTCAGCGTTGACCTCAACAAGTGGACTCTTCACATCAACACCAACATCAAACCAGATCAATGCCACACGAGACAACATCTTGGGAAGTGCCATTCGTGCTTTTCGGCGTCAGCGGTTTGACCCGGAGAAGAAACTCGATGTCATTTTTAGAGATGCTGCTGATACTGCAGAGGGGGCAGCTGATGAGGGTGGTCCCACAAGAGAGTTTTTAACTTTATTGATGAAGGACATACATACCTGTGAGGTTTTTGAAGGTCCTGACTGGCAGAAGACTCTTTCCTGCAATTCGAAAGGTGACTTTTGTCCATTGTTTTGTCCACGTGTAATATACAGTATATGCAATATCACACAAGTAGCCGTCCGATATGTCTGTATATCATCACTGCTGTGATTCGGCCATGATAGGCAATCACAGCTGTGCTGACATACAGACATATCGGACGGCTACTTGTGTGATACTTATGCCGTCAAAATGTTGTATAAAATGCAATATCACACAAGTAGCCGTCCGATATGTCTGTATGTCAGCACAGCTGTGATTGCCTATCATGGCCGAATCACAGCAGTGATGATATACAGACATATCGGACGGCTACTTGTGTGATATTGCATTTTATACAACATTTTGACGGCATAAGTGTGTAAGAAACAACAACGGTGCATCTTTTGTGCAGAACTACTTCCTTCTGCCACGGATTCAAATCTCAAGTTGACAGTTTAAAAGTTGTGGCGTTACTAATTTTAAAACATCACTTACAACTAGTAACGAAACGAACGAACATTGAGTCTCTTCATTGAAGCTTATTGCATTATGCAGAGTACATTATTATGAGAGAGATCGACCAATACTATAGAAATAGAAAGACAGTTCACTCCTATAACTTGTGAATGGGAGAAACTGCAACGCACAGTATGGCGGAATAGTCCCGCCTTCTAAAGTAAAAGAGCCAATCGCTGATTCGTAAAGTCATTGCGTTACTGCAGCTGCTGTTAGAAGTTCCGATTCCCATATAAACCTGAGACTAGTGTTTATGACTGCACATGCGCATTGGCTCGTCTAGCCTGAAAAATAATCTATTTGAGCATAAGGAACAACATTTATGGGACACTTCATGTCAAATTGTGTTGCCTATTTGAAATATGTAATTTAATTGGAAGTTCGGCTAGCAGTTTTTGAGATACCATGATTCCCCCATTCAAATAGATAGGACTTGGTCTTGGATGACCGATGTAATGATGTGGAGGATGCAGAAGAATCCATTCGCAGCTTTATTAGAATAATCAACAGACAGGGTAAAACAGGGGCAGACTGAACAACGGAGATGATCTCAGAGCAGAAGTAGATAACAGGCAAGGGTCGAGGCAGGTGGCAGGAATCACAGTCCAATGAACAATCCAGGTCGAGACAGGCAGCAGAACAATCAGAGGTCGATATAACAGTCCGAGTCGAGGTAGGCAGCAGAACAATCAGAGGTCGATATAACAGTCCGAGTCGAGGTAGGCAGCAGAAGAATCAGAGGTCGATATAACAGTTCGAGTCGAGGTAGGCAGCAGAACAATCAGAGGTCGATATAACAGTCCGAGTCGAGGTAGGCAGCAGAAGAATCAGAGGTCGATATAACAGTCCGAGTCGAGGTAGGCAGCAGAACAATCAGAGGTCGATATAACAGTCCGAGTCGAGGTAGGCAGCAGAAGAATCAGAGGTCGATATAACAGTCCGAGTCGAGGTAGGCAGCAGAAGAATCAGAGGTCGATATAACAGTCCGAGTCGAGGTAGGCAGCAGAACAATCAGAGGTCGATATAACAGTCCGAGTCGAGGTAGGCAGCAGAACAATCAGAGGTCGATATAACAGTCCGAGTCGAGGTAGGCAGCAGAACAATCAGAGGTCGATATAACAGTCCGAGTCGAGGTAGGCAGCAGAAGAATCAGAGGTCGATATAACAGTTCGAGTCGAGGTAGGCAGCAGAAGAATCAGAGGTCGATATAACAGTTCGAGTCGAGGTAGGTAGCAGAAGAATCAGAGGTCGATATAACAGTTCGAGTCGAGGTAGGCAGCAGAAGAATCAGAGGTCGATATAACAGTTCGAGTCGAGGTAGGCAGCAGAACAATCAGAGGTCGATATAACAGTTCGAGTCGAGGTAGGCAGCAGAAGAATCAGAGGTCGATATAACAGTCCGAGTCGAGGTAGGCAGCAGAACAATCAGAGGTCGATATAACAGTTCGAGTCGAGGTAGGCAGCAGAAGAATCAGAGGTCGATATAACAGTTCGAGTCGAGGTAGGCAGCAGAAGAATCAGAGGTCGATATAACAGTTCGAGTCGAGGTAGGCAGCAGAAGAATCAGAGGTCGATATAACAGTTCGAGTCGAGGTAGGCAGCAGAACAATCAGAGGTCGATATAACAGTTCGAGTCGAGGTAGGCAGCAGAACAATCAGAGGTCGATATAACAGTTCGAGTCGAGGTAGGCAGCAGAAGAATCAGAGGTCGATATAACAGTCCGAGTCGAGGTAGGCAGCAGAACAATCAGAGGTCGATATAACAGTTCGAGTCGAGGTAGGCAGCAGAAGAATCAGAGGTCGATATAACAGTTCGAGTCGAGGTAGGCAGCAGAAGAATCAGAGGTCGATATAACAGTTCGAGTCGAGGTAGGCAGCAGAAGAATCAGAGGTCGATATAACAGTTCGAGTCGAGGTAGGCAGCAGAAGAATCAGAGGTCGATATAACAGTCCGAGTCGAGGTAGGCAGCAGAACAATCAGAGGTCGATATAACAGTTCGAGTCGAGGTAGGCAGCAGAACAATCAGAGGTCGATATAACAGTTCGAGTCGAGGTAGGCAGCAGAACAATCAGAGGTCGATATAACAGTTCGAGTCGAGGTAGGCAGCAGAACAATCAGAGGTCGATATAAGTTCGAGTCGAGGTAGGCAGCAGAAGAATCAGAGGTCGATATAACAGTTCGAGTCGAGGTAGGCAGCAGAACAATCAGAGGTCGATATAACAGTTCGAGTCGAGGTAGGCAGCAGAACAATCAGAGGTCGATATAACAGTCCGAGTCGAGGTAGGCAGCAGAAGAATCAGAGGTCGATATAACAGTTCGAGTCGAGGTAGGCAGCAGAAGAATCAGAGGTCGATATAACAGTTCGAGTCGAGGTAGGCAGCAGAAGAATCAGAGGTCGATATAACAGTTCGAGTCGAGGTAGGCAGCAGAACAATCAGAGGTCGATATAACAGTTCGAGTCGAGGTAGGCAGCAGAACAATCAGAGGTCGATATAACAGTCCGAGTCGAGGTAGGCAGCAGAAGAATCAGAGGTCGATATAACAGTCCGAGTCGAGGTAGGCAGCAGAAGAATCAGAGGTCGATATAACAGTCCGAGTCGAGGTAGGCAGCAGAAGAATCAGAGGTCGATATAACAGTCCGAGTCGAGGTAGGCAGCAGAACAATCAGAGGTCGATATAACAGTCCGAGTCGAGGTAGGCAGCAGAAGAATCAGAGGTCGATATAACAGTCCGAGTCGAGGTAGGCAGCAGAAGAATCAGAGGTCGATATAACAGTCCGAGTCGAGGTAGGCAGCAGAAGAATCAGAGGTCGATATAACAGTTCGAGTCGAGGTAGGCAGCAGAACAATCAGAGGTCGATATAACAGTTCGAGTCGAGGTAGGCAGCAGAACAATCAGAGGTCGATATAACAGTCCGAGTCGAGGTAGGCAGCAGAAGAATCAGAGGTCGATATAACAGTTCGAGTCGAGGTAGGCAGCAGAAGAATCAGAGGTCGATATAACAGTCCGAGTCGAGGTAGGCAGCAGAAGAATCAGAGGTCGATATAACAGTCCGAGTCGAGGTAGGCAGCAGAACAATCAGAGGTCGATATAACAGTTCGAGTCGAGGTAGGCAGCAGAAGAATCAGAGGTCGATATAACAGTTCGAGTCGAGGTAGGCAGCAGAAGAATCAGAGGTCGATATAACAGTTCGAGTCGAGGTAGGCAGCAGAAGAATCAGAGGTCGATATAACAGTTCGAGTCGAGGTAGGCAGCAGAAGAATCAGAGGTCGATATAACAGTCCGAGTCGAGGTAGGCAGCAGAAGAATCAGAGGTCGATATAACAGTCCGAGTCGAGGTAGGCAGCAGAACAATCAGAGGTCGATATAACAGTTCGAGTCGAGGTAGGCAGCAGAAGAATCAGAGGTCGATATAACAGTTCGAGTCGAGGTAGGCAGCAGAACAATCAGAGGTCGATATAACAGTTCGAGTCGAGGTAGGCAGCAGAACAATCAGAGGTCGATATAACAGTCCGAGTCGAGGTAGGCAGCAGAAGAATCAGAGGTCGATATAACAGTTCGAGTCGAGGTAGGCAGCAGAAGAATCAGAGGTCGATATAACAGTTCGAGTCGAGGTAGGCAGCAGAACAATCAGAGGTCGATATAACAGTTCGAGTCGAGGTAGGCAGCAGAACAATCAGAGGTCGATATAACAGTTCGAGTCGAGGTAGGCAGCAGAAGAATCAGAGGTCGATATAACAGTCCGAGTCGAGGTAGGCAGCAGAACAATCAGAGGTCGATATAACAGTCCGAGTCGAGGTAGGCAGCAGAAGAATCAGAGGTCGATATAACAGTCCGAGTCGAGGTAGGCAGCAGAACAATCAGAGGTCGATATAACAGTCCGAGTCGAGGTAGGCAGCAGAACAATCAGAGGTCGATATAACAGTCCGAGTCGAGGTAGGCAGCAGAAGAATCAGAGGTCGATATAACAGTCCGAGTCGAGGTAGGCAGCAGAAGAATCAGAGGTCGATATAACAGTTCGAGTCGAGGTAGGCAGCAGAACAATCAGAGGTCGATATAACAGTTCGAGTCGAGGTAGGCAGCAGAACAATCAGAGGTCGATATAACAGTCCGAGTCGAGGTAGGCAGCAGAAGAATCAGAGGTCGATATAACAGTTCGAGTCGAGGTAGGCAGCAGAAGAATCAGAGGTCGATATAACAGTCCGAGTCGAGGTAGGCAGCAGAAGAATCAGAGGTCGATATAACAGTTCGAGTCGAGGTAGGCAGCAGAAGAATCAGAGGTCGATATAACAGTTCGAGTCGAGGTAGGCAGCAGAAGAATCAGAGGTCGATATAACAGTTCGAGTCGAGGTAGGCAGCAGAACAATCAGAGGTCGATATAACAGTGCGAGTCGAGGTAGGCAGCAGAAGAATCAGAGGTCGATATAACAGTCCGAGTCGAGGTAGGCAGCAGAAGAATCAGAGGTCGATATAACAGTTCGAGTCGAGGTAGGCAGCAGAAGAATCAGAGGTCGATATAACAGTTCGAGTCGAGGTAGGCAGCAGAACAATCAGAGGTCGATATAACAGTTCGAGTCGAGGTAGGCAGCAGAACAATCAGAGGTCGATATAACAGTCCGAGTCGAGGTAGGCAGCAGAACAATCAGAGGTCGATATAACAGTTCGAGTCGAGGTAGGCAGCAGAACAATCAGAGGTCGATATAACAGTCCGAGTCGAGGTAGGCAGCAGAACAATCAGAGGTCGATATAACAGTTCGAGTCGAGGTAGGCAGCAGAAGAATCAGAGGTCGATATAACAGTTCGAGTCGAGGTAGGCAGCAGAAGAATCAGAGGTCGATATAACAGTTCGAGTCGAGGTAGGCAGCAGAACAATCAGAGGTCGATATAACAGTCCGAGTCGAGGTAGGCAGCAGAACAATCAGAGGTCGATATAACAGTTCGAGTCGAGGTAGGCAGCAGAACAATCAGAGGTCGATATAAACAATCCAAAGTCAGTAACAGTTCAGCAAACACAGGAAAAACCGCTCAGAAATTGTAAGCGGCATGATGGGATGTTGAGTTTGTAATGGTTAATATTCTGGTGAAAGTGTCCTATAGTGGTGAAGAGGAGGTGAAGTGGAAGCCTGCTCTGTAACAACCGAAATGGATTGCCTGGATTTCTCATGACAACAACACTAGTAAATGCATTTGTCAGTTGTGTCTTATGGTTGTTTAAAGTAAAAACCAATTACGTACAACCTAGTAGTTTCAGTCCCTTTCAATATAAAATTCCTTGCGACTCACTCATAAAGACAGTATTTGCCACCATCTAATGGCGTAATAAAGTAACTTTTACTCTAACTTTTAACTTTTACCCTTCACTACGGACCTTTTCTCAATACCAAATACTGCATATTAGTGATGTAAAATATTATTTATTGAACAATAATATTTAAATTAACAACAATAGCCAAAAGTATAAGATTGTACAATAGGAAATAAACTCAAGCAATCAATTAGGTCAAAATTACAAAAGTAGTGCTATAGTTAGTACTGGATTTAATTAAATAAATAACCGCTATCTACATAAGAGCCAGCAACAAATTCCAGAAAGACTGTGTGTGGGTGTGTGTGTGTATATATATATATATATAATACACACACAGATGCATATGTTTGTCTATTTGTGTTGCAGCTTTGTACGACAGTATGTACAAGCAAGTTGGACGAATTACTTCTTTTCTGAGCGACTATTTCTTCAAGTGTGCAACCTTAAGCCTCCTGCACCAAACACTGAAGAGATGGTCGACTATGAGTTCAGAGAGAAGATGAAGGCGGTAAGATTTTTGCAATCCTTTTTAAAAATTACTAATGCCCATATCAAAGGCATTTTGTGCCATTTGTCGTGTAAATTCATATTTTTGTTTCAGTGTCAAGCTGTTGTTACAGTAGTCATTGCACTGTAGAGATGCGGAGATCAGCTGTAACATAACCTGCATTTGCTGTTGAAAATAAATCATCCAACCGCCACCCCCATGCACTTATGAATTTCTCTGATTTAGATATCCACACCCAACCTGCCCGTTGTCATTCTTTTCTGCACTTTTTTCCTCACTTACAATACATATCATGTTCACCCACACAGTTAGTACCAAATAGAGTTTCAGTAATTGCAGAATTATGTCGACGACAATATAACTGTGTATACTATGATGAAGAGAGAACTCTGAAGTATGCAGTTTATTAACTCCATTCCTAGGGACCATTATGTGAATCCATTGGTTGTACACTTACTCTATCTTAAATGCCTTATGATTTAGATCCAATCGGCACAGAGTGTTGCTGAAGCACAGAAGGCCATCACAGGAGCTGCTGACGAACTGGCAATGTTGGGGTCACTGCGGCATATTCAGACCTTAGAGGACAGAGATGATATGGTGGTAGCAGCAACAAACTTCTGGCTGGAGAGCAGGTTGAGGGATTCTGTGGAACAGTGAGTTTCTGAATATAGCCTACTAATGTCTTAACTTCAGTTATACAACCAGAATTAAGGCTTTTGAAAGTCAAAGACTCTGACTCTGCACACAATGACTGATTGCAACTAGAAAGTCCATGTAACTAATATAAAATGGATTCAAAGCAGAAAAACCATGCATATATATATATATACAGGTGAAACTCGAAAAATTTGAATATCGTGCAAAAGTTATAATTTTGAGGATTATGGCTTATAGCTTATGAAAACCCCAAATTCAAAATCCAGAAAATTTGATTACATTAAATCAATTAAAAAAAATAAAAAAAATACAGAAATGTCGGCCCTCTGAAAAGTATAATCATGCATATGTATATAGTTATATATACTAAATATATTAGTTTCACCTTTTAATTTGAATTACTGAAATACATGAACTTTTACACGAGTTTCACCCGTATAAGGTCCAATATGTGGCAATAATACAGGGAGTCGGTTGGTACAAAAATACTATGAAATTGAAGATTAAAATTTAATCTTATTTGTATACAAACACTTAAATTACACACAAGGAAGTTTACACAATAATAAAGTTGTAACATTAACTTTACAATTACATAATTATGGTTCTACTCTAATTAGTTTCTTGAAATATAAACAATGAAATGGTGGCTGTCGTGAAAATAATGAATGTATTCAAATATCTATCTATAAATTACAGAAATGTCTGTGTGTGTGTCTGTTATTCGCATATCTCTCGAACCGTTAGTCCGATGGATTTCAAACTCGACAGGTGTCTTGCTACGGGCACGAGTAAGTGCAGTGCCAAGTTTGGTGTTGTTTCAATGAGAAATACAAAAGATATCGGTAAATATATCGGTAACAGAAGCACTTAGAAGGTTGTGGTTTAAAAATAAACATTCTGACATAAACACTCAGCTACACTGTTTACTTCTGAATATCATATTTTATTCACAGCCATCATTTGTAGTAACTTAGCCTGCTCTCTGAATTCAATGCGTTCACAGTCTCTTTCATTGGCACCAAACCAACAATTACTAAAAACACACACAAAAACTGATTTTGCACGGGCATTTTGCACTAGTACATTAAACTAGATGTACCGCATCGCGGTACAAAATATGACCGCCGCTCAGGCCTGCACTGGCTTTCCACAAAAATAAATGACGTGGAGTAATTTGGCTGTATTGCGTGTTTATGTATATACCTAAAAAAAGTAATAGTATGTGCATGTCTGTCTGTGTGTGTGTGTGTGTGTGTGTGTGTGTGTGTGTGTGTGTGTGTGTGTGTGTGTGTGTGTGTGTGTGTGTGTGTGTGTGTGTGTGTGTATGTGTGTGTGTTTGTGTATGTGTGTGTCTGTGTGTGTATGTATGTGTGCGTACATGTGTGCGCGTGTGTGTGTGTGTGTGTGTCTGTGCGTGTATGTATGTGTGCGTACATGTGTGCGCGTGTGTGTTTGTGTGTGTGTGTCTGTGCATGTGGATTTGTATGTGTGTGTATGGGTGTGTGTCTGTGCGTGTGGATGTCAGTGTGTGTGCATGCTTGCGTTTGTTTGTATTCCTGCATGTGTGTGTGTGACAGTATCATCCTAAACCAGCAACCCTTCGCTCAACAGCACCATCTACAGGCCGATGAGTGTACAGTCACTAAATGTGCACATAAATGAATTTATTTTATACCCCCCCATGGATGAAATTCTACAAAACTTAGCAGAGGATACCCCAGAGCCGATCAGCCCTATACGCACACTACGCAAGGTGCGTAGGGCCCCGCAAATTACTCAAGGCCCCGCTTCCCCTCGTGTCAAAGCGCGTCAATCAATGTTTACAATATCGATGAGAAAATGAAGCGGAACTATCCTTCTGGTCACGAAAAGAGAGAGAAAAAAACACCATGAGAGTTAATTGCGGCAACAGTTCAGGTAGACTTGTGTGCTCTCCTCTCAAAGTTTGATGTCAGCAAAGAACAGTAGGCTAAAGTTAAGTTGATGTGCGTTGATTTATTATGTTTAATAAACGACAAAGGACAACGGTGTTTGTTTATAAACTGCAGCTCGGAAAAGATAACCGCGCTTTCCAGCAGAAACATCTGTTGTGAGTTGGGACCAGTACAATATGGGCGTGATGGCACTCCTCATTATAGTTTTAAAACAAGACGATGATTATCTAGTCGCTAAGTCAAGGTTTAGTTACAACTCTGCACTAATGCAATATGGAAAGCAATGTATTGACATTGACTATTGATAGGCTCCATTGAATTTAAAATGTTGATTGGCTGGAGATTCTGGTCAATATGGATGCACATCCCTCAGTAAATAATAACCATCAAGAATCAAGAGTATCAAGAATTACTTTTATCATTTAAAAACACAGTGACATGCTATGGCGCCATTTATTCATTCACAGGATATGCATTTTTGACATCAATAATTCAATTTGTACTATTTAAAATGTGAATTCTTGATATTAAGAATTAACTTTTTACTAGTAACAATGTCTTCTGATATCAGGAATTACATTTTCACTAGAACTATTAAAGGAGGGATTGTAGTGGGAACACTGGGGTGTCAGGTGTGACTGTGTGGCAATGGCAAATAGTTCATGGCTCACGGGTCAGGTATGAGGGCCCCAAAACAGAATTTTGCTTCTAGTGGGGCTACATGCCCACCAAATTTCATGTTCCCCGGTGCTTCGGTGTCCCTGGTATCGTTGACGAAAAATTCAGTAAGGTGACAAAAAAAAAAAAAAAAAACTTTGACAATCCCTGTATGACCGCTTTCGCTAGCGGCGGTCATAATAAGAGTAGAAAATATGTAACACTTTATTTTAAGGCGTCATCATAGCTACAGGACATGTACTTACTATAGTAATAACAGCAGATTAGGCATAATTTCAAGTAACTAACCCACTGAATGGCTTTTCTGAGGTAAATGTAACATGTGACGTTTACAAGCTGTTTTATTGAATAAATGAATGAGGAATTTATAGACTTGAAACACTGATTGAGCGATTACATGAGACATGATAAATATTTCGGGTAAGATGTTCTGCATATTTTAACATATCTTCATATGTTTAACATGTTATTTCACATTGTAAGTAGTTTTAGAGCATTAGAGAAAAGCGTTTAGGCATTCACATTCACTTCCTGCTGCAGCTTCGTTTGACCTGAGGCGCTACATTGATATGCCACGGTACTTTAAAAAGCGGCAAAACAATATTTATTGTTTGAATTTTCATAAAATGGACAGAATTTGAAAATCTTTTATTGGATGGAAGGCGCTCTACAATCTGGTCATCATCTGAAAACAGCAAAGACTAAAAGATTGATTCTTACGAATTTAGGAATTGATATCAGCTCATTTATTAGAATCAAGAAATCGAGATTTTCTCCCCAGCCCGAGTGTGATAAAATAATAATAATAATAATAATAAAAATAAAAAAATATATACAGATTTTTTTTACCAGAATTATTTCACAAATATATGTGTGTGAGTTGAGTATTATATAATTACGGCATTTTTGGAAAGAATTATTTTTCTTGCATGATATAGTGCCTACTAGGGAGGTCTGTCCAACACTAGACCCCTTATGCCTGGTTCACACCGGATGCGGAAGCGGCGCGGAACGGAAAATCACGCGCGGTCCGGCGCCTTCCTGTTGGCTTCTGCGTCCGGTGTGAACCAGGCCTTAAACTGAAATAATTTGACCATAGCTTGTTTATGCTTGTCCTTTTTTTCCATTTTTTTCTTTTCTTTTTTTTTCAGATTTAAAGAAGGCCTGGAGTGTTTACAGCTTCTGGAACATTTGCAAAAGCATCCCAATCTCTTTAGAGGGGTACTAATGTTTGAGGAGAAGCCACTTACAGCAAGAGATTTGGCTGAGCTCTTTATTCCACAGCTGTCTCCAGTTGGCACCAACAGACGAGCACTGGAGAACAGAATAGTTTGTTTCTGGAGGGATTGGCTCCTAGATGTGGAAGGTAACATTACACAATCTGTTATAAGGTATATGGTTTTATGGATGTCACAAATAACATGCCCTTACGCAATACATGTTTGTTAAAGGGATAGTTAGATAAAAGCCTTTACATGGTTCACTCTTGAGTCATTATTCTTTAAGATACTGCACTGATGCATTTCGGCCATTCAGCCTTCCTCACTGTGTGTCAGGTACGAAATGAGTCACAGGTGTACTGTAGATGTAAATAGTTACTAGGTAGAGATGGGAGAAACCTAAAGGACCATTACATAACTACCTATAATATATCATACCTATAATATAACTATGTAATGTTTATAATGTAACTATTACAAAATATCACAAGCATCAAAGAAAGAAAAAAAGTGACCACCACATCATGTATTTTTTTTCTCTCTTTTTTTTCTTTGATGTTTGTGATTGTACTTTGTATGATATTATAGGTCCCCCTGTAATGGTCCTTTTGGTTTCCTCGATCTCTACTGAGTAACTAATTCCATCTACACCTGTGGCTCACTGCACCTGCCATTAGAAGCTCTGGTTGCTATAGACAGTGTTCTAAGATGTGGACTTAAGACTGCACATGAGCACTGGTTGCCCCATCTGAAAAATGGTTCTTTTAAAAAAAAAAAAATTTAAAAAAATGATTCAAGCATTTAGGGAAAAAAATGCTAATAAATGCCTTTTGAAATGAAGGGATTGTTTTTTGTAAGAAAAAATATCCATATTTAAAGTTTTAAGAACACTAATCATAAATAATCCTTTATAAAAAATAACCTTTTTGGGTTCATTTTTCCTCAGAAGGAGGTTTATCACCTCTTACTCTAAGCCAGGTTTTGGCATTTGCCTCAGGATCGACCTCCATTCCCAGACTGGGTTTCCCAGTAGAAGCTAAATTAGAGTTTCTGCATCAGGAGGAAAATGAGCCAGCCAGGATATTCCCTGAGGCAAACACCTGCGGCATTGTTCCAAGGCTGCCTGTGCATCATAACTATGAAGAATTTGGGGAATATGTGAAGGATGGAATTTTGCAGGCACCCACATTTGGGGTTATCTAGTTGACAGCAAAAACTCCCGTGTTAAATGAACTCTCCTGGGAGTTTATTTGGCTCCAGACTCGAGAGTGTTAAAGTTAATGAGAGAATTAAGTGATTAATTGAGTGATGATTGAGCATTGCATTATTGAAGACACCTGATGTTAACAAGCAGAATCACTGAAGGAGAAAAAGCACAATTTTAAGTCACCATTATGGAGGTCGGCGATTGCTTTAGTTGGCCAGTTGACCCTTACAGTTTTAACTTTAGATTTTGTTTAACTGTTGTAGTTGATTTATAACAGACAGATGAACAAAAAGAAAAGGTGATCAGATATTTTTTTATTTTTAAAGGGATAGTTCACTTTGAAATTAATTTTTGGTATGTTTTAGCTTACCTCAAGGGCATCCAAGATGTAGGTGTCTTTTTTTCCGCAGTAGTTTCAATTTTGATATTTTTAGGTCAAACCGTTCTTGTCTGTCAGTCATATAATGCAGGTCTATGGTCACTGTCTCAAAGAGCATGCACAGAGTCCAAACGAAACCGTAGCCAATGCGACATCTAGTGTATATATCTATACCCGCCCGCGCGCTCAGATCACTTGGACATGGCTGTGTATAAGAGGTAACAACGATATATATACTGTTCGTTTTCTCACACAAACCGCTCGTTTCGTGTCTTAGGCCATCAATGTGTACTTACGACGGGGAATTGTTTAATTTGGACGACGGGGAATTGTTTTAATTTGTACTCTGTGCATGCTCTTTGAGACAGTGACCATAGACCTGCATTATATGACTGACAGACAAGAACGGTTTGACCTAAAAATATCAAAATTGAAACTACTGCGGAAAAAAAGACACCTACATCTTGGATGCCCTTGAAGTAAGCTAAAACATACCAAAAATTAATTTCAAAGTGAACTATCCCTTTAACATAATCAACATTTGACCTGAATCACTGAACTCATTTAGAGAATTAGGTTTACATTGTTGATTACAGCAGCCCTTTGATTCTATAGCATATGATTTTCAACATTTACAGTATAATCAAAAATATTTGGGTTAGGGTTAGGTCCCCTAACCTGGTCCCATTGACTTCCAGAGTAGGAAAAAAAATATACTATGGAAGTCAATGAGAAACTGTCTGGTTACTGACATTCTTCTAAATATCTTCCTTTCTGTTCAGCAGAAGAAAGAAATTCTTACAAGTATATGATGACAGAATTTTCATTTTAAAGTGGAGTATCCCTTTAAGAAATATTTTTGATTATACTGTAAATGTTGAAAATCATATGAAAATCTATACCCTAACTCTAAATTACTACATTGTTTAAATTAATACATTTTTAGCTAACTGTGATTTTGTATATGTACATTTCTAAAATACATTACTCATGTTTCACTGTTTTGTGTATTAATAAAGGTTTCGCCATCAACTTGAGTCTCCTGGAATTGATTTCATTGATGTTCAGTGATAGTGACATTAACTCCACATGTTATTGATGGTTTGTTGATTTTAAAAATGAAAACTGATGCTCATTTTTGCTGCAAGTCTGTTTCTTTAATTATGTTTTGCAGAACCCTGTCATATTAGTAACATGTGTGTTCTTATACAGTTCAAGGACATCAAGCATATGTGAGGTTGGTTTTTGATAAACAAATCTTGAGTTGTAATTCTTCTATCAATCTTGCCCAGTCTGGCCAGTGCGCCTCGTCTAACCCATTCTGCAAACACCAGTGGGACGTGTTTGAACAACTGACGCCATGTTGGGTTAGTGGTTTGAGAATCAGATGATGAGTCAAGTCAAGTCAGGGTTTATTTATATAGCACAAGTTTAACACAACCGTAGTTGATCCAAAGTGCTTTACAGTATAATACAAAAGATAAAATAAAAACAAAATAAGAGAAAAGGTAGTAGTATAAAAAAGAGAGATAAAATCAAATATCAAAACCATTCAGTGTGTATACATACAGTACATAACGTAGAACACCGAGTTATTTAAAAAACATACACAATATTACTCAAATGCAAGAGAGTAAAAATGGGTCTTTAAGCTGGATTTAAAAGCAACCAGAGATGGAGAGGTCCTAATAGTTAAAGGTAAATTGTTCCAGAGCTTTGGGGCAACTACAGAAAAAGCTCGATCACCTTTTGATTTACACCAGGAGCGTGGGACAGATAAGAGTGACTGATCACAAGATCTTAGTGACCTAGAGGCTGTGTATGGCCTAATAAGATCACACATATAATCTGGGGCCGAGCTATGTAGGGCCTTGTATGCGAAAATAAGGATCTTAAAGTCGACTCTAAATTTTATTGGTAGCCAATGCAATGAGGCAAGAACAGGGGAGATGTGATCCCTTTTCTTAGTTCCTGTTAGCAATCTGGCTGCTGAATTTTGAACCATTTGTAACCGAGACAGTGTAGTTTGAGGTAGGCCAACGTACAGAGAATTGCAGTTGTCCAATCGAGAGGAAATTAGCGCATGAATCACAATTTCAAGGTCTTTACTAGATAGAAAGTTTTTCACTTTTGCTATAGATCGTAGTTGAAAAAAGCTACTCTTTACAACTGCATTTACATGCTTGTCAAATTGGAGAAGAGGGTCAAAGTAGACTTCAAGGTTTTTTGCATAATTGTGTAAGTTGTTACTTAAGGGACCTAACTGTGTATTAATGGAGTTGTTGGTAGCAGCAGGACCCAGTAGAAGCACTTCAGTTTTATTTTCATTCAGTTGCAGTGAGTTATTTGTCATCCAGGTCTTGACTCTGTTAAGGCATGTAAAGAGGTTGTCTAATGAAAAGTCATTTCCTGGTTTGATTGGGAGATATAATTGGAGGTCGTCAGCGTAACAGTGATAATTTGTTATATTTCTTGAATATTGAGCCTAAAGGTAACATGTAGAGGGAAAACAAAAGGGGGCCAAGAATGGATCCCTGTGGAACGCCACAATGGATCGACGCAGAGGGTGAAGTGAATGACCTGATATTTACAGAGAAAGTCCTCCCCTGCAAGTATGAGGCGAACCACTGTAGAGCAAGGCCCTCTACTCCAACAAAATACTCCAGTCGTCTCAGTAGAATATTATGATCAATGGTGTCAAATGCAGCACTCAGATCTAAAAGTATCAGGATAACGGAAGACCCGGAATCGATAGACAATAGGATGTCATCTGTAACCTTCAGCAGTGCTGACTCAGTGCTATGCAGCACTCTAAAACCAGATTGAAATGGGTCTAAAATATTAAAAGTATTCAGATAAGAGGTAAACTGTAACAAGGCAGCTTTTTCCAAAATCTTTGAAAGAAAAGGTAGTTTAGAGATAGGCCGGTAGTTGTTATGCACGGTGTGGTCAAGGTGATGTCCTTTCAATAGGGGCTGTACGATAGCATGAGGATAAATGACTGAGTCTTGAGTTCTGCTAGTTTCCCGCACTGCTGAATGCTAATAGACTTGTGGCCTGTCGCTACTCGGGTAAGTGTGAGATTAGTTTGAGCAACCTTTTTAATTTTAGGCTCTAGAAGGTGGATTGGTGTTTAGTGGTGTTCATCGCCGTGGTAACGTGCGCTACGGCTAACCTCAGGAGCAGGATTAGTCTGGGTAAACCAAACTGGACCAATCAGCTGTGAGTGAAGTGAAGCCACGCCCCCTGTAGCTCTTGCTCCAAATTAAATCAGTTTATAATAAACTTTAGAGACAAAATTGCTCATCTTTTGCTGCTAATTTATTATATATTATAATTACTTTTAATTCATATGTTATAATCATTATAGACTATTGACAATATTAAACTTTGCTTTTAAATTAATATAAGACATGTATTCATATATAATGCTTTTAAACGGGTATTAATTTGAGCTCTTAGTGAATCTATATTAGGCCTATTTTTTTATTATATTTTTTTCTTCACATGCGTTGATGCTGTTAGATATTTTCTTTTAGTTTTTTGTCCCAAAGTCAAGTCACCTTTATTTATATACAACTGAGTGAAAAAATTTTTTAAACAGTAGATAAGAAAATGTAATGACTTTTTTAACCCTAACCCAGTATAATATCAACATTGGCTTACAACTGTAATGCAAACTTTAATCAACTAATCTATAAAACATTTCCACAAACCTTTACATTTGTAGTTTTTTTCTGATTTCATCAAATAGTAAAAATAATGAATGTATGTTGCTGTGTTAGGGGATATAGCTTATGTTAGTCAGTCAGACTTCAGATGACGCTAACACTGAAACAACATCACCAATGCTAGACTTTCTGAATGTCATAATCATTTGTTAACACACAAGTATTCAATTACAGTGAGCTCATTGTTAGTCCATTAAACTACTACATTGTTCAAATTAATACATTTTTAGCTAACTGTGATTTTGTATATGTACATTTCTAAAATACAAGACAGTCATCTCTGATAACCGATCACTGTAAACTGTAATGTGGACTTTCTGTAAAGCTGCTTTGAAACGATGTGTATTGTGAAAAGTGCTATACAAATAAACATGAGTTGAATTCAATTGAATGTTTTTGCCATTCAATAATTTATAAACCGAAATGTCATATATATACACTCTAAAAAACACTGTTAAAAACAACCCAAGGGCTGGGTTGGACAGAACACATGTTGGGTTAATTTTACCCAGCAAATTGGGTTGTTTATTTAACCCAGCATAATAGGTTGATTTAACACATTTTTAATTTTACATTTTTATTTTTTACTTCATCCATGAATTAATGTCTACGGATTAACTTAAATCCTCTAAACTTTTAAGAAATACTCGATACAACTACTGGCTTGCATGATAATTCCTTAATTTTCAGTCATATATTACATTATAGTATTTTTATAGCATTTTTAAGACATATTGCCAAGATTTAAGCTCGTTTAACAAATGTTATAAGTATAAATGAGACATTTCTAAGTACTTCAAGTGTAATGTCCCGTTTCCACCGTCATGCACATCTTAAATGTTGCAGCTTCAACACCTAAATGTGTTTATGTGCAAAACGTGTGTGGTATAGTTTGAGTGTATTTTCCTTTGTCATTTGCACTGATAACAGTCTATAGCACAATGTGGTCTTATTTATATTACTAATTAATGTGATTGTTTTACTGGTTTTGTATTGTGCCTCAGTGTTGCATGATTTAGAATTTCTGAAATTAATTTGATTAATAATCTCTTTTCTATATTGTTCTGCTTGATTATAAATGATCTCAATAACTAATCTTATTTCAATTTGCATCATCAATTTACATTGTAATCTGTTTATGGTGAGTTTGTAACAACTGTCCAGGAACTACAGATTAGAAACGTAGACTGTGTTTATTTCGCACTGGACAATCTGAGGTAACGTTACTCTGTACTGTAAAATCTCGCTAACGTGCTCTGATAAGAATTTGCGGCAGTTTCACTGAATTATTCTATGGGGTCACAGACGCGCAGCAGGATTTTACGATGTGAAAGGATGGACCGATAGATATGGCTATAATTTTGTGCTACTGTAGGCAAATCTGACAAGGTAGGACAGATCGACAGAGCGTATTTAGGCCACGCCCACACACAGGGGGAAAACAAACCAACCTTCCCAATTGACTTTGCATTGCGAGAGGCTGCCTCCTTGTCATTTCTTACTTCTAACAAAAGACAGAAAAATGCCTAAAAGCTGCTGTGTGACAAGGTGTACAGCAAACAAGCTAAAAAACCCAGAAATAAGTTTTTATTAGCTCTCGACCCCAAAAAACGAGTGTATAATATGGAAGCAGATTAGTCTCAAATATAATTCACGCAAAAAACATGATTCACAAATGCGTATACAATTTCACATACATGAAACCTAATTCACGTACACACAAAAAAATCCACGTGCGTGAAAAAGCAATTCACATGCGCAAAATAAAATTATATACTCATAAAATACATTTCACAAAGGCAAACCACAATTCGTAGATATACAACTGTGCACAAAAACCTTTGAATGTTTAAAATGTACGAGTGTATCCTTGCATTTGAATGTGCAAATCGTCATTCACGTACGAATCGCCTTAGATATGTGTGTGTGTGTTTTTGAGACTTTGCTGGCAGCATAACACTCGTAACACAGAGCAGTCGTACTCTTTAGCCAATCAGATTTAAGCTTATCAATCGACCAATCAGTATCACGTGAGGGCGGGCCTATCTACATGTTACGTCATCAACTTTCGACCAGTTCATGGCTGAGCAGAGGTAAGTGCAGTTAATCGTTCATTTCTGTGTTTACTGAAGTTAAAGAGTTCGAGATCAGTTGAAGCAATAGTTTATGAACTATTAACTGATGTAAGCAAGTGTTGTTGTAATTAGATGTCCCATATCGTGTCAAAAATGAAGAAGAATGATGCTTATCTGTTGTATTTTAGCTGAAGGTACAGACAGCTCTCACAGCTACAATCACGCTAATGATTGCAAAACAATCATCTGTGGTCAATACCCATCGAGATTGTTCTTTAAATAGTGAATAGACCAATTGTAATGAGCACCCAGTGTTTTTTGCCATTTGTGTATGATGTTAAATTATTATTAACACTTGTTTCCCTGCATTTTATCAGGATTACTCCCCTTTGGTGTGACATCTGGATAGCAGTCACGAACATCTTAATTCATGTTGTTTCTTTATTCTCTTTTATACTTTTTTTTCTTGTATTTATGTCTTAATTGGTAACACTTTATTAAAACGTTTCATTAGTTAACATGAACTAATAATGAACTGCACGTGAACAGCCTTTATTATTTTTTGTTAATGTTAACATTTACTAATACTTCATTAAAATCTTGTTAACATTAGTAAATGCACTGTAAACTAACAATGAACAGCTGTATTTTTAACTAACGTTAACAAAGATTAACAAACATAGCAACAAATGTATTGCTCATGGTTATTTAATACATGAACTAATGTTAACTAAGTTATTGTACCTTATTGTAGAGTGTTACCAATATATTGAACATGCATTTCCTTATGTTTTGTGCTGTATTGTCATCGCAAGGTTTTTAAATAAGGTTTTTTATTGTCATCTTAAGGTCTCACAGGACAATATTGTGAAGCATTAATTTTACTTTGCCTAGTAAAATAGGCAAATCTGATTTTATGCTGATAAGACAAAGGTACTTATAGAGAGGCAATTAAGATTATGCGACTAAGATTACTCAGTAAACTCTATTCAAATACCATCACTTAATTCCCCACGTCCTCTGTCTGCACCTCTTGTACTATAGGGGTTTTAGTACTTTAAATATCAGGACAAAATCTTATATGTCCTAACAGAGAGGTCTACTGATGACCGGACTGAATAATTCATTTTTTAACTTTTCACTTGATGTATTACACTTATATTTATATACTTAAAAGCAAAGTACACTCTGACTGGATCTCACAACTCCTGAAGAGACGTATATTTCTCTGTACTGAATATTGTGCTTCACAGTTTAGACTGTCAGTTCATGATCTTCATATGTAACAGGAACATTAATCATGATCAAGTCATTTTATATATTTTATTCCCAAAGGATTCGGAAACTTTCAAATTAATAAAACGTGTACATCAAATTGAACTATGTCTGAATCTTTTAATTCTTACAAGAACATTTAATAATGCATGCATAGCAAGGCTTTATTCCTAAAGTGTGTACATATAGTCCGCAGGAGACAAATTAATACAGTAACAATGCATCACTTTCAACCACTTGTTGAAACAACTGTCAAAATGGATGGCTTGCAACATGACTGTTTTCAAAGAATTACAGTAGAAATGGTAAGACCACAGTACTGGTTGTCTGCAACTTCATACATCATCTGTCTTGGAAATCTGAAACAATAAAACTACATAATATATGCAGATCAAAACATGTCTCCTATATATGCACGTCATTACATACATTATCATCAGTTGAATGTGTGGTGGACAGGACATGAAAATCCATCAATACTAAAAATAAATGTTTATATTCACATGTGGACTAAACAGCAGTTAATAAACTATTGCTTCAACTGATCTCTAACTTCTAAACACAGAAATGAACGATTAACTGCACTTACCTCTGCTCAGCCATGAACTAGTCGAAAGCTGATGACGTAACATGAAGGTAGGCCCGCCCTCACGTGATACTGATTGGTCGATTGATAAGCTTAAATCTGATTGGCTAAAGAGTACGACTGCTCTGTGTTACGAGTGTTATGCTGCCAGGAAAGTCTCAAAAACACACACACACATATCTAAGGCGATTCGTACGTGAATGACGATTTGCACATTCAAATGCAAGGATACACTCGTACATTTTAAACATTCAAAGGTTTTTGTGCACAGTTGTATATCTACGAATTGTGTTTTGCATTTGTGAAATGTATTTTATGAGTATATAATTTTATTTTGCGCATGTGAATTGCTTTTTCACGCACGTGGATTTTTTTGTTTGTGAAATTGTATACGCATTTGTGAATCATGTCTTTTGCGTGAATTATATTTGAGACTGATCTGCCTCCATAGTTTAAGGACATAAAAGTGGATACAGGCAGTTGAGACAGAGCGTCACGTGTCTCATTACTCTAAGAACTAACGTACGGCCGCTGGAGGAGACCGTAATCGGCAACACAGGATAGTTTATCTTACAGAAATATAATATAAAAAACTGACATTTGGATATTTGACTCACCAGTGACCAAATGTTTAACTTACTGCACACGTAGTGTATTTTAGTGCATGAGTGTCAGGATCCCACAATTTACCCATTCGTTCCAGCCTGTATCCACTTTTATGTCCTCAAACGCTCGTTTTTTGGGGTCGACAGCTTATGAAAACTTATTTCTGGGTTTCTTAGCTTGTTTGCTGTACACCTTGTCACATAGCAGCTTTTAAGCATTATTCTGTATTTTGTTAGAAGCAAGAAACGACAAGGAGGCAGCCTCTCGCAATGCAAAGTCAATGGAGGCAGTTTGATTGTTTTCCCCCTTGGTGGGCGTGGTCTTCAGATTATGACGCGATGCGCTCTGTCTCTATTGGACCCGGAAACAGTATTCTCGGAGAGTGGTTCCACAGACAGGAGTCGCTAAGCAACAGCAACAAACAAACAAACAGTTAAAATAGAGTTTACGCGCGTTATCGACATAACCTTACAAACAATAGGAAACATGGAAGACTTAACGTTATCCCCTGAACAATCAGCCAACGCTAATATTTTAACGGTCTCTGAGGAAAACGCCAGCGGCACCCTAACAGAAGCTCCTGCACACGATATGACAGGTAAGTTAACGTTAATACAAAGCAAAACGCCGAATTCAGTTCAATTCTTGTGATTTGATTTAATATTGACTAATTTGGATAAATATTAGGTACACAAGATAGGCATTAATTCTTCTCAAGAAAAAAAAATCTCACCTAACCTTAATGCTGTAACGTAAACATACAGAGAGCCTAACGTTAATCTGATAAGCTGGTTAAAAATAACTCAAATGAAATATAATGCGTTTTTTTTCTCGCGGTTGAAAAACACTGATTGATCGATATTATGTATGATGAATTTACATTTCGGTAAGTTGTACTGTTTCTTTTAACATTGTTCATTCGTGTTTATTTACTATTAGCTAGTAACGTTAGAGATGATCGCACATTTACAAGCGCCAAAACGGTATTTTGTTTGAATTTCGTAATAAAAGTGACAGAATTTGAGAGCTGAGATTTTTTTATATTACTCTGTCGGTCTCCGTGTCCTCTTTGCTTCGCAATTTTTCTGTGCGTGAGAAAATGGATGTGTGCTGTGGAGAGTGTGTGAAAAGTGTCAATTGCGTGTGTCTCACAGTGAATGCAGCTCTGCATTTCTCACATATATGCAGAAATAACTGTCTCAGGTAGCCAAAAATATGTGGGACAACGATGGCCCAAATCCAGATTCTGACTCCACTTGTGGGACACTAGCCGCCATAGATATAACGTTATACACTATGACTAGCCGTGGCGGCCGTTCTTAATGTTCTTCTTCATGTTCCACAGGCGATCAAGGAACGATGTCACCGGCACGGAATGGAGTAAAGAAGAAGAGCGTCCACAACAAGAAGAAGAGAAATGTCCACACCGTCACCAAGAAGAAGAGAAATGTCCATACTGTCACCAAGAAGAAGAGAAATGTCCATACTGTCACCAAGAAGAAGAGAAATGTCCACACCGTCACCAAGAAGAAGAGAAATGTCTACACCGTCAGAAAGGGTGTCGTTACAGCCGTTACAGGAACAAAATTTAAGATCGGTAGGAAAAAGGATTTGTCTATTATGTCAAACTTGTTGATGAAAGGGGACATTCACACAAAGCGTTTTGGTGTTTAAAAATACGAGTTTCAATACTACTATTTGAGTGTAGTCATCAAGTCTAGCTACCATAACTTTACATGGTATCTTATAGGCATTCAGTGGGCAGTCCTTAAAAGGTGCTGTCCTTACACACAGCCTTAGGGATGAGAGTTCCTAAAGAAATTGATTGGTAGAGATCAAAGATAGGCAGAGCTGAGTGTGGATGAGCTTCCGTCAGATTGACGAGGTCCATCTCAAGACTTTGTAGTGTGGAAAGGGGCAAAAGATTTCAGTCTAAGCCACACCAATTTGGTTTTATCCAGTAATGCTGATATTTATGGAAAAACAACATCATGGTTATAATATTGCCAATTGCTACGGCCATGTAATGTTTTTTTGCAAAGATAATGAAATGCAGACAAAACATTCTTAAAGCACTTGGGTTTATGCAAAATCATAAGTCATGCATAATTAATCATTATTAAAGCGTGAGTTTTTATTTAAAGTAAAGAACAATATTTCTGTGGATGTTTGTTCCCATTGAAAAAGAAAGATGATCCAGTATTGTCAGAGTCAATGCATATCAAAGGAATCTAATTTGATTTATTTGCAGTTCGTACCGTCATTGAGGAGTTGAAGATTCGTGAAGCCAAAACAACGGATACGATGCCAAATCTGATCTGGAATGACTCGGCCGTGCAAATGAAGAAAATCGCTGGGCTCAAGAACTACCAGGTACTCTTGATTTTCCTTTCAGTTCAAAGAATGAAAACTAAAAACAAACAAACACGCTGTTAAGGTTTCCTCTTATTTTCCCTTGATTAAGAGATGTGACCTTTACCATGGCAAATTTGTCAGGAACAGATTTGAACCAAAGTCCGTTTTAGGGCAAGTCAGTTCATTCAGCAGCCATTGAACTGTGGCTGCGCTGCGTTCAAAAGATTAGCAATCGTTCAACTTGTTCCCTTGCTGCAGGCATACCCTAAACTGATTTCAGACAGGCTTCATAAAGGCGGCATAAAGGTCTAATGATCTACAACAAAATAGAAAGACTATTGTGATAACCAAGCAAATATTTACTTAAGACAATATTAATTTCTTGCTTGAGATAAAATCAGGTGCCATTTATTTTTTAGCTCAACTCAAGGGATCAAACACACAGGGGTGCTTTTCCCAAAGCCAACTCTGGTCGCAAGTTCTGTCGTTAGCAATAGAGTTCAATGGAACTTGCGACCAGAGTTGGCTAACGATACGTTTGGGAAACGCACCCCAGGATAGTAGAATAACATAGGCAGTGAAGGATACATATATGTTGCTGCCTTCAAAAATCGATTGGATGAAGGTTGACGGGATGTGTCAATCTTTGGATTCGGACATTCCTTGTTGGCTTCCTACCCCCGCCTGCAGAAGAAGAATTTTTTACAATTTGAATGCAGCCTGTGAATGCAGCCAGAAATAAAATCTGGCAACATAAACTTAGCTTAAATCAGGCCAAAAATAGATAAATTCAGGCTGTCCATCTTATGCGCATATATGTTGTAGAGTAAACAAAAAGCTGACAATACTACTATCTGTTACGGCGCGGCTATACGAACTGCGCACGATGAAGACGAAAGAGATAACAATAACAGTCTTTATCATAATCCACAAGGTAAACTCGGGAGAAATGTTAACCCGTTAAGAAAGTAAAATGTTAAGACGGTTAAACCCTCCTCGACCCCCCTCCATACCCCTCCATACCCTCTTGGTGCAGCAGCTGTGGCGCTTTGGTAGGGATTCCCGCCGGGCTTGGCTCCTCAGCAAAAAACTGAAGTGCAATCGCACCTTCTGTTCATTATACTGAACAGCTGATGCAAATGACTGCACGTCAATGTGCATTGGCTTGTTTAGTTTCACTTGAAGTAGATTGGCCTCTCTAGCGAGATTCCTATTCGTTGGTCCGACCATATGTAATCGAGACGTTTCGTGTTTATTCAAACACCTTCACTTCAACTAATGCTCACAAATCTGCATTTTTATAACAGTAAAAGCTCTTTTCATGTAGTCGCGATGTTAAATAGTATATACAGTATATATAGTATAATGGTATTATGTTGAACTTTATTCTTGTACAAACAGACGCTGTATTTAGCAGTACATAAAATATTAAATGGAAACGTATCTGAAACGTCTGTGTATTTGACAAATGTTGCATTTATTTTACTCCAGCTGTGGTAAAGTATGCAAACACAGTGTGAGCGGTCACTACGGGATGCAGAAAGTGTCCGTCGTCACGTCTCCATTTCCCCCTCTGCACACGGCAACTGTCGCCGATCAGTTACATACAGCCACAGCCGATGTCTAATGTCTGAATATTTGTATCGTAATAATGTATGATTTGCAAAAATAAGGTATCTTTCTTAGTAGGCATCACCTGTGCATCACCCAAACATAAAAAATAAATAATAATTTACTCCCCCTAATTAAACCACTGGAGTTACACATTTGGTTACATATCAAAACCAACTGCATTTACTTGGAAAAGAGCAGCTTCAAAATTTCTCCTTTTGTTTTCTGGAGAAAGAAAGTAATAGGGAATGTTTTCTTGACTTTCATATTGAAACAAATGACTTTTACACCCAATTCATATGGCATAAATGGTCTGTATGAAACAATAGTGTATTGTGTTAGTGTGAAAAAATCAACTCTGCTTGTCGGTCTAATATTATATATACACAATATAAATAATTGGCTTTGATGCTTTGATCCATGAAACACTTCATACAGTTGTGTTCTGTGTTATTTTCTTTTTTGGGAAAAGCATGTTGTGCTTTCATACTTACTAAAAGGTTTGTTCTTTTTATTATTCTTTGACAAAATATTATAGTCTCAGTTCAAGACTTGGGCTCTAATGTTGTGTTTTTCCTCTAAGAGGTGAATAACCGAGTGTCCTCTAACAGTGTGATTATTTTCCGCAGAGGATAAACCATTTCCCTGGAATGAATAAGATCTGTCGGAAAGACTTCTTGGCAGAGAACATGGCCAAGTGAGTTGAAAATATGATACCATATCAGATACATGACTGATTACATCTGCCTTCCAGCCAAGGAACATTGACTTTACTCTTCTTTTCCTTAGAATGATTAAAAGTCAGCCTGAGGAATTTAGCTTCATTCCCCAAACCTGGAAATTGCCAGAAGAGCGCGAACAGTTCCAGAGCTATGTAAAGAAGTTGGAAAAAAAACACATGCAGAAAACATTTATCGTTAAGCCTGCAAATGGAGCCATGGGCCGTGGGTAAGTTACAACAGACTGGAAGTTTTGCATCCTGTGGAGTATAAAAAAAAATATATATATATAGATTATTTTGGCCAGTATTTGTTGTCTGTATTCGAGAACAGCCAAGAGCTGGAGATCTGTTCAACATCAAAATCAAAGGAAATAAATGATGGCAGGGCTTAAAACAGACCAAGACGTCTGGTCTTATTAACCTGGGCCTAGTCAGGGTCCAGGGACCAGCGATAGAGACAACGCCTTATTAAACTTGCTACTCTTGTTACTCTGATACGCTTCAGAGGTTTGGATTCTTAACCAACAATAAAATATGCACCACATTTTAGGGATGTGCTCTGATAGAATCTTATCCATTTTCTCCCAGAATAACTCTGATTCAAGACCCCAAAAAGATCCCGGTCAGTGGCAACTTCGTTGTGCAGGAATACTTGGACAATCCTTTCCTCATGGAGGGCTACAAGTTTGACCTGAGAATATACGCTCTTGTTATTTCCTGTGATCCACCTCGTTTCTTCCTCTACAACGACGGCCTGGTTCGAATGTCTACAGAGAAGTACCAACCGCCAAACAACTCCAACCTGGTAAGCTGGCTTATGACATCATTAAAGCGATGTGAACATTTTAATTCTATGTAGTAAATGAACTAATAAAAAGTCATCAAAATGTACTTCATTATTGGTCAAAACCCTCTACTCCATACTCAAATAGACACTTTTCACAATCAGGCCAATC
>NW_028118546.1:0-232500 GCF_965113295.1 Leuciscus leuciscus
GAGAGTTCATCTTACCCCAGTTTCTCCAGTTTACAGTGAGGATCCTCCAGTACAGCAGAGAGCAGATGAACTGAATCTCCTAGTTTATTCACAGTCAGATTCAGATCTCTCAGGTGTGAGGGGTTTGATCTCAGAGCTGAAGCCAGAGCAGAACAACCTTCATCTGTGACTCCACAACCACTCAACCTGTAGAGAACAATGACACACTCTTCACTCTCTCAGTTCAGATCAGATCAGTTTAACACAAGGGTCCGCAGCCGTACTGCAGGGGGTCCGCCAATTAATGCTTGATCACAAATAATTTGTTAAATTAAAAAAATAGTAAAAAACATCACAAAGTCAAATTTAAATATAAGCACCCTCAAGCGAATGCAAGATCACCCTCAGTTGATTCTGTAATAATATCATACTGGCAAACTCTCAAGTGTGTTTTTGTGTTTGAGCTCTGGAGAACGTCAAATGTTTTTACAGCGGTGAGTAATGTAGCCAATCACAGTCATGTTTGTTGGTCTATTGAACGCAGCCAATCAGAGGTGTTTCATTTTGTCAGAATCCACTCACCGAGATATAAAGGCCCTGTCCTAAATGGCACACCTCACTTTCAGTCTTGTAGACTTACAATGGCTTCTGCGTGCCCATTAAGTCCATAGGGTGTCCCATTTAGTAGTTTTAGGTTTCAGAAGGGTACTCACGAGCGCCCCTCTGCGGTCGATATGTGCTCTAAATGCGCACTGAAGCGAGCTCCACAGCTGACTTGTTCACGACAGTCAAAGCGGCGTTACGTCAGGAAAGTGCGGACTCAGAGGAAGACCGCGAGTGTTTAGGGTGCCATTTGTGACAGGGCCAAACTCACAATTGCGTGACATAAATAGCAATTGCAAGAAAAAGTCTGAATTGCGAGTTTATACCTTGCAATTCTGAGGGGAAAAACAGTCAGAATTGTGAGATAAAAAGTCACTGTTTAACATGTTCAAACAAATAATGTAGCAAAATGATCATTCAAATGTTATTTTTCTTAATTGCATTTACACCCACAGTTAAGACACTTGCGATTGCATTTTCATTAAATGTCCCGCAATGAATGAAGCAAAATTCAATGTGCAAATTGAAAATGCATTCCGCCGTCAATCACTGCGTGAAGTTGGCCCCGCCCCCTCCCCTCCCTCCCTGTCAATGACTGTGAAGTTGGCCCCGCCCCCTCCCTCCCTGTCAATCACTGTGTGAAGTTGGCCCCGCCCCCTCCCCCCCTGTCAATCACTGTGTGAAGAGAGAGAGATTTATTTATCCTTTCGGAAATTTGTTCTACACCATACAGCATCGGTTTCCAACAGGGGGGTCGCGGCCCACAAGGGGGCCTCACCGAGCTCTGTGGGGGGTCGCGTCATATTTTGAAAAGTTTTGAGCAATTTGCATTAAATAAAAGTCCTTAACTTTTTTTCTGTTCAAAATTTATATAATGAGCGAGTTCATCATGAATCCATTTTGCAGTGTTTTTGTCTTATCCTGAATCACTATGGTACACCTATAATAAGTGATTACATAGGGACTATTTTACCCTGGTTCGGATCGCTGCCGCTGCGGAGTAGCCCAGTACCTGCGTGACTCGTCATAGACGCACACAGAGAGAGAAGTAGTTCCGGCTACAACGTTCTTCCGAAAGACGCATTATTCTGTTAATAAACACAAGTTTATTATCACTCGCTATAGCGCCAAAAGCCTCAAAAATAAAGCCTCACATTGATAAAGCCTCACAAATAACATGCAAGTATTGAGGCCCCAGACAGAAGTCATTTAGTAATAGCCTATATTCATTCTTTTTTTACCTACACACAGGTGTGAAAACTGATATTTTTATTGCATTTAAAATAGGGCAAATTTATAGGCTACTCCTAGGCTTACATTTTTAAATTACAAAGGGCCTACTAATGTTTTTGTTATTGTATTTTCAATATTATAGGCTATTATTTGTGCATAAACATATCCGTTTATAGTAAACATACCGTTTATTTGAAAACAACATATTTTGTCATCCTTGCTGCAAGCTTACAAGAGCGATAATATCATTAAATGTGAAGGGGGGCCCCAAAATATTTTCTTGGGTAAAAGGGGGTCTCAGACAAAAAAAGGTTGGGAACCCCTGCCATACAGTACGTCTGATACATTTATACATAAGACAACAAGACAGCTGACAAGACAGAATTCCAAACAAAATATACAACAACATTTCCCTCTCCCCAAACACCCCCACCCTACCACACCCACACCCATACACAACATCAGGACAGAAGACTCAAACCCCACTACACATAACTAGGATAATAAAGTGCAGTTGTGCATACTGTAACAGTCAAGCTGGAAAGAAAGTGCATGATGCTATTTAAAGTGCTGTCCTGCAGGTAAGTTCTTATTCATAAGTGTAATGTAGTTGGAATGAATGACTTACTGGCTCGATTAGTTTTGAAAGAGGGTAACCTAATCCTCCTCCCTGATGGCAACACCTCATATGCCTGGTGTAGGGGGTGTGACATATCTCTATTAATTGCTTGACCTTTCTTCAACACCCTTCTTTCACAGGTAATAGCCATACTGTCTAGTTTTTTTCCCTGCAACCTTGCTAGCCAAGTTAACTATCTTGCTCAGTCTGTTTTTATTGGTCACTGACAAAGAGAAATACCAGGCAACACAACAAAAAAGTAGAATGCTCTCCACAAATGAGTGATAAAAAAGTAACATCATATCACTATCCACTCTAAATTGTCTTAGTCTCCGCATAAAATGCAGCCTCTGCAGCCCCTTTTTATAGTATAACTGTTCCATTGCAACTTATTATCTATTATTGTCCCTAAGTACTTGTACTCGGCTACAATCGCAACATCCTCTTCATTTATAACCAAACACTGATGGGGCTGGCTCCCAATTCTGTAATCTATTATTATTTCCTTTGTTTTCTTTATATTTAGATGAAGATAGCTGGACCTACACCAATCTGCAAATTGATCCACCCAGGCCCTGTAGTTGGTCTCATCACTATTCTGTATTAACCCCACTATTGCTGTATCATCTGCAAATTTTATTGTAAGATGCTCAGGTGTATTACTTCTACACTCATTAGTGTAAAGAGTGAACAATACTGGTGAGATGACACTGCCCTGTGGGGATCCTGTATTGGTCATAATCGGGGAGGACACAGCCTCATTTACCCTAACACACTGTGTTCTCTCCGTCAGAAAGGACTCAACCCACCTTATAAGGATTTACCCCTAACTGCCCCAGCCTCTCCATCATAATGTGGGGCCTGATGGTGTTGAAGGCGGAGGAAAAATCTATAAAGAGAACCCGGACATATCGTTTGGGCTTATCCAGATGTCAATAGATATTATGGAGCATATACAGAAGGGCATCATCTGTGCTCCGCTTGTTTCTATAGGCAAACAGTAAAGGGTCGATATTACATTGCACATCATTTAGAATATGTCTCAGAACAATTCTCTCTAGGCTCTTCACCACGATTGATGTTAGGGCGACTGGACGATAATCATTTAAATCAGCTGGTCTTGCTACCTTAGGTACTGGTACTATGAGCGAGGACCTCCAGGCTTTAGGAATGTAATGTGTATCTAATGACTTTTGAAAAAGCTGGCAGAAAATGAGGCTAAGTTGTTCACTACACATTTGCAAAACCCTACCACTTATTTGATCTGGGCCTGGTGCTTTTTTAGAATCAATTTTATTAAAAACTCTACGCACCTCATCCGCTGTAATAGTTGGAGGAGTACCATACTGTAACTGCTGTCTAATGGCATCACGCTCCAGGAGAAAGTCTGATGTTTCGAACCGTGCATAAAAACCATTCAGTTCATTTGCAAATGCTTGATCATCTCCATTTGCATCTATGTGCCTTTTCTTCTCTTCCTTCCCTATCATTGTATACATCCCTTGCCATGCATGTTTCAGGTTATTCCCCCTCATTTTCACCTCAATCTGCCGTTTATATTTCTGTTTACAGTCATTTGTTATCTGTCTAATCTCCTTCTGAATTGCTTTCATTTTAAGCCTGTCTCCCTGCTCAAAAGCTCTCCTTTTCCTGTGCAGTGCAACTTTTAATTCTTTATTTACCCAGGGTTTGTCATTTGGAAATACCCTAAAAGTTTTTTCTGGGATTATACAGTCCACACAGAACCGAATATAGTCAGTCACCACTAAAGTCAACTCTTCCAAATTCTTACTAGTGTGCACGAAAATGTCCCACACAGTACAATCAAAACAGCCTCGAAGGCGTTCAACAGACTCATTAGTCCACTGTTTAACTGTCTTTATCTCCGGTTTGCTGGTCTTGAGCTTTTGTTTATACTGCGGGACAAGCTGGATTGCATTGTGATCCGAGTCTCCGAGGGGTGGTTTTGCATAGCCCTTATAAGCGTCTTTAATATTCCCAAAGCATAGATCGAGTGTTTTATCCCTCCTTGTCGGGCATTCGACGTATTGATAGTAATTGGGCAATACGCTTTTGATTGAGCATCCATTAAAGGGTTAGTTCACCCAAAAATGAAAATTCTGTCAGTAATTACTCACCCTCATGTTGCTCCAACCGCGTAAGACCTTCGTTCATCTTCGGAACACAAATTAAGATATTTTTGATGAAATCTGAGAGCTGATAACTTCTCCGTAGGCTGCTAGGTGGCCCAAACTTGCTGGCCCAGAAAAGTTATTAAAGAGATCGTTAATATAGTCCAAGTGACTACAGTGGCTCAATATATCAAGCGACGAGAATACTTTTTGTGTGCAAAAACAAACAAAAATAACGACTTTATTCCACTATTCATTTCCTTCTCTCTGGGCCACTAGTTGGTTCGCGTAGTGTTTTTGCGCTGCGCGTCACACACATGACCAGCGTCGGCCAATAGTGAGCCTACGTGGTGACGTGTAACACAGACGCGCTGCGCAAAAACACTTACGAGGCCCAGAGAAAAGGAAATGAATAGTGGAATAAAGTTGTTATTTTTGTTTGTTTTTGCGCACAAAAAGTATTCTCGTCGCTTGATATATTGAGCCACTGTAGTCACGTGGACTATATTAACGATCTCTTTAATAACTTTTCTGGGCCAGCAAGTTTGGGCCACCTAGCAGCCTACGGAGAAGTTATCAGCTCTCAGATTTCATCAAAAATATCTTAATTTGTGTTCCGAAGATGAACGAAGGTCTTACACGGTTGGAACAACATGAGGGTGAGTAATAACTAACAGAATTTTCATTTTAACCCTTTAAAGTCTCCGAGCACAAACTTCGGTGCATCAGGTGCCATGTTTTCTAGTTTAGCCATTGTGTCGTATATCCTATTTGCCGCGACCTTAGTATTAGCGCGGGGATGAATATATACCACAGTGACAAACACCTGACCAAATTCCCTAGGTAGATAGTAAGGTCTTACCGACAGCGACAATAGCTCAATATCCTCCGAGCAATGGGAGTCTCTTACTGTGTAGTTTTTACACCATCGCTCATTTATATAAACACACACCCCCCCTCCCATTCTTTTGCCGGTTACCTGTAAATCACGGTCCAGTCTAATCGGGTCGCTAAACCCTGTGATCCTGAGTGTTGAGTTATCAGTCGTGTCTTTAAGCCATGTTTCCGTGAAGCACAACAGACAACTTTCCCGATACTCTGAGAGGTTCCTCACAGCGTTCCGTAGCTCCGTAAGTTGCTTCACCAAGGAGCGGTTGTTAGCCAGGATGACCGTAGGTAGAGGTGGCTTGCTCCCCCGTGCGCGAACTCTACGCCGTACGCCTCCTCGCCGGCCTCTTTTCCTCGGTGATGTGGATGTCCGTGTACACTCATCTGGCAGATCGACTGGAAAGTTTCCGCTATGCAGATCCCTTAGTTGCCAGAGTTGATCCCGGGTATAATGTAAAATCCCATATGTTGTGGCGGCGGCCGATGCATAGCTTCCCCGACTCAGTGAAAGGACTGTTAACAGCAACAGGTGAATCGCCAGGACGATAGACAAAAACTGCGTCACAAAACGCATCTTGACTTTGTTGGCTCGCTTCTGACTTAACAACCAAACTTTCAAAGCGTGTAGTTCGAGGTTTATGTGATGAAAAACGCTTACATATAACCCATAAAACAAACAAACATTTCAGACGTGCTGTAGGCACTCGTCGCCACAGTGCAGCGCCGGAAGTGAAGTTGGCCCCGCCCCATCTAACCGTTCTAACCTGTGTAGTAGTAGTACTGATGAATAATTATTTACATAAATGTGATGCTTAAGTTATCCTAGTTTCTCTCTACAAAATAGTACATTTTACAACATTTTAAATCACATGATTTTAAACCTAAATTTGATGGATTAATAGCATGTGGTCACCGCAAGTATTATATATTTTTTTTATACGTGTATACAGAACATTTTAAAATTAAGCCATTTTATTTTATTCAGGTCATATTTGCTGTTGAGTGGAAGCAAAAATTAGTCAAGTAATTGTCTCTGTAATGTTAATCCTAAAGCTACAATAAAATATGGTCTGTAAACAACTTAACATACCAGTACACATTCAAGGGAAAATGCAAAAATAATAACAGCATCAAGAAAAGAAATCTTGTCAGATGTCCAAAAAAAAGAAAGAAAAAAAATGGTTTAAGATATTTTGTCTGGTAAGAGTTCCTTCGTTAATGGCAAATTTTTCCACAGTGATCTGTACATAAGGTTCCTCTTAATTTGCTGTTCAGTGTCTGCAGGACAAGCAAAAAAAAAAAAAAATCATCACTGATGAACTCTCTTCTAGTGCGCATGCATATATGACGTCACCAACACACACCACCGCGCATGCGCGTAACAGCGTCCAGTACGTGTTGGATCTGATCCAGCTACGTCATCGTGCTACAGGCTGCAGAGAGGACTTCTTGAGAGTAGTCGAGTGCAGGCGGGGAGGAGCTGCAAATGGACACGTGAAGTCGGACACTTTCTGGTTCCCGTAGTGACCGCTCACGTGGTGTTTGCATACTTTACCACAGCTGAAGTGAAATAAACTTTATACTTTATGTACTGCTTCATACAGCGTCTGTTTGAACAAGAATAAAGTTCAACATAAACTTCTATCAATGAAGTGGAGTCTACGTTTTTTAATCAGTTTTAATTTGATAAACATGACACAATATAACATCGCAACTACATGAAAAGAGTGTTTACTGTTATAAAAAACTGATTTGTGAGCTTTAGAGGAACTAAAGGTTTTCGAATAAACACGAAACACACGTGATCGTTGTCATGCGGTGAATCCGGCCAATCGTGGAACAGCTGTGTCGTTATCAGAGCTCGTGCAGCCGCTCTTGAGAAGCTGCGCTGGCTGAGTTCTCCGGCTACTCTCGAATCGCTCTCGCGGTACTTTGATGGCATACGTCACAGTCACATGGCGTCGGCACTTTATCAAGTCGGACAAAATTTCTAACCGGCATGCACTGCTTCAAGTCAGCCGCCGATCGGTCTGCGCAGACCTGCATGAAGTCGAACAAGCCTTGTGTGAAGTTGGCCCCGCCCCCTCCCCCCCTGTCAATCACTGCGTGAAGTTGGCCCCGCCCCCTCCCACCCTGTCAATCACTGTGTGAAGTTGGCCCCCCCGGTGACGTCATCATCTATAAGTCCTCCTGGGAAGTCGTGTTTACGACGGCAGTGCGTTCAAGTCACTTTCGTCAGAATAAGATGGCGGTGTACTTTCTCTTAATTAATTACATATAAATACAGCAAGATTCTTAAACTAGTTCTAGAAAATGAAGAACAAAGAAATGTGCATCCGGTGTACTTTGTTTTTTTATATTTTTCATTAATTTATGAAGCCACTGCAAACTTAAAATATGTTAAAATATGTATTCAATTTACATATTAAAACTAGTGTATGAAATGGCAAATGTAAATAATATAATTGAATTTTAATTTTAATTTTGCACCAAACGTTGCACAAATGTAATGGAAAACGTAAATTTAAATACAGAAATGCATTGCCATTTTACATATTACATTTCAAATTGAATATTGCTACCCATATGCTTCCATAGAACGCAAAACAATGATGATGATGCATAATAACGCCAGCGTTGTGGATACACTAACCCAAAACCCTCCATAACATTTCCATTCATTTCACATTTTATTTGTATAGCACTTTTCACAATACATATTGTTTCAAAGCAGTTTTACAGAAAATGCACATCTACATTACAATTTAGAGTGATCTGTTATCAGAGGTGACTGTGTGCAAGTTATGTATTTCAGAAATGTACATATACAAATCACACAGTTAACTAATAATGTATTAAATTTATTTACTTTATCACTGGCACTTATTTGGAAAAAAATTGTTGAATGGCAAATAAATAAATGACGGACTTTTATTATGTAAGCTTTATTTTACACCTCAACCGACAAGGGAATTTATAGTCATATTTATAGTGTTAATATTAATTTGCGAGTCCACAAACTCATTCTCTTAAATGGCTTGGGTCTGCAGAGCATTCACAGCGTACAGTATACGGACTGAATGCCCCTGACCTGAAGCTTTTATATCAAGACCATTTTCATGTTTATCATTTATTTCTATTATTTGCGTTGCCTTATAACTTCATGCTTACAGTTTAACACATATGTGTTTATTACCACAACAGTAAATAAGTGTCTTTAGAAATGTTATAATATATATTATAATGAAAAAGACTAATAAAATTGTCTCTTCATATTAAATGGATAACAATATATGTCTGGACACTTGAAAAATGTGTAATAATGGGGCCTATAAAACTTAAACATTTAATGATTTATAAGCATTTCACATATTTCTACACTAATTATACAAAACTATTCTGCCAGTGCACCATACTGTACAAATGAACTAGATCAATGTTCATTCTTGTCTGAAACTTTGGAGGAGACAAATATGAAACCACCAGTATGAAGGGCCGTATAGGAAACAATTATTGAAAAGCCTCAACACTAGTGAAACAAACATTGATCAACCTTGGTGAAATTCATTCATACGCATTACTGAAATAAGAAGAGATTTCGGTAGTTGATGATGGCTAATTTCCCTTGAAAAGGAAGTTGTGTGTCCGCACTTCTGTTTAATTTGGCGCGTCTCACAAACTCTTTTAAGCAATGTCTGTTAGTTGTAACGAGTTGTATGGGAAGCCAAACACACCAACAGTGGGACGAAACGGAGCGGTGTTACAGAGCTCGTGCCGTGCTGACATCATCGGTGCGGCTCAATGGACCGAGCTGTGTGACCGACTCGACATCGCAGGGAGGACGTGTTTGCTAGTGAAACCGAATGGAGCAAACTAATCTCACCAGCGCGGCGCTGACCATGTTACTTTATTCATTACTGCTCCGCAGAAGTTCAGGTGTTTTCCCTGCATATATGATAATGAAGATCAGCATGAAGTTATTACATTTCTTTTGCTTATTATCTTTCATATTAGTACATTAGTAGTGTTTGAAAAGCTACTTTGAATTTATTTATTTTTGTAGCCACGGAAAGAGCCGTTCAAAGCAGAAACTTCAACGATTAAGGACTGTGCAGTGCCGGGGGAACTATAGGATCAGATTATTGTTATTAAATTATTAAATAAATAAATTAAAATTATTGAACATAATGAATATAATGAAATACTCACTAAATTGAAAGGATATATTTTAAAAAGAATGTAAAAATGAACACTATACCAGATCATGAGATTAGACATTTGTGTACACCTGTGATTTCTGTGCTGAGATTTAGTGTTTACAGAACATTTTACAAGCTAATTTTAGTCCTAAAATTCTTACTGAGGACAAAGACATGTGTGACAATCAGAGAGACAATCTTACCTCAGTGTCTCCAGTTTACAGTGAGGATCCTCCAGTACAGCAGAGAGCAGATGAACTGAATCTCCTAGTTTATTCCCCCACAGATCCAGATCTCTCAGGTGTGAGGGGTTTGATCTCAGAGCTGAAGCCAGAGCAGAACAACCTTCATCTGTGACTCCACAATCCCTCAACCTGTAGAGAACAATGACACACTCTTCACTCTCTCAGTTCAGATCAACACGTACAAGCCACAATTCTACACAGACTATTAAATATGTCTAAATTTCAATTGGAGATTTATCAGTCATAAAAAAATAATAATAAAGAAATTCAAAAAGCTTTCAACACATGTTCTTCATAAATCCAACAGTTCTAAATGCGCTCAAACACAACTACACCTCTTCTCTGTGACAGACTCATCGTGAAGATGAAAGCACACAAGAGTATGGTAGGTTAACCCTCTGGGGACCAAGCTGTTTTTGAGGCCCTTGAGATGTTCTGACATGCTCTGACATTTGTGCTTTTTTCAGTTATTTATAAACATGTTAATGGCAAAGGTGTAAATTCACTCTATATAGCACAAACAGGCCTACCATAATATGCGAGCAACATGTATGTAGATGTTTGTATTTTTAAGAGAATAATGTTTATGCGTGGTTATTTAAAAAAATAAAAATGAAAGTTGCTGAAATAAGACCACAAAACTCATAAAAAATATGTGCCCACAAGACTTTTGACTAATGGATGTTGTCCCTTTCAGTTCTAGCTTCAAAATTATGTGAAAATAGTCTTGCTTTATCGTTCACAAAAAAAAATACATTGATTTAAATGGTGTAAAACAGGTTTTGCTTGGAAAGCCAATATGCGAGGGGGAGGAGTAGTTTACACCTTAGTCCCACCCACTCTGCATAATGACTCTGCATAATAAGCCATTCATTCAGGTGTGACACTGACTGAGCCACACTGCAAGGACAAAATAAATATTTTGAAGAAGACTTATATTGACCATTTAAGATTTTGCTTACATCTATCTTGTAAATATGTTTTGCTATTTTATTAAAAAGGTTACAATTACAACAATAATTACAATTTCAGCAATATTTCTGCAAAAAAGTACTCTTTCTTTGTAAAAAAAAAAAAAAAAAAAGATTATAGGCCTACATTTTATCATATGTATTCATTAGTTTGAATATAGCCAACATTGGAACATCTTAGTCTATGACTTTATTTTTGACAAAATAGTATTTTATATATATGAGCAGAAAAGCTTATTTGATGTGACAGTATATTCTACAGTAAAAACTGTACCCAAATCTAGTCAACAAAATGTTGTCTTTCATACTTCGCCTGACTGTAACACAGTAACTGTAACTGTAAAAGCAGTTTATTCTTTCACACACAGACGCGCGATTCATATTTAGGCTAAACACTCTTTACAAATATGTACCCTTCATTCATCTCACAGAAAACGCGATTCATATTATAGAAACGCGATTCATCTTTTTGTTTACATAAGCCTACAACGTTATTCCATAACGTTATTCCACATTAACACTTGAGAAAGGATAACTTAGCCTACCTCACTCCTCAGCGGGATCTGCTCCTCATATCAGCACGGAAAATTTTCTCCATAAGGTAGGCTATATTATGCCTCTTTGTTTACAGCTGATGTGGGGCCGTTTCACAGACTGAAATGGTTCTCAGAATTTGCGTTTGAATAGCACGCGCTCTCCGGGGAGTGGTCAAATTACTTTTGAATGGCTCGTAATGAGCTCGACTGGAGTCGCTCTCTTTTTATACAGATTACAGAAGCTGATAATATTTGTTTTTTATATAAATTACTTCATTTAAAAGCTGCGATCTCAAGCTTTATGCCCGTGGGTCTGTTTGCCTGTTTGACTGAATTTTCGCGGAGTTATAGATAATTTTCGAACGCGTTTCAAATGGGAGTTTACTGGCAGAGAGAAGGCAGAAATAGCATCATGTTAGTTTTTCTTTATTTGTCAAAAAGCAAAACACTTTATTTGTATTGTGAGTATACAGAAAAAAAATAGAAACTGAACAGGATCGATTGATGTATTACACGAAAATGAAAGATCAAAATTAACAGAGCATTTTGTGTTTATTTTTCATTGCTAAAAAAAAAAACGAGCAATAAGTAACTTTGTAACTACATGCCAACTTATTCTAACCCTAACCCTACTAGTCTACTAATAAATCTATTAACACTCCAATGGGAGTTAGTAGACATGTGCAACTGTACTGATAGTCAACAGAATGTGTTCAAGGGACCATTAAAATAAAGTGAAATCAATATGGTCAAACCTAAATTGAGAATTATGACAACACTGTTGCTGACAGTGAACATACCATGAGGTTTTACTGGATATGCAGTGATTGTTTCTGTCTTCCTAATGCTACCTTCTGCCTCTCTGTTTTGCTCTTGCACACAATCTACTTCATGCCTTCTGTCTTCTGATTGATAGTTTATACTTTTTTTTTATCAAATAAAGTATTTTTTGCTGAGAAATGATTTATTAATGATTCATGATTTTTATAAATTAATGTAAGAAACATTTACTGGACTGAAGAAACTGGGTTTATTGATTATTCACCATTTGTTAATGTTAAAAATTTAATTCTTTTGACATTTTTTCATGTTAATATAAATGTCAAATATGACACAACAGGCTTTTGGGGAACATTTTCCATCTCTTAATTATTATTGATTTGCATTGAATTGCATATATGTGTCAGGCAGTGTTGGGAAAGTTCACTTTCTACATGAACTACTTCAAAGTTCAGTTAACAATTTTTTAAATGAACTAGTTCAGTTCATAGTTCAAACTTCAAAATTTTGAACTAAAGTTCACAGTTCCAAAAAATGAACTAGTTCAGTTCTTTTTTTCCATATGTTGTGCGAGCTATTATTTTTCAAAATTATTGCCACAGCCCATATAAAACCACAGACAGCAATTATGTTATCAGTTTTAACACTGAAACTATGCGTCAGATTTCATCTTCATATCCAATTTTAAAATCCTTATCCAACCAGGTTTTACATAGCATTGAGGGTAGGGTTGCCAACTAAACAAATGCGGGACAATCGTGCATGGTTCTTTACAGGAAAATGAGGGACACTCAAAAATATTTGTAGGCTATAGGCTAGGCCAACATAACACAGTAGGCCTATATGTCATTTCAGGTTCGTATGCGTTTAAAAGGTTTTCAGACAACACATTTGTTTTGATTAAAGTCATATTACACACAAACCATAGTTCAAAATAATAGCATTTATCTAAAATAGAAAGCTTTTGTAATTATACACTACTTTTAAAGAAATTACTAGCCTACTTTTATTCAGCAAGTACATTAATAATGCTACGTTTTTTTATTTCGGATAAATTTACTTTGAACCTTTTATTTAATCAAAGAATCCTGATTTTTTTCTTTCTTTTTTTTTACAATAATAATAATTAATGTATAAATGTTTCTTGGTCAGCAAATCACATCAGTATATTATTCCCTCAGGATGATTTGATGCTTTCTTGCGTGGCTGGATGTATGTTGGACTCACAATAATCACGTTGTTTGAATTCGTTAAAACTGATTTGCCGAAATCAAAACCCAGTCGGACAGTGAAAGGGATTTGCCGTTAGCGCGAGTCCGGATCGAAGCGACCAGACAGCGGAGGATTCTGTGCGCAAATCAAACAATGATTTGTCCCAAAATAATAATTAATTCTCAATTTAGAGTTTGTTATTCGTATGGTCTGATCTCTGGGTCTGATGCGCGTGAGTGTGGACTGTGATTGGATGATGACCGGTGTCGTGATCAAGTGTTGCTGTTGTATCAGATTCAGTCATACATCAGTGGTTAGATCAGCGTCAATAAACGGGACAACGGAGGTTCCGAACGGGACAAATACATTTCTATAGAAATATTGCACCCTTTTGAACGAAGTTAAACTGAGAGAGCGTGCCGTTCACAGACACCAGAATGAACGAGTTCACAGTAACGTTCATCAGGCAGTAACAGAGTACGTTCAGTTCACGTTCGCCCAAAATATGAACGAGTTCATGAACTATCTATCGTTCAATGAACGCGTTCAGGCACAACACCGGTGTCAAGGTTTTAGACTTATGTTTGGCCACATAGATTATATATGTTCATTGTGTCTCTTGTTGGTTTTCAGTCTCTGTCATTATGTCTCCTGTGCCTTGTTCCCTGTTTGTGTATTTAAGTCACCCTTCTCCTGAGTACTTTGCTCAGTGTTTCCAGTGCTATGACCAAGTCTAGGTCATTCTCTTGCTATGCCTCTTTTGGAGTTATCTAAATCTAATTTGTGTACCTGGTATGGTTCCTTTGTTTTGTTTAATTGACTTTTGCTCTTTGAAATTTTGGAGTACTCACAGATCTTTTTGTGAACTTTTTTTCAAATTCCTTCTGGATTTACTTTGTGGACTTTTTGGATTTACTTTTTGGAACTGTTGTCAATCTATTTGTGGAAGTTTTTTGGAGTTTACTTTTTGGATTTATCCTAGGAAAGTTTGGACGTTCCTTTTCATCAAATACAAGATTTGAAGATATTTCCCAGAACTGTCATCTGGTTTTCTGCATTTGGGTTCACCTTTTGACTGTGTTCAAGTTTTCACACTAGTCCTAACCCTGTGTTTCTGACAGTATGAGCCATAAAAGCGATGTATAAATATGATACTCAACAAAAAAACACACATGCATGCATATACAAGTTAGCATCTGTTTTTTGTTGAGTATCACATTACACACATACACGGCTTTTATGGATCATATATGCAATTTTTAACATAAAAAAAATGGTTTATTAATAATCAATAAACCCCAGTTGCTTCAGTCTAATAAATGTTTCTTACATTTATAAAAATAAAAACTTTCTGAGCAAAAGGACTTTACTTGAATTTTGTTTTTGTTTTTTAAGTATAAACTATCAATCAGAGGACAGAAGGCATGAAGAAGACTGTGTACACGATGTTTTTCAGCAAAGTTTTGGTCATATTGATCATTCATAGGCCCTAGAAATTTGCATATTAAATATGATACAGTAGGCTAATATATTCATAAACAGGCATTGTTCGACCGAATTTTACAAAGAATGTTTAAAGTTATGAGAGAATACATGTTTTAAAATTGTTATTAAAATGTTGTAACACGCATTGCCAAACAAACATTCTTTTTTCCAATTAATTTATACTCCCAAAGGGGAAACGTATCCTGGGAGATACAAACATTTACAGGCAGATTATGTAAAATGTAAAAATTAAATCCATAAAATTTCAACATAAATATAATAAGCTAACACTTAACAACAACTATTTAACACATGTATCACTGAAGGCGGTTTAGTTTGAGATCTTTCACTTTTGAAAAAGTATTAAATCTCCTGATAAAAACACAGGCGAAGAAGAAGCAGAAACATGCAATATCATATGTGACCCGTGCTGGCAAAATGAGTCAGAATGCGTACAGGATAATTCTGAGCTACAGGCAAAATGGTCGAATTTGAGGTTTTCACAAAAATGAGTTCATTAAGCCCTCATCTAGTGATCCCAAGGGTCAAAATACCAATTAAACATTTTAAAAAGTATCTTTATTTGTATGTTTTCCTTTGTCCATGAAAAATTCAGTTTTCTCTGCTCGCTTCTGGACGACTGTGCTTTCCCTCAGCACAAGTTTGGTATTGTTTTAAAACGTAGCAATCCAACTTTGTGAATATTAATAGCGAATTCTCGATGGCATGAGTCTGAACCAATGAAATGTGATTTTCAAACTCATACTGATTTAAACAAAATGATTTTACTCACATTGACTGACACATCCGAAGCGTGCCTCAAAGACGCCTCAGACAGCGCGTGATCCCGATATACTCTTATACCTACACAGAATTACAGTGTTTCAAAATATCTGTCTTGGCGAGTATTCAAGCAAACATAATCTGCTATGTCTTAAAGGTATAGCGGAGGATGTTTTACTTCCTGGTGGGTAACCTATACTATTGGTCCTCCTAATTGTCAATCATTCTAGTGAATCAATCAAACTTTTCAAACAGTGGAGAGGGCGGGTCTTATCTAAAATTTGGAAAGATCCTCCGCTATACCTTTAAGTGAACATTTGGTTAACTGTTGGGGAAAAACAGCTGATGTGTAACATTATATTAGACCTGTGCAGTACAGTAGGTCTGAATATATAGGCTGTGTTTTTCATTAATTTTAATCAAACAATTGTGGTACCATGGGGGAAAAAAGTTGAATATATATTGTTCCTATAAATATTTGGTTTTGACTCGGTGGTGTGTGCCAAATGTGGTGTTATTTGGTGATTTTAAGGTATGGTTGGTAGATGATTTTGTTTTGGAACCTTCAGAAAACTTTAACCCGATTTTTCTCAAAATTGACTTTGACTATTAAAGTCAAACAGGTGTAGCTCAGTCATGAACAATTGCTCATTGCGACTCATTTTGCCAGAACGGGTCACGTATGTAAGCAGACGCAAATGTAAAATCAAAACTGCCTAATGTTACTTAATGAAATGTCGACGCAGGACGAGGTATAGGACTGTGAAGCTTTGGGGGTGTTGCTGGACTTTATCTACTCCATCTGTGTTTTGATCATCGTTCTGAATCCGATCCAGACGTAGTCTAAATATCTAATATCTAAAAATTCTTAAATCAAGATACATAAGCAATTTTTCAGTATACAAGACTTAACATTTTAAGTTATTTTGCTTCTCAAGTAAATTTATCTTCAATTAAGAATACAAAAAAGAAAAGAAAACAAAAATACTGAGAAAGAAATTTATTTTCTGCAGTGTAGCCCTAAAATTTACATCAGAGCATTTAGTCCAGGGTTCCTCAAATCCGGTTTTGAAGTGCCGCTGTCCTGCAGAGTTTATCTCCAACCCTAATTAAAGACGCCTGAACAAGCTAATCCATGTCTTCAGAGTTACAGGAAGGAGAGTTTTATCAGGGTTTGAGCTAAACTCAGTAAGGCAGCGGCCCTCCAGTGCTAGATTTGTGGAACCCTGATTTAGTCTTACAGAAGACAATAACATGTCTGACTATGATATACCGTAGATGATCTTACCAGAGTTTCTCCAGTTTACAGTCAGGATCCTCCAGTACAACAGAGAGAAGCTTCACACCCGGATTTCGCAGTTTTCTATTATTCAGATCCACTTCTCTCAGTTGTGAGGGGTTTGATATCAGAGCTGAAGTCAGAGCAGCACAATCTTTCTCTGTGACTCCACAATCACTCAAACTGTAGAGAGATGAAAATCATACTTGGTAAACACTATGAACTGAAAACAAAAAGCAATAGAAAATTGAGAAAAAGTAGACAATTTGTAGATGGAGTAAAGAAAACACTGCACTTGGTCACCAATGGATGGCATTGTCTCAAAATTACTCAGGAACCTTGAGGTAATGGTGTCACAGATTACAATTGGAGAGAGTTAAGTGTGAATAAAAGACAAATGGGACATGGACTCAGGATAACAAACTCTCAGTGTGCAAAAGAACAAGATTCTGAACAGACACGACATATACAACATAAAATTAAACCAACTAACCTTTGCTCTAAATGTAAGACCGCATTCTTGGGCTAGAATTCTTGGCCTCCCTTGCAGGTGAATAACCAATAAACATGCTATATGAATTTTAAATTTTTTGTCCGTTGTTGCCAGGAAAACTACTTTATAAATCATTTGTAACATTAAACTTGTTTGTTTTAAATGAATCCTCATGTTGAAGACATTGGGTGTCAGGTGCTTTAACACAAGTTTGAGTCAGCTTGTATTGTTTCCCAATCACATCTCCCCGTCATTATTCACATCAATAAAATAGATTTAAAAAAATCAGAAAAACAATAAAATCAAGTATGCTGCCATATTGCTCCTATTACTGATAAAATAAATGTTTGTATGTAGTGTTGTCACGGTACCAAAATTTCAGTATTCGGTACCGATACCAGTGAAAATCCACGGTTCTCGGTACCAATTTCGGTACCAAAGCTTAATTTAGATTAAATTTACATAATTATATTAAAGTGTATATCACAAAGATGGAAACTGTAGTATTAAAAACACTTTACAATAAGATTCCATTTGTTAGATAACATTAGATAAAATGACCTAACAAAAAAAACAATAGTTATATACTGTCGCAATTATTCTCCTTTAGGGGTTAATTTAAAAATACATTTTTAAAATCAAAAGTTAACATTATTTCTGTTAACATTATTTAATGCACAATGAATGAAGTGAACAAACATGACCAATCAAGTGTTTTGTATTAAATAACATTCACAAACATTAATTAATGTTGTAAAAATATATTGTTCACTCAATGTGTTATGTTAGATAACGCATTAAATGATGTTAATGAATGGTATCTTATTGTAGCATTACCAAACTATACAGGAGGTAAAATATGTTTTATTTGACTTGACTATACTTTTATTTAATCCAAAACTGTATTCATATTTAACTTTAAAAGGGCTTTTTAAACCTGCTAAGAGTTATCCAGCCAAGAATAAGACTAGAACTGCTTTTCTGACGGACTGATATTAATGACGGCTTTTTATTTCTCATCTCCATAAATATATCTAGTAGTAAAGCTAATGCAAGGGCTAGAAATCAATGAATAGGCCTATGTCACACTTCCTCGTCGTCATGGAGAGCGCAGTTCGCACAAGCGTTTGTACTCCCGTGGCGTCTGTCGTTGCTATACATCCATGAACGCACATGGAAAAGCGAGCGCGCCGCTTCTATTATCAGCGCGCTTGCCGCGCACCATTTGAAATAACGTATCTGCACGCGCAAAAACATCAGCACCACATCAGCAGCAGCACCGCCGATCGCCATCAGCGCTTTTATGAAGAGGACCAACTGCACGCGCTTCGGGCACGCACGCGCATCAAGTACCGGGTTTGAGAAAACCTGGTACCGTGACGTTTAAAAAAAAATTAGTACCGACTTGGTACCGAAGTACCGGGTCTTTTGACAACACTATTTGTATGTTTCTTAGATTTATGAGCTTTTTATTTTATTTTGTTTTAACAGTAAAGTGATAGTTTTCACTGATACTTACTGAACTTTAATCACGGGCAGCAGCTTCTGAAGAACCTTCAGTTTTTCAGCTTTATTGTTTTCTCCAACAAATGTATTAATATCAAACTTCTCCAGACTCTTCTCTGATGTCAACAACACAAAAACTACAGCTGACCACTGAGATGAAGAGAGTCTGGCTTCACTTATTGTTCCAGATTTCAGATACTGTTGTATTTCCTCCACTAGTGACTGGTCACCCAGTTCATTCAGACAGTGGAACAGATTGATGGATTTCTCTGGAGAGTCAATGGTCCTGATCTTCTCCTTGATGTACTCAACTGTTTTCTCATTGCTGTCAGACTTTATTCTTCTTCTCAGTGTCATTAGTCCCTGAAGGAGAATCTGATGAGACTCCACTGACAACCCCAGAAGGAAGCGCAGGAAAAGGTCCAGATGCCCATTTTTACTCTGTAGAGCCTCATTCACGGCTCTCTCATGGAGCTCAGAAAATGAAACATGTTTAAACTTAACTTGAAACCAGTCCTTTAATACAAACAACAAATCTGGTTCAGAGACTGGGTCAAATACATTCCTGTTGTTGTTTGTGAAGCAGAGATGCACATATAAAGCTGCTAGATGTTCCTGAACACTCAGATGAACAAAGCAGAAGACTTCGCCTGATACAGGCCTGACTCCTCTCTGAAGATCTGAGTGCACAATCCTGAGTACACTGATGCTTCTGTCACATCAATGTCACACTCTCTCAGGTCTTTCTCATAGAAGATCACATTGCCTTTCACAAGCTGCTGAAAAGCCACTTTTCCCAGTTTGAGGATCATGTCTTTATCTGTCAGGTTCTTCTCATAGTCTTTCTCCTGTTTGATGTTGGACTGAAGGATCAGGAAGTGTGTGTACATTTGAGTGAGAGTCTTGGGAATCTCTCCACTCTCTGCTTCACTCAACATCTTCTCTAGAACAGTGGCTGAGATCCAGCAGAACACTGGGATGTGGCACATGATGTAGAGGCTCCTTGATGACTTCAGGTGTGAGATGATTGTATTGGCCAGACTCTGATCACTGATTCTCTTCCTGAAGTATTCCTCCTTCTGTGGCTCATTGAAGCCTCGTACCTCTGTCACTCGATGGACACACTCAGAGGGGACGAGATCGGCTGCTGCTGGTCTAGAGGTGATCCAGATCAGAGCAGAGGGAAGCAGATTCCCCACAATGAGGTTCGTCAGCAGTACGTCCACTGAGGCTGATTCACTTACATCACAAAACCTCACATCACTCTGAAAATCCAGAGACAGACGACACTCATCCAGACCATCAAAGATGAACAACACTTTATATTTGTCACTGGATATTTCCATTTCTTTTGTTTCAGGGAAAAACACATGAAGAAGATCTGAAAGACTGAGGGCCCTATCTTGCACCCAGCGCAAGTGACTTTGTACACCGACGCATGTATCATTCCTATTTTGCACCCGCGCAAAGCGGACTTTTCCCTCCACAGAAGCACGTCGGTTAACTAAGAAATACACTTGCGCTCCCGGGGGCGGTTCAGCGCAAAGAGGCGGCGTGTTCCGGCGCAAACGTTCCTTCTTGCTATTTTGCAGGTTAAGAAAACAATTGCGCCACTAACCAGGAAAAAATTGTTTAAAGTCAGTGGCGCGTTGCGCATGTTATTCATATGCTATTTTAAGGGCGCATGCTTGGCCATAATCAATGTAGCGTGTGCACAACGCGCATACACTTTGATTCTCTCATCTACACAGAAGCAGCAGTTTTCATTTTTGCAAATCATACATTATTACGATAGATAGATAGATAGATAGATAGATAGATAAATAGACAATTTATTTTAAAAGCATACATCTAGCTTACACATTTACCCAAATTATCATACGCCTGTTTAACCGAAGCCCGAAACCCACCGAAACCCACCCTAATTTGGGTGGGTTTCTCCATTTCAATGTAACTTCTCTCTTTTACGGCCGTGACGAGAGCGTTGCTCTCCTTGGCTGTGAACCGCTCCTGGCGCGCGCCTGGCAAATCCGCCGTTACAATAGCAATCCGCTATGGAAAAAGCGCATCTGCTCTTAAAGGGAATGTGAGATGACGCTCTGATTGGTTTATTTCACGTTACGCCCAAACCACACCTATGAATAATGAAGCTACTTCAGACCAACCCATTTTAGATTTGCGCCTGGCGCAAGAGTCATTTATCCCGCCGGGAAAATAGCAACAGCGCCGAGACCCGCCCACAAAGTTACTTGCGCTTTGCGCTTGACACTTGCGTTTCAGATCGTTAAAATAGGGCCCTGAGTGTTTTGTCCTTCATCAAATTGATCTCTCTGAAAGGTAGTGGAAATATGAGCTGGATGTCCTGATTCACTTTGCCTTCAGCCCAGTCTAGGATGAACTTCTGCACAGAGACTGTTTTTCCAATGCCAGCGACTCCCTTTGTCAGCACAGTTGTGATGGGTTTGTTTTGTCCAGGTAAAGGTTTAAAGATGTCATTGCATTTGATGGGTTTGTCCTCTGTTGCTGCTCTCCTGGATTGTGTCTCAATCTGTCTCACCTCATGTTCATTACAGATCTCTCCACTGTCACCCTCTGTGATGTAGAGCTCTGTGTAGATCTCATTCAGGAGTGTTGGGTTTCCCTGCTTTGCTGTTCCCTCATTCAGACGCTTAAACTTCTCCATCAGTTTTGATCTAAATGTGTTCAGGACTTCATGGCTGTAAAATTAAAATAACATAGTATTACATAAGTTAAATATATAGAGTAAAATGTTGTATTTGTTTACCTGTTTGTTTACTTTACCTGACACTAGCATCCCTGCTTTCATTAAAGTCCTGTAGTTGATTCATAGGCTGGTCATTCTTCTTACAGGCGGGTTTTGTTACTGTTGATCTTTGTGGTGGGATTGACCTTAAACATCATGAAGAGAATCAAGAATCAGACATATTGGTGGATTTGTTTTATATTACCTTAAAGGGACACTTCACCCATTTGCATTAAGCTTTGTATTGTTAGAAACCCAGTCATATATTATAATAAACGTGGATTTTTCATTAATTTTTCCCTGAGATGGGAGAAATAAGGATTTAAGTGTTTTACTTCCTGCTTATTATGACGTAAAAATCATCATTTTGCGTCATAATAAGCAGGAAGTCACATTTCATTGAAAAGTGTAGAGACTACAAACAAGCTCCTCATTATTCCAGGGGGCGGGACCCGCTCACGCTACAGGCCTATTACAGATCAGTGGGTGGGACTTCACTTTCTGAAACTAAAAGCAATATCCTCCATCTTGTTTGGAAGCTAAGCTAACAGGCACTGTGGAGCAAGCTGTGAAGATATGACAATAGCGGAGGGTAACGTTACTCAATATGATGTAGAAGAAGAGGATTTCGGAAGTCTGATGCTCGAATCAGGTGTTTGTGGCTACCTTTACAAGCCGCATAGCGAAGAGCAGCCGAGGCAGAAGACCTGCCTGTCGCGGACGAGAAGCCCAGACTGGCTCGAGCTGGGGGCGGACTGGTGGCGCCGGTGATCTCACTATGCAACTACGAACCGCTACGAACACAGAGATAGAGTCCGTCTGCTGCAAAGCATTTAAACGATGCCAATTTCTCCTGGACGAAATCTCTGAATCAGACGAGGACACGGACGTTTGTGTTGTGAACCATCCTAGTTTCGCACCGCATCTGACTGAACATCCCGGTAACGTAACCATGCAATAATTCACCACTTCGAAAGAAATACAAATGAGGAATACATGAACGCTAAACAAGTGCTCGGTTGATGTGCGTTTTAACATTGCTAAGAAAATTCCCGCTCCTCGGAGACCGATGCGTCTCAGTAATGACGCCACCGGCCTCGCGTCGTTCTCCCGTGCCCCTCAGCCTCGTCCTGCTCGCCACAGTAAACATGATGAATGGCGACTGTAGAACGCAAAAGCTGAAACGCGGACATTTTGAGCGATCTCGAAATCCCTGGCAAACTCGTCACGGAGACTCACTAGTAGCTAATCCTTGTTGTTTTCAACTGCGCTCTGTAACCGGTAGGCGTGGCTTGGGAGTGGCCTCCTAGGGCAGCGAAGCAAGTGCATTCTGGGAGTTGTTGTCTTTCATCCACATAAGCCAAAAATACATTTTCTGGCTTTTCTCAGTCTAGAAAGCTCCAAATTCAAAAATGTCTTCACATTTCTTCTACATAAATGACCTATTTTAAATACACATTCATCTTTCCAGAGGTGAAGTATCCCTTTAATAATTCACTGTCAACCTCCTAAAACAGATAATAAGTAAATGCACTTATTAATAAATCAACTGCTCAAGGCCACAACTGTAATAATACTAAAAACAAAAACTATAAAAAAAAAACGATTGTCAAGACAAACTTTGTGTTAGCTTGAGAAAGCTTTTTATATATTGTAAATATTATATTAAAATAATATATTATTGATTGATTGCTTATAATTTAACATCATGTCAGTTGTCAGAGCTATTTTAATGGTGAGAATAAAAGTAGCAAAATATAAAAAGAGAAATAAACTAAAAAATAAATTTACAAATGTTTTTAAACTAATTCAGCCTCACTTAATAAAAAAAAAATCTATTAATACGAATCAACAGAATAAAAACAGAGTCCTAGAAGAGTTAAAACCATCGCATTCCTTTAAAATCTGCTTTAAAGATAGTGGACTCTGTCATAAGAGGCATAAAGGAGGATCTTCAACTGATAACAAAACCTTGTGCCTATTTGGCAATATGTGCAGATGATTTGGTCCCAGTGATTATCAGAGTAGAAACAATGTTTTCTATCAACAACAGGATTAATTTCATAAAGTTTAAAGGTCATATGATGCGATTTCTTGTTTTCCTTTTTCTTTAGTGTGTTATGTAGCTGTTAGTGCAAGTATAAGATCTGCAGAGTTACAAAGCTCAAAGTGTAAAACCTTAAGAGATATTCTTTATAAAAGTTATAAAGGCTCAGCCACGCCTTCCTAAAACTCTTCTTTCAAACTCGCCCCAACAAATCTAGGTCAGTGTGTGGGGACAGAGTTTCATAAATAAATGTATACGCAAAGAAAGAAGGCGTAACTTTTGTTCTCGCTGTATTATTGTTGCCGCCAGCGCCGCCATGTCGTGGAGACACTGTGTTTTTCGCTGCGAAAGCCAAACTAAATGAGTTTGGCCTTCCAAAAGAGGACACAATTAGAAAACAATGCTTAAACTTTATTTACAACTGTTCCAGAACAGTACAACTAAAATATTCGACTGTGTGATGCGCAATTTTACAGAGGACTGTTTCCAGACCCTGCGAGAGTACAAGGCAGGCCGTGCACAAAGCTGATTCTAAAAAGTGGGGCAATTCCATATTTGCTTGTACATTCTGGCGCTTCTGACTCACACACAGCCTGTAAGTATGTTTTTTTTATATTTTAAGAATTTGCTACTGACTATTCAAAAATCTCTTTCATTCAAATATTTAAATGTCTTTAAGAAATGTTATAGCCTACCTGAGATCAGTCTGTGTATCGTCATTCTTAAAATCTATTGGATGACCCATAGACCCGTCACTCCTCAAAGACACACAGCTGGGTGCTGGTTCTGATCTCTCCTGCTGAAATGAACTATAACAGAACAGATTTAATTCGTTTTTGATGATAATCATCATATGCAAGATCTTCATACTGTTTGGATGAAAAGCACTTGAGGAGGGTTTAGACATTGTTTTCAAGAAATTCATTTAAAACAGACATCTCTTTTATTATGGGCCTATAAAAGGTTATTTCATTTGGAAATATGTTCAGATGATATGGTCCCATGAATTGTCTGAGTAGAAACAATGTTGTAACTTTTGTTCTCGCTGTATTATTGTTGCCGCCAGCGCCGCCATGCAAAGATGATCGCTCATCTTGGACATCTGCATTTTCCGGATCAGAATCGATCTCGAATTGATAAGGTAGTTCTGACATGATCACCTGCCATTATTGCTTCTGGAGCTGATGTTCCAAATATGGTAAGGGGCGAGACATTTCCGTCACACGCTTGAAGGGGTGGTTGATTATGATTTCACTTTTTTAACTTTAGTTAGTGTGTAATGTTGAAGACGAAGTCCTTAAAAAATGCTAATCAATGAATAGAAGATAACACATAAGCTACCTAAATTCATCAACTAACCATTCAGAAATGTACTGTTGCATTCTACATGTTGTCACTTCTTGAGTCTCTCCATTATTGTCTGACTCTGGTTTGAACATAAATATTGACATTTTCAGTGCATGTCTGTGTGAGGTAAAAGGATATAAAATATCTGTGGGGTATTTTGAGCTAAAACTTCACATACACACACTGGGGACATCAAAGACTTATTTTACATCTTGTGAAAAGAGCATTATACCACCCCTTTAAGGTTATCGGGCCAATCACAATGTACTGGCTAGCTGGCCAATCAGAGCACGCCACGCTTTTCAGAACGATGAGCTTTGTAAAAATCAACGCATTTCAGAAAGGCGGGGCATAGAGAAGCAACAATAATGTACAGTATGTGTAGAATAATGAGTATGTTTGTTTTTTAACCTAAAACCGCATAAACACATTGCATTACACCAAATAATGTTATTTTTAGAACCGTCATATGACCCCTTTAATTGTATTACATTGATACCATCTGTTGGTCATTTTTGGAGGAGTCATTTTGGAGGAGGTTATAATGGGTTTGAGGTCAGAATATAGAATAGGGTATTTTTTTGAGCTCTGAATATACATGTAAGGCCACAGCAGCACTGCTGCACATTACCTGCAATTCCACAACGCCCAGGTACCAACAAAAAGGACTACAGTCCATTTAAAATGACCACAAAAGCTGGGTGTTTAAAATAATATAAGCATCTCTTTCAATAAAATGCTATTTATCTGATTCCAAGCCATGAAATTGGAACACTCATAGATATGTCTCTCTTGCATCAGGTGAAGACAATGTCTATTATGAATATCATAAATACAAAATACAAAACACCATAATATTAAAATGTTAATCATGTCTTTAAGAAATGTTGTAGCCTACCTGAGATCAGTCTGTGTATTGTCATTCTTAAAATGTATTGGATAATCCATAGACCCGTCACTCCTCAAAGACACACAGCAGGGCGCTGGTTCTGATCTCTCCTGCTGAACTGAACTATAACAGAACAGATTTAATTAGTTTTTGATGATAATCATCATATGCAAGATCTTCATACTGTTTGGATGAAAAGCACTTGAGGAGGGTTTAGACATTGTTCGCAAGAAATTCATTTAAAACAGACATCTCTTTTATTATGGGTCTATAAAGGGTTATTTAATGTATTAATTTAAAGTACCTGCAAACTGGAGAAAAATCTTCAACTCTGGATGTTTGTGTGTCATCCATGATAAAGCTGAACAGTTGAAACAGTCTGATCTCCACTGACACTGGATGTAAATGACGAACAAACACAAAACTAAAGTAATTAAACTTAATTAAACATCTTTATCAATGATCTGATCATGAGAGTTGGAGGTAAATAGATAATGACATCGATGCGTTCACTCAAAAAAGTAATTTGAAAAATCATCACATAGCCTAACTTACAGCACGATACACAAAAGAAACCCCGTTCCTTTACTACAGGATGAACAATGTCAAACACGTCCTTTCAGAAAAAAAGTATTAATGTGGACGTCACCTGTAAAGGGCCTCAAGACATAAAAAGTCCCCTTGATCCATATTTAGTCTAGATATCCAACCGATTCACAAACTCCTCCATCTTTTCCATCAAGTAGCTAGTACACACATTCCTGTCTACGGTTTTATAAAAGTTTCTGTGAAATACTTACTACTATTTTGTATCGGAACTTAGGAATCGACTGTCTGATTACATGGCGAAACATCAGCTTCTCTTTCAAGGGAACTCGAGCTGCGTCGAGACGCGGTGGGAACGCCCTGCGTGATTGCGTCGTGAAGCACGTGTATAACCAGTCCAATGGAAAGACGAGACGTAATAGGCAGGTGAGATGGTGCTCGATGCAGAGCCAAATGGGAGGAGCTAGAGCTCGAGCTCCCCCTTTTCTGGAGCTCCAGCTCCACCTTGCTAAATTTAGTGAGCGGGGATTCGCTGCAGCGTCAAATGGGAGGAGCTAGAGTTCTAGCTCACCCTTGCTGGATCTAGTGCGAGTTCAACCGTGATGGAGGAAGGACAAGTTTGTTTTGATGTGCAAGATGCTGGCATACATCATATTGTATTTTTCTCTAATATTTGTCGTGATTGATTAAATATTTATCGTTTCAGTGACAAACGCATAAAAACACCTAATAAGAACATTGCTCACACTGTGTGTGTGTGTGTGTGTGTTTCTAAAAACGGTTGAAACGTATCTAAGTAGCCTATTATTTTATCTTTATAACGGTTTCGTTGTTTTCCTCACTTTTAAAGCTGCTTTGGACAAAAGCGTCTGCTATGATTATGTAAATTACTAGACTTAAAAGGCAATGTGAAAGCTTAGATAGTGCACCCCTATTTATTTTTTGTCCACCGCATTTACGTGTGTGTTATTTGTGAATTAATCTAAATCATCTGATTAATTTATTAAATAAAAAATAATAAGACTAGGTACCTAATCTGCCCTTTTTGTAGAAGTAAAAGCATACTCCAACAGGCCAGTTGTAATTATTATTATTTTTAATTATATGTAGTTATTTATAAGTTATTAATTATATGTAGTTATTTTTAAATTAATTAAACTAAAGAAATAAGAAATGAAAATTTCTCAAATAAAAATGTATATTTACTGTACCAAACACCACTTTTAATACACAATAGTCTATGTATGCTTTGTCCTCCAATAAAGTGTTTAATAAAGTAAAGTTGATAAAGTAGCATAAATAAAAATGAGATTCAAGATAAATAAAAATGTGTCTTCAAAAATACGTTAACATCATATGAATCCATTCACAGCTGCTGAAGCCACAAAACGAGTGCCAGAGAATCATATTCAGTCACCTACAGAAAACAGATTTGATATTGTGTTGGAAAATAATGATTCATTATCACAGCTAAACTGGTTTCTTGCTCTTCCCTGTACGTCTCTATCATGTTCGTGTTCTTCTACCTCGTCTAAACAGTTTGTTCAGTTGAAGAACAGAAGATGTGATCACTGATGAGGTGTAGCTTTTTCTCAACCAGAGGAAGAAGTCTCAACATCCCATTGTCAGGCGTTCTCCAGTGCTGGTCTGAAAGTAAAACAAAAAACACAAACCATTCAAATGAAGTTGTTTAATGGACAGTCGGGTCAGCTTGTGTTCTGCGTTATTTAAAGCAGTGATGGTTTACTCTGGCCCTCAGCGTCCACTGTCCTGCAGATTTAGCTCCAACCTCAAACCCTCCTGCCTATTGTCTATAAGTAAACCTGAAGACTTTGGTTCAAATTTTCAGATGTGCTCGATTAGGGTTGGAGGTTAACTCTTAATTAACCTCAAAAAGTAGAATGCAAAGGGCCAGAGTTGCCTGTTCCTTACATAAATTTACAAAGCAGCAGTCAGTACATTATATAATATACACATTGAAGTGTTATATATACACATTTAGCTCCTAAACTCTGGAATGGCCTTCCTGATATTGTTCGAGGCTCAGATTCGCTGTCCCAGTTTAAAACTAGATTAAAGACGCATCTCTTTAGCCAAGCATTCACATAATACTTACCTTTTATACTACAGTTGAATCAGATTGAATGCATTAATATTAGGAACAGCAGCTACGCTAATTATTTCCCATCTGCTTTTCTGTTGTTATCTCGGGACGCTAGTCCCGAGGTAAATAGAGTACGTCAGCTCCAGTTTGTATCCAGCCTCTCATGGAAACTTCAGATGCCCCAACACCCATGCAGAGACGACTCGAAGCCCGTGAGGAGACGACTCCACGCCCGTGAGGAGACGACTCGACGCAGGCGATATGTTATGCCCTAAATTAATGCATGATTAACTAACTGTATTTTTCTATGTACCTTTTTTTGAAATGCACTTTCTGTAAAGCTGCTTTGAGACAATATGTATTGTGAAAAGCGCTATACAAATAAATTTGAATTGAATTGAATTGAATATAGTATTGCAGCACATAATATAAGCGAAGTACTGAACAAAAACAGTTATATCAACAGCAACCTATTTTAAAAGATTTTTAAGAAAGGCATGGTCTCTTTTGAGCCTTTGCCAGTGATGCTTGATTTCTTTCCAGACAACATACTCTTCTGTGAATTGTTTCAAGAGCTTCACTTGGTCAAAAACCAAGTGATAACCTGTACAATGTAAAATTGTCAACATCACAGTAAATTGACCGGTGTTGATTTTCCAGTGTTACAATAAAGTATTAAAATAAAGTGTTGAATCAACACTAAACAGATTGGGTTTAACACCAGAAGTGTCCATTTTAAATAAGAGTTGGTGTCATTTTGCGTTGTTGCAAACATAACTCTCTTTTAGAGTTAACCAAGCCACACCTCCGTTTACGTGCAACCGTCGTTTTGACTGAACCAGAGTCCAGACCACATGCGAACGCCATTTTACTTGTGGAAGAGTCAAGCGTGGGGTAAGTCTAATACTTTAACTTGATAGTAATACAGATAAATCAGACTGTAAATTGATTTCAATGTATACAGTTTATTAGTTTAATCTATTATTCGATCACAAATCACTGTAATAATGAATAATTAACATTAGACAGCCAACGAGCTCTGACGTCTGATTTTTGTATTTTGATTTTTGCCAATGTCATGCCACTTTATAAATTATGTAAAGGTAGTAAAGCCTCGATTAAGCTTAGTTTTGTCTATCATCACGTCTCGCGCACTGTAATTGTTTTTATGCACATTCACAGGCATTTTCTTTCTGAGCACACTCGACAAAGCCTAAAGTTTTGCGCGCGCGAAGCACAGGCCATTTTACAAGGTGAACTGTTGAATTTCTAGAGTGTTCTACCAGTAACGTTAAATTGGCCTATCAGGAAGATCACTGGACTAAAACTAATTGTTATGATTTTAATTTGAATATTCTTTCGTTGACCGTGGTTCTGTGATAGTCGTGGTTCTGAACTGTGGTAACGTTAAGTTTATCATGTTGTGAAATGATTGATCTGCGTGGTATTATTTTCTGCCAAATATGGGTGTCAAACGCAATTAATTTAAAATTTTGTAGTGAATTAAAGCTCTCAGTTGCCTTTTAAGGAACGAAATCCAGTAATATTTGTTAGTGTTCGCTCTAACACTGTGTGGAACACTCGTCGTGAAATATAGGTAACGTTAGAAATAAGGCACAGCTCTTCACTCATCTCCCTAGGGCTGAAAAATGTAGTCGACATTATCGATAAACGTCAAAACAGATATTGTCGACAGATATTTTCAACTAATAACGCCTGCAATAACGCGGTTTAACCATTGGGACGCTGTAGTGCAAGGCTGTATTGCAGCTGATGCAATAGAAGATGGCGGTTGAAGCTTTTAATGGTGCTGCTTTATTTAATATAGATTTGTGAGGCCAAGATGGCGGCGGTGTAGGTGGTAGTGTTTCTTTGCTCTTCAGGGAAATAAAGGTGAAGTGGTGATATAACCTATTAATCGGACTGGTGATAACGTGAAAAAAATACGTGAAAACATTATATGATTCTGATTTGACATCTTTATGCATGGGTAAAAAGAGGCAAGAAGAAAGTTAAACAAGTTTGGCTTGACACCATGTCTTCCGACGCATCTGGCTCAACTGATCAATTGAGAATTCAGCATCAGCCTCGAGTAGTGCTGGATTTAAACTTAAGAAAGATACCGAATCACAGTGGTTTGACACATGTCCAAATTTCGACAATGAGGTTGTTGTCACATCCCTCTCAGATACTCCTCAGAGGCCAGCTGCTAAAAAAACTAAACGCGCAGAATCTAACGTTTGTAAGGCCCGCTATATTGGCCCAATCTGCCGGTTCGCCAATACACGGGGAAGGTTGTCACGTGTTCTGTCCTCACTCATGCAAAGTATTTGTTGGTTAAATTTGCAATACATTAATCATGTACTCACTCGTTAATTCATCTGACTCCATAAATGAAAGGTTTTAATAATATCTGTGCCTCACTAAAAGTGAGCGAATGTTTGACTATTTCTTTTAACCATTAAAGGAACAATATCAAAATCTGTTAAAATAATCACATTGTAGTAATTTAATATTTCAGATATCAGAGATCAATTCCACAATCAATACAAATATCTAGTGCATTGTTATACATTGGTTACACCAAATAATCTTACCCAGCTTGTACCTGAGATAGAGAGAGAGAAAGGGAAAGAAAGAGAGAGAGAGGGAGAGAGAGAGAGAGAGAGAGAGAGCGAGAGAAACCACCTAGTCAATTCCACGTCCAGCCAAGAAGAAGAGACAGAGAGAGCCAGAACACCTTCCTTTATCCTCTGTCCAGGTGAGAAGGGGGATGGGGTGAGACCACCCTCAAATGGCTTCTATCCCACAGAAGGGGGGTTGCCTTATCTGGCATTATCTCTAAACCAGTTTCCTATGAACTTCTATAAACCTTATTTCCTTTTATTTTATCTATCTGGATATGAGATATCTGTACCACTCACTTTGAGACATTTCAAATGACACCAAAAGCATAACAGTCAATGATAAACATTCGCATTAAACCATGCTCTTGTGTGGGTTCTTAGTTTCTGAGAGGAAGAAAGGCTGTATTGGGGGAGGTCAAATGTTAATCAGCCAGCAGGGCCCTTTTGTCCCATAAATCAGGCCTCAACCAGTATTTTCAGTCTTACAGTTTCCCTCCTTGATCCCGTGGGTCACATTCCGATGAACACTTACGGGGTCACAGTAAGACGTTTGTTATAGTCCTTGAAGATGTAGCACAAAAGTTGTCTTTGCAATGTTGGCATCTGTAGAAGCTCAGTGGGCGGTGTTCACCTGCAGAACACCTGTTCCCACCAGGTGTATAGCTTGAGTCCAGCAGGTGGACGAATGCATTCAGGTTCTCTTCCTGTAATCCTGTGACGTGAGTAAAGTTCATAGAGTCAATCTGGACCTTTTGTGACTTGTTCAGTTGACGTGTCATTCCTTCATGGAGAAACTTCCGCTTCCCTGGCACCTTCTCCACGATGATGATCTGACCCTTCTTGACCAATCCTGTCACCTCCAGCGGTACGGTTGTCTGGGCAGACCTCAGTGGATGAAGGGCTGCTCCTTTGGTCCTCACGGCTTTGTGTGCGACACCTGAAAAGCATCTTCAATGTCCGCTTCACAATTGAGCACATATGAACTTACAGTCGTAAGGAAATGCATAGGAATGCATAATGCAATAAGGAAAAATCATGTCATGTTCAATGTAAAATACCATGTTCATGTCAGCAATTGTGAGTGGTACGTTTGGTCTCATTAATTACCTGATTTTAAATTACCACGTCAATAGTACTCCTATAGAGGGTCAAGGAAGGACAAAGGAAGATCTTACAAGCTCTTACCCTGTTTCTAGAAACATTTAAATAAATGGCATTCTAACAAAACAACCAGTGCTATTTTGGTGTAACCAAATAGAGATTCAATTGAATTGATGTCCAAATACATTGTTGCAAGTAAAATGGACAATATGCAGATAAGTTTCAGAAATGTTTTTCTGAATTACTCAAAGGAAATCAAAATAAGTTTCAGAAATGTTTTTCTGAATTACTCAAAGGAAATCAAAATAAGTTTCAGAAATGTTTTTCTGAATTACTCAAAGGAAATCAAAATAAGTTTCAGAAATTAAAATCAAAATAAGTTTCAGAAATGTTTTTCTGAATTACTCAAAAGAAATCAAAATAAGTTTCAGAAATTAAAATCAAAATAAGTTTCAGAAATGCAGCAAGAGGTCAGTGTAAACCAATCAATGGTTTTGTGTGTTTGTGTGAGAATTTTTTAGAATGTCAGAGTGTGTTTTTGTCTGTGAGAGTGTTTTTGTGTGTGTGTGTGTGTGTGTGTGTGTGTGTGTGTGTGTGTGTGTGTGTGTGTGTGTGTGTGTCTGTGAGAGAGTGTGTTTGAGAGTGTGTGTATTGATCTGGCTAAGTCACAGTCGATGACAGAGTTGAATTGTAATTTTTTTTTTTTTACTTGATTGAATTGGTCTCACTTCAGATTTATCCATTTTAATTATGTTTCTGTTATTACTGGTAAGTTGAGAAATCAGGGGCCCTCTGATCTTCCAACTCCCACCAACAATCATAGAGTTTGAAATTGAATGGCAGGTCTGCCTTAGAATTTGTCTTGATTTGTGACTGTAGCCATTCAGTTGTTCATGTGTGTTACATTAGTTAGCAGTTTGTTGTGAATAGCGTATGCTATTCTCTGTGTCTCTGTTAGACCATGATCATGAGATCAGCTCCACCCTGTGTGTGTGAAGCTATCTGGATCTGTTAGTGTGAAGATGACACATCTTCGTCTGATGTGTAGTGTTCAGCCTGGATAGACTCTATCTACCCCAGGTGATGATGCTGTGAGGGTATAGTGATGGAGGGGTGTTTTCAGTGTTCATGTCTAGGAGATGGGTGGAATCTAATCTATAACAATTGTGTTGCAAATTTCGATCCAGTTCTAAACTGGGAGGCCATATTTATGCAGTAATGTGATAGTGTGACGTGTGAAAAGGCCTTTTATAATGTCTTTTCACCCATCTCCCGAGTCTCAGGTTATGTTCGAACAATTCCGCTGTCCTGGATTTGCTCCAGGTGGGCTCCACCATTTTGCAGAAGTAGCCTAAGCCTGAGACAGAAAACAGAGGAGAGCGAACCACAGATAATTCCAATATTTCAAAAGCATTAAATTCAGACGTGTAGAATTCTTTTACTTGTTAGCAATTTTAATTCCAGATGTCACATGAAACCGAGTTTCATTGACCACGTCTGAATTGTTGCTGTTGTCTCAGTGTGTTGTGACACCTGAAGCTGCTTTTTCAGTTCAGCCTTCAGTCTGCTGCATGTGCAATGCATTCACACATTTTAATTTGTGCAGATATTTTTTGACCTGCAAGAAACTGTGGTACTTCTGTCTGCTGTTTAGCATTTCACACCCTCCTCGTAAATTTACTTATCTTATCAGATTCAATTCAGTTGGTGCACCCCAGTCAAGGATTATTTAGCGTGCTATTACCTGTGCCACACTCCTAGCCGTGTTTTCTAACGGTGAAAAATAAAGGCATACTCCGCCCCTTTTTGGCACTGGGTAGCACACAAATGAAATTCCGTTTCAGAAATTAAATTTTAATGACGAAAGTCACACTTCTCCAATTATTGTCCTGCTCGGCGAGTATAATATAATGTTTATTATAATTCAAGTTATAATATAATTATATTCTTTAACAATACAAGTCAAATTATATTGTTTTCGGTCTCTGGAACAACTTAACGCATGGTCAAATCTCTATATGTTCTCATGTCAATACATTTGAATATTAAAAGGCCTTTTGGCTCAGGGCTGATAAGATGTACATTCGCTGTTTTTCTTTTTCCCTTTGCTAGGTTTCAAATACCTTTTCTTCTCATTTAGTCTTTTTAAATGGCCATTATAACGTTTGATTCTTCTATTTACTCTTACTTTATATTTTTCCGTTTATAGATAAGGAAACTATATCACTTTGCAGTCCTTCTCCTAAGGATGCACGACACAAGTGGTCAGTCCCGAAGATCAGAAGCTGAGGCAATGGCTAAATATCTAGGACGTTGCCGTAATCCCAACGCGCAACAATCAAAGATATATTCAGTAGCCCTCTTGGATGCCCTTCAGGAACTTAATTCAACCGTTTTCCAAAACTTTTAAATTAGAACAGAAGTCATCGGAAGCGTCCAAGCTAGGTTAATCAACCAGCGTAAAGCTGATCCTAGTCGGACTAACCCATCCTCTCATCCAAGTCGCCCGCACACTTCCTGATATCAGCTATTAGCCGTCCCGTCGCCAATCTCTGACACAATCTTGTGGAAACATACGAATCCGTTAATCTATTTTGGAAAAAACAAATCTCAGAGTAATTCAGAATACATTCAAACATAAAAATATTTAGTTCTCTGAAGCCTTAAATATGAGATGTGTTCACTGTTTCTGATTTTCAAATTCATTGTGAATCACATTATAGCCATCAAATTCAGCACAGACACACGCGTTTACTTCAGTTTACACAGGACACACGGCCTAGAATACAACATCTACAACCTTTTACCTAAGTGTTCCAAATACACCCACAGCAAAACAATAGAATACATCTATATCACCTTTGCCTAAGTGTTTCAACTACACTTACAGTAAAGTAATCCTGTGTTTAAAGGATAAACTTTAAATTAGCCTATGTGCATGTTGTAGCACAAACAACCAAATTGTGTTCTATGTGCACGATGTGTAGGGCACGATGCGTTAAGCACAATTTCAAATTTGAAAATGCAGACAGGTTCAATGAATTTAGATGTTAAACATTTAAGCTATTTGCTATTGGGCTGCTACCCGACTAGCAAATGACGCTAATAGCTGAAGGCCTTGAGCGTCCAAAGTTGTTAGGTCAGTAAGAGTTTTAGATGCATTTGAGCTTTGGTTACTTGCAGAGTGCTGGTTTTTGTCATTAGATTGTGATTGTCTGCGTTTTATGAAATAGGGTGGAGGTCTGCCTCTGCCCAGTGACCAACACTTTTCCTCTGTATGGCCTGTTTTGTGACAGGAATTACAGAATCTGTTCAGTTTGCCACAGTGTGGCTTTCTGAATTCTCCTGCAGATGGAGGATCTTCATGACATTCTAACACAGCTACCTCACCATGCATTTGTTTTCGTGACTCAATTCTTGTTGCCCAACTAACAATACCTTCGAATGTGTTTTGTGCTGGAGAAGCACCACACATGAGTGATTGCTGTACACGCGGCCCTGCATTTGTAAGCAGGAATTCAAGGACAATTACGTTGTTGTGGTTAACACCCTCAATTCCAGAATACTCCTCAAAAAGTTCAAACATATTTTCTGCATATGTCTCAAACGATTCTTCAGTACTCTGTTTCCGATTGAAAATCAATTCCCATCCAACAGGACTACAACCACGCAGCTCGCGAAGGCATTGTTTTAGTCTATTCAAGATTTCGCTCTCAGGCTCATTTTGATGCATTGACTGCACAATGGTGCCTGTCATCAAAACCTGTGGTATCTTATAGTTCAGAACATCTGGAATTGAGCTGATAACAATTTGCCAAATATCTTTTGGTTCGAGCTGAAATGCATGTTTTAGACTAACAATGTGTCTCCACCATGGTTCGAATGGCCCTTTTAAAGGGAATGGTCCGATCTCTGCTTTAAACAAGCTACATTCAGTTACTGTTAAAGGACGCCGAATGAGTGACTCTGTGCCGTTTGGGTGCCGTATCACCTTAAGGGCAGAAACAGGCACTCTTTTCATAACTTTATCACATGCTTCATCTGTCTGAAAAGATACAAGATTATTAGAGCAGGCTGCCTCATCTAAGAAGTGTACATTTTTTGCCCAATCGCTGTTAAGCTTGTTGGGAGACTTGCTTTTAGCATTTAGCTTAGCCTTAAGATCTGCAATGGTGTCTTTGTGATTTTTACACTTTTTAGTCAGGGCTAACAGCTCAGCTAGTAATTTATCTAGCTGTGTTTGCAGATCTTGAATCTTTTCCTCAGACTTTTGTGCCTCTGCATTTTTAGAATGCACTTCTTCACTTTTAGCATCCATAAGCGAAGATAGAAATTTTGTTAACTCATTTAGCCGTTTATAACTTATGAAGTTTAAAGCCTCAATTATTTCACCATGTTTTGATTTCTTCTGTTTACTACCCACTGTTTTCCACCAAGTTAAAATTTCATTGTCAATAGCATCCATGTTAAGACCTTTTCTACTGAGTTTGTACAGTGTAGGCTGAACCTTTTCGGCCCATAATGTAAACAGGACATGATCAGTACACATGATTTCACAATAATGGGCTTACAGTTAATTTTACCAGATCTTTCTAAAAAAGATCTATCTCCATCCCAGCATATCAAATACTTTAGGGGTTTACTTCTCAGAGGAACTTAAATAAGCCAAATTAAATTGAATTACTTAATTTAATTCCATCTGTGTCAAAGTTTAAGATTTTAATGGAATATAGAGTTTGTCAAGATTAGTTTAGGTTTAGTATAGGATATTAATGTTTTCAATGTGGCTTTTGGGCCTACCAGTCAGCCAAAACATGGTTTAAGCGTTTGGACGCAGCATGGCTTTAGCCTTTAGCATTAGCCTTGGGCACAGCATGGCTTAGCATTGACAATAGCACTTAGCATTAGCCTTGATATTTGAGTTTTAGCTTGTAAATCATATCATCCTGTTTTCTCCAAATTTTCTTTTCATAAACAATGCATCGATCTGCCTTTTTATTTATAAAATCACGTGTTTTCCGATCTTTTACAAACTTAGATTTTTCTTTCTCTGTTTTCTGTTAGTTTGCTCATTCTTTTCACGTGTTGCTGGTTTCAACAATGGCCGGAAAACATGCGCCTGATTTTAACACTTTTAGGCTTTACTTTTTTAGCTCTTCATTGATTATTCATTATTTGGAAGATGCTATTCTCACTTTAGGTTTCGTTTCTTGTTGCTTAGGAAAAACAAGGAGATCTTTAAAATCTAATGTACAAGGGTTTTCATTCTTCATCTGGCTACCGCATCACGTTCTAAACAAAGGGCTTTAATTCCGACCCGTAAACAATGCAAACATTTCTTCAACACTTCTATAAAGGGCAGAAAAAGTTTACTTACCATCGCGGCGGAAGAAAGAGAAGATGTTCAAACCTCTTGCTGATTTTAAAATCCCAAATACTTGCTGAAAAGGACATTTCTCGTGAAACTGTTTTGATCTGTTTTGAGATCACGTCCGAGGTCACCATTTTGTAAGGCCCGCTATATTGGCCCAATCTGCCGGTTCGCCAATACACGGGGAAGGTTGTCACGTGTTCTGTCCTCACTCATGCAAAGTATTTGTTGGTTAAATTTGCAATACATTAATCATGTACTCACTCGTTAATTCATCTGACTCCATAAATGAAAGGTTTTAATAATATCTGTGCCTCACTAAAAGTGAGCGAATGTTTGACTATTTCTTTTAACCATTAAAGGAACAATATCAAAATCTGTTAAAATAATCACATTGTAGTAATTTAATATTTCAGATATCAGAGATCAATTCCACAATCAATACAAATATCTAGTGCATTGTTATACATTGGTTACACCAAATAATCTTACCCAGCTTGTACCTGAGATAGAGAGAGAGAAAGGGAAAGAAAGAGAGAGAGAGGGAGAGAGAGAGAGAGAGAGAGAGCGAGAGAAACCACCTAGTCAATTCCACGTCCAGCCAAGAAGAAGAGACAGAGAGAGCCAGAACACCTTCCTTTATCCTCTGTCCAGGTGAGAAGGGGGATGGGGTGAGACCACCCTCAAATGGCTTCTATCCCACAGAAGGGGGGTTGCCTTATCTGGCATTATCTCTAAACCAGTTTCCTATGAACTTCTATAAACCTTATTTCCTTTTATTTTATCTATCTGGATATGAGATATCTGTACCACTCACTTTGAGACATTTCAAATGACACCAAAAGCATAACAGTCAATGATAAACATTCGCATTAAACCATGCTCTTGTGTGGGTTCTTAGTTTCTGAGAGGAAGAAAGGCTGTATTGGGGGAGGTCAAATGTTAATCAGCCAGCAGGGCCCTTTTGTCCCATAAATCAGGCCTCAACCAGTATTTTCAGTCTTACACGTTAGTGGAAACGGGAATGAGAATGTCTTGGCGGCTATTCGTGAGCTTGATTCTAAATTAGACAAAACGTTCCAGAAGATTTCGGCGATTGAAACTACCACCGAGGCAACTTCCAAACAAGTCAAAAGTCTAACAGCGACGGTACAACAGCTTATTTTGGATGTTGGCGTGCATAAAGAGGCTCTCGATCATATGGAATCTGAGGTCCACGCTCTGAGAAAGGAAAACAAATCACTGAAAGCAAGTGTACAGGAGTGTAGACGTTACAGTTGGCGATGGTTTCTAAAGTTGCACGGCGTTGCGGAAAAAGACAATGAGGATGTCCGAAGTGTGGTCCTCAACATCTTAGGGAAGATTGCTCCTGGAGTCGGAGACGGGCTACAGGACAGTGTCGATGTCGTTCATCGTCTGGGTCCGAAGCGGACGGATGGAAAGACCAGATCGATCATAATTCTCTTCTCACAGCGCCGCATTCGTGACATCATTTGGAGTGCTGCTAAAGGTTGCAAGTTTCTAACTGACAATAAACTGCGTCTCTCGGAGCCGCTGTCTCCTGAAGATAGAGCAGCGCGGGATAAGCTGTGGCCTCTTGTGAAGAAGGCAAGGGAGGAGGGCAAGAAGGCAACCTTTCGCAACTCATTTGCTTTGATTGATGGGAAACAAATCTTCTATGCTGATGTCGTGTAAGCCAAGCTGCTGCTTGCACTGGTTACTTTTCTCATGCAAAAATCGAAAAGATGAAACTTGACGACTAACAATATAAACTGTGCAAAAACTTTTAAGTTGTGCACAAATAGGAACTATTTTTGTTCTTCTTTAATTATTGTTACCTTTACTATTAATCTCCTTATTTGTTTATCACCTCGATAACATGTGCTTTGGTTATTATCCACCTCTCCCTTTACATTCTGGTAGCTAGTCTAAAGAAAGTAACTTTTTTGTTGTTTTTTCTCATTTTGTTTAGGGGTTCTTGTTATGGAATATTTGTTTAACTCCTTGTCGGTTGTAACTTTAAATGTTAGAGGTTTGCGGGACAATCTGAAAAGAAAAGCAATTTTTTTGTTTTGTAAAAGAAGTGCAGCTGATCTTATCTTTCTTCAAGAAATTCATTCAGGGGAAACAGATGTTAAATTTTGGAGAACGCAATGGGGAAGCTCAATTTTCTTTAGCCATGGCAGCAGCCACTCGGCTGGGACTGCTATAATGTTACATAGATTTAAAGGGACTGTATTAGAAACTGTATGTTCTGATGAAGGCAGATGGGTTTGTGCTGTAATTAAACAAGATAACGCCACCTTTATAGCTTGTTGTGTATATGGACACAACTCTCGTGCATCCAATAGAGTAATGTTCTCTCATCTAGTGGACAAGCTTAAAAAGTTACACAAAAAATATAATAATGTTTACTTTATTTTGGGGGGAGATTTTAATGAATGTATGGACGATCACCTGGATAGATACCCCCCTAGACTTGATAGCAGGATGAATAATGATCTAATTTTTTTCCCTGTGCTCCGATCTCTCTCTTACTGATGCATGGCGGTTCTTTAATCCTTCTACAAAAGATTTTACCTGGTCCAATAGAAGTTTATCTCTTAGATCTAGGATTGACTTTTTTCTAATTTCATCTTCTATCCTTAAATATGTAAAAGATGTTTCTCATGTCACTGCCCCCTTATCAGATCATAAATTAGTTGCAATAAAATTGAGTGACATCAATGATAACCCGAGAATGAGGGGCTATTGGAAACTTAATAATACCTTGTTACAAGACAAACAATTTAATAATAGTATCATCAATCTTACCAAAGAATTATTTACCGGATCAACCAGAGATTATAAAAAAAACTGGGAGTTCTTTAAATATAAAGCTAGATATATTGCCGTTAAAAGTAGTAAGGAACTTAAAAATATTAAACATAAAACCGATTCAGAGTTGGTTAATAGACTTAATGTTTTACTAGCTAAAGATAAGATTACAGAAGAAGAAGATATGGAAATAAAAAAAATTAAATCTGGAATTCGACAGAGCTTATTTAGAGATGGCCAAAGGTGCATATATTAGATCTCGAGTGAAATGGCTTGAGGAGGGGGAGAAGAATTCTAACTATTTTTTTGCCCTGGAAAAGAAAAACGGTCAGAGGAAAGCTCTTTCAGCGCTTAACATCGATGGAGTTACCTCTAAAGACCCTAAAGAAATATCAGAATTTGTTAGCAAATTTTACAGCAATCTTTATACATCTGAATTTAACTATGACAGCTGTGAATGCATTCTATTGCAGGTTTGAGAAGCCCAGACTCACACCTCACACCCGCTCTGATGTGCACTTCACACATCCACCATCACCTCCTGCAACCCCTCTCCTCCCCCCTTCTGCCATCCAACCTGAGCTTAAGGTCTGTGTGGAGGACGTGAGCCGAGTCTTCAAAAAACAGAAGACTAGGAAAGCTTCAGGCCCAGACGGCATCTCATCTGCTTGTCTAAAAGCCTGCGTTGACCAACTGGCCCCAGTCTTCACGCAGATCTTCAACAGATCATTGGAGCAGTGTGAAGTTCCCTGCTGCTTCAAACGCTCCACTATCATTCCGGTTCCCAAAAAACCTAAAATCACTGGACTTAATGACTACAGACCTGTCGCTCTCACGTCTGTGGTCATGAAGTCGTTTGAAAGACTGGTGTTGGCCTATCTGAAGGACATCACTGGACCCCTTCTGGATCCCTTTCAGTTTGCTTACAGAGCAAACAGGTCTGTGGATGATGCAGTCAACATGGGACTGCACTATATCCTGCAACATCTTGACAGACCTGGGACTTATGCACGGATCTTATTTGTGGACTTCAGTTCGGCCTTCAATACCATCATCCCTGATCTTCTCACAGCCAAACTGACTCAGCTCTCCATGCCATCCTCAATCTGTCAGTGGATCTCCAGCTTCCTGACAGACCGGCAGCAGCGAGTGAGACTGGGGAAGCTCACATCCAGGACCCTCACCATCAGCACTGGCGCCCCCCAAGGGTGCGTTCTCTCCCCACTGCTCTTCTCCCTGTACACTAATGACTGCACTTCTAAAGACCCCTCTGTCAAGCTCCTGAAATTTGCAGACGACACCACCGTCATCGGTCTCATCCAAAATGGTGACGAGTCTGCTTACAGACTGGGGGTTGAACAGCTGGCTGTCTGGTGCAGCTATAACAACCTTGAGCTGAACACGCTCAAAACAGTGGAGATGATTGTGGATTTCAGGAGAAAATCCCCAGCACTCCCCCCTCTCACCATCATGAACAGCACTGTGGAAGCAGTGGAGTCATTCAGGTTCCTGGGCTCTACCATCTCTCAGGACCTGAAGTGGGCAAATCACATTGACTCCATTGTGAAAAAGGCCCAGCAGAGACTGTACTTCCTTCGCCAGCTGAAGAAGTTCAATCTGCCACAGGAGCTGCTTATCCAGTTCTACTCAGCCGTCATTGAGTCTGTTTTAAGCACTTCCATCACTGTCTGGTTTGGTTCAGCTACCAAATCGGACATCAGGAGACTACAACGGACAGTCCGGACAGCAGAGAGGATTATTGGTGCCCCCCTGCCAACCCTCCAGGACCTGTACTCTTCCAGAGTGAGGAAGAGAGCAGGTAAAATCATCACAGACTCCACTCACCCTGGACACCCCCTGTTTGAACTGTTACCGTCAGGACGGCGACACAGATCACTGGCCACAAGAACATCCAGGCACAGGAACAGTTTCTTTCCACAGGCCATTTCCCTTCTGAACACTTAACATGCCCCCCAAGGCATATGCCTGCAAGTGCAATACTCCCACTGTCTAGTGCAATATTCTCTTAACTCAGGTGATATTTATATTTATATTATTCATACTACTCAAAATACTGTAAATATGTTCATAATCTGTAACATGCACTAGACTCCCACTGTCTAGTGTAATATTCTCTAACTCAGGTGATATTTATATTTATATTATTCATACTTCTCAAAATACTGTAAATATGTTCATAATCTGTAAATGTTTATTCAGACTAAACCCAACTGTGACCCCTTTTTTTTTACTTTTTATACTATTTATTTTATTTTATCTTTTTATATATTTTATTCTTAGAATTTGTATTACTATGTTTCTTGTTGTATTTGTATTTGTATATGTGCACTGGAAGCTTCAGTACCAAGAAAAATTCCTTGTGGGTGCAAGCACACTTGGCAATAAAGCTCTTTCTGATTCTGATTCTGATTCTGATTCTGAAAAATTTATTAATACAATTAAACACCGTATACCAATTATTGATCGTGAGTTTAGTCGAATTTGTGACGCTGATTTGTCAATAGAGGAAATTAATCAAGCTCTGCACTCAATGAAAATAGGTAAATCCCCTGGTATTGACGGGCTTTCAGTAGAATTCTATCTTCACTTTTGGGAGTTTATTAAATTGCCTTTATTTCATATGTATAAGGAATGCATCAGTCAGGGAGAGATGACCTCTACAATGAAACAGGGAGTTATATCCCTAATACCCAAGTCAAGCAAGGACCCTTTATTAATTGACAATTGGCGGCCTATTACTCTTTAAAATTAGATTATAAAATGTTAGCCGCTGTTTATGCTAAAAGATTACATACTGGTCTAAATAACATTATTTCAGAATCTCAGTCGGGCTTCATGAAAGGCCGTCACATATCTAATAATAAAAGGTTAGTATTAGATGTGCTAGATTACTCTAATTTAATTCACTCAGACGGTCTCATACTTTTTCTTGATTTTCAAAAAGCTTTTGATTCCTTAGAACACAAATTTCTTTTTCGCACTCTAGAGTTATTTGGATTCGGTAAATCATTTATTGATACTATAACCATGTTTTATAGAGATATTAACAGCTCAGTGATCGTTAACTTTGATACATCCAAAAGGTTTGACATCCATCGTGGACTCAGATAGGGCTGTCCAATCTCCCCGTTTTTATTTCTTTTAGCCACTGAACTACTTTGTCTAAGGATTAACCAAAATGAAAGTTTGACAGGAATCTCTATATTTGATCGAGAGTTTAAAATTGCACAGTTAGCGGACGACACCACACTATTCTTGGAGGATAAAAAACAGTTACCTAATGCTCTGGAATTGGTGGAACAATTTTCTTGTGCTTCGGGTATAAAACTAAATATTTCGAAGTTATCTCAATTCATGATATAGATGAGACATCATTGGAGGGGATCCCTGTTAAAAACTGTGTAAAATATCTAGGTATCCATATCACTAAAAATCCAGTTACCAGACATCTTTTAAACTTTTCTGATAAAATGACAAAAACTAAAAACGTCTTTAACATCTGGCTTCAGAGAGATCTTTCATTATACGGTAGAGTCCTTTTATCTAAGGTGGAAGGGCTCTCTCGCTTTGTATACCCTGCTCTTTCTTTGTTTATCAATGATAAAGCTATAAGGGAAATTAACAAAATATTTTTGGATTTTATTTGGAAAAATAGGCCTCACAAATTGAAAAAAGAAGTACTCTCTAATTCCAGAGGTGAAGGTGGCCTTGACTTTTTAGATTTTGCTGATACTATAAACACCTTTAAAGTAAACTGGCTGAAAAGATGCCTTGTGAATCCAGTGTCGTTATGGTTTTTCATTCCTAATAATATCTTCAACAAACTCGGTGGCCTGTCTTTCCTATTAAAGTGTAACTTTTTACCTAGCAAGTTACCCATCTCCTTATCTAACTTTCATCAGCAATGCCTTCTCTCGTGGAAATTGTGTTTTGTCCATTGCTTTTCCCCCCACAAAGTTCTCCTTTGGAATAACGCGGATATAACCGTTAGAAATAAATCTCTCTTTTTCCCTAGATGGTTTAACAATAATTTTAATTGCATTCTATCTGTCTTTGATGATTCTGGTCATATTCTAACTTACAAGCAATTTTTGAATCACCATAACTTTCCAGTTCCACCAAAGGAATATAATACCTTGATAAAAGCTATCCCAGCAGGCTTAATTCAGCTAATTAAAAATCACCTTAACTTCAGTAAAGGTAATAGTGTTTATCCGGCTTTACGCTTGGGCGAGATAGATTTTTTAGATCGAAAATGCAACAACAGACATATTCGCTCAATTTTTCAAATGAAGAGAAAGGTTACTCCAAGGGGTAAATTCTATTGGGGATCCCTTGTAACAAATGTAATTTGGAGAAAGGCCTGGCTTTTGCCTAGTCAATTTTGTGTATCCAACAAAGTTAAGGAAATTCATTATAAAATCCTTCATAAAATCTATCCTGTTAACTCTTCCATTTCTAAATATTCTGATATTGATGAGACTTGCTCTTTTTGTGGTTTTGTTGAGGAAACTGTCCCCCATTTATTTTGTGAGTGTAATGTAACCAATCGATTTTGGGCTAATTTAAGTGCTTTTGTTTTTGGCCCTACAAATGTGACCCACACCTTCATTCTTAAAGAGATTATCTTTTATTATGAAAACCCAAAGCGGATGTCCCTTGAACATGTTGTTAATTTCCTTATCTTATATGCAAAATTCTTCATCCACAAGCAAAAATGGCTTAAGTCTCCTTTGAGCTTCCCTCTTTTTCTTGCTGACCTTAATTATTTTATTTCTTCCCTTAGACTTATAAATAACAAAAAAAGTGCAACATTTTTGATGCATTATGATGATTTATTAAAAGATATGACTTAACCTTGTTGTTATGCTTTTCTTTTCTTTTTTTGTATGTATAATTACATAATGTGCTTCATGCAAATCCAGGATATGTATTTTTTTTTTCTCCTCGTTTCATTGTTTGTTCATTGTAAGAGATACAACCTTGCTTCACTTCCCTGAGCTTGTAATTATGTGCAAGTTCTGCAATAAAAAAAAAAAAAAGAGTCGACAGACAGAAAAAAAAAAAAAAAAAAATATATAGATTTGTTCACATGCAGCTGATTTATTTTTGTTTATTTGTACATTTTACTCATATTTAATGGAGCAAAGTCAGACGTGGACAGTAGTCAATCGATATATTGATCTCGTAATGTGTATGCGTAAGACGTCGGTTTCACAAATTTGCGTTTACATGGAGAAAATGAAAATGGCATCTTTGATGTTTTGATATTTTGAAATGTAATTTATTTTATCACTTAAAAAAAGAAAATGGTTTCATATTGAATCAAATTTTATTTATAGCAAGTTAGCAACCCAGTAAGATGTTTATTCCTCTCCCACAGGAGTTCAGAGGTAAAATCACTATGATAGTCAAAGCACAATTTAGACATCAGAAGAAGTTCATAAAAATCCCAGAGGCTTGCTTTGATATATTTATAGCAGAATGTAAGTAATGAAGTCGTTATTAATAATTAGGTGTATATTTTCATTACCGGTCAAAAGTTTTAGATCGGTACGATTTTTTATGTTTTTAAAAGAAGTCTCTTCTGCTCACCAAGGCTGCATTTATTTGATAAAAAAATAAATAAAAAACATTAATATTGTGAAATTATATGACAATGTAAAATTATTGTTTTCTATGTAATATATAGTAAAGTGTAATTCATTCCTGTGATCAAAGCTGAATTTTCAGCATCATTACTCCAGTCTTCAGTGTCTGATCCTTCAGAAATCATTCTAATATGATGATTTGATGCTCGAACATTCATTACCTATTATTTTCAATGTTGAAAACAGTTGTGTACAATTTTTTTCTCAGAATTATTAGATGAATAGAAAGTTCAAAAGAACAGTATTTATTTAAAATAGAATATTTTCTAATATTATAAATGTCTTTACTGTAACGTTTGAACCAGTGCTTGAAGTGGGGGGGGGAAAGGTGCCGGTACTCTCTTGCATTGGCAAGTAATCATGACATTTGAGATTTCTACAGTGAAAAACAAAACTTGGAGATATTGCTGGTACAACAACAATTTATTGATATTTATTAACAACATAAATGTATTTAAACAAGTCGTGTATGTGTGTGTGTGTGTGTGTGTGTGCGTGCGTGCGTGCGTGTGTATAAAAACGGAACAACAAGTCTGCAAGTCCAAAAATACATTTATGGTGAGATTACTACATTTTATTTAATTAAATGCATTTATAGTGAGATTATTATATTTTCATGTCATATTCTGTGTTAATTTTGACCACGAACCATGCGCTGTCACTTTAATTAAGCGCGTGCAGCACAGCAGAAATGGACTCGGTGCAGAAACGATCGTTGCACTGCTGTATACGCACCGCTCCTGGAACACATTGCCGGACCGCATCCGCATGCAGTGTGAAAGCTCTAACCTGTTAATATGGGTGCGGGAAAAAAATACGCACTGCAAACGGAGTATATGTGAAATGGGCGTGACACTGACGCTTTTTCTGGACCCCTTCTGGAATTTGATACATGATACATGCGAGAAGTAGCGGTACGCAAGAAAAAGTGCAGGTACGCTTTGGAGTAAAATGCAGAAGTGCCGGTACTGCGTACCGGTGAGTACCGCCCCACTTCGAGCACTGGTTTGAACAATTTAACTCACCCTTGATGAATAAAATTATTGATTTATGTTATTTATTTTCCCCAAAAAAATAAAATTTAAATTATTACTGACCCCAAACTTTTGAACGGGTAGTGTTTAATGTTACAAAAGCTTTCCGTTTCAGATAAATGCTGTTCTTTTGAACTTTCTTTTCAAAAAAATCCTGAAATAAAAATGTAAAAAACTGTTTTCAACACTGATAATAACCAGAAATGTTTGGTGTGCATTTAAATCATCATATTAGAATATTTTCTGAAGGATCATGTGACACTGAAGACTGGAGTAATGATGCTAAAAATTCAGCGATCACAGGAATAAATTACACTATTACTGTATATTACACAGAAAATAACTGTTTTAAATTGTAATAATATTTCACAATATTATTAATATTCTTTTGTAATTTTTTAATCAAATAAATGCAGCCTTGATTAGCAAAAGAGACTTAAATAAAAAATAAAAAAACATTAAAAATCTTACCAACCTAAAACTATATATATTGTATATAGTTTTATATATGATATATATTGTATATATGTCATTCAATTAATTTATGACAAAAACCAACCCACTGGTGGTCATTAGATCAGGAAACACATCTTTATCCACCTCTGTGCCAGTGTCATCTGTAACTGTAACTGCAAGAATTTAGGCAATGCTTTATTCACAATTTGACACATAAGGGGATATATATATATATATATATATATAGCTATCCTTATGTGTCAAATTGTGAATAAAGCATTGCCTAAATTTGATAAAACTTTTGTTGTGGAGTGAAAGAGAAGTTCTCAATTCCGGAAGATCTTGCAGTTACAGTTACAGATGACACTGGCACAGAGGTGGATAAAGATGTGTTTCCTGATCTAATGACCACCAGTGGGTTGGTTTTTGTCATAAATTAATTGAATGACATTGGTGAGTGATAACAGGAGCTATTGAATGATATCAAATCCCAATATCTGAATGAATGCTGGTAGTGTTTAATATGTACAGTATTTTAAATGTTGTAGCTAGTGTTGATGATGTGTGGATAAATGTATTCCAAATATGTCTATTAACCCTAGTTTGAACATTAACAGGACCTTCCACACCTCAATCTTCAGTCAGCTTGGATACAGATACACTGTCTCTAACTTCAAAAAGCAGTGAGGACAGTGACTGGTTTAGTCCAAAACAATTCAGGAAGGATGATAATGAGGCTTCTCAAAGCTTACAGGCCAGAGATGTGAGTCCCAGTAGCCTTACACAGACATTGGGGGATTTACTTATCATAACCTTGAGCTTTACATGCTAAAAGTTTAATTCATATATTTTTTTTATTTATTTTTTTATACACAATAGTAATTTTCCAGTTCAGGACCATCGTTCAGGGCATTTAAATATTCCTGCATTTTCTACTCTCTTATTACATGGCTCTGTGGAACATTTGATTCTGATTGGTCAATTGACCCTATTTACTTCGTTAGCGCACATTACTAGTCTTTTGGTGAACAGTTAATCTGTGCAAATATATATATATATATATATATATATATATATATATTATTTTTTTTTTTTATTTTTTTTTGTCATGGTTATTGAGAGATGGAGGGCAGGTGAGCTAAAGTAAAACCCCTTCATATTTAAAATTTTCAAGAACCCACCGCTTCATGTCCTGATCAGCCTGTCGGAGTTTATTCTGCTATAACAACTGGCTGGATGCATTTCATCCCTTACATAATTGGTTAATGTTCCTCTTTTTATAGTTGATAAAAGAAATTCTACACACAAGACCAGGTGGAGCAAATGTGCTGAAGGAGTATGAAGATACAGGGACAATTAGCGATGACATGAGAAAACTGATGGTGAACATCTTGGTTGCACACGTGATTGAGACAGAAGGGTAATTATCAAAATGTAATAGTCTTGGGTTATTTAATTTGTTAGTGATTATGTAAGGAATAATTGACGACAGGCCGTTGAATTATTAGAAAAATAATGCACACCCGAGGTGGTAATGCGGTCACGACGCGAAGCGGAGTTGGAGAACTCTCTGTTGGAGAATTTTCTTTGTCTCATCTGTGTCACACATAAATCCTATTCAAATGCATGATATGAATATTAGGGAAACTAGGCCTAGAATATGGGAGGCCCAAAAGCAGGGGAAACGAAGGCCTAAAATCATGGGAAACAGAGAGAACAGGTCAAAGGGGACAAAATGATGGGAAACACTGAACCTGTCAAAAGTGTTTACGAGGAAGAGGTTGTGTGAGGACAGGACAAAAACTGGGTGAAAGGTAGTCTAAGGACAAGAGTGGAAAAGTACCCGAAAAACCATATATGAAATCATATTTAATAAAGCGCATGCGCCAGTATGGCCACCAATAGAAATTGGACATTAATGCAGGTGTTTCTAATCGTGGCGACGTGACAAGGAGGAGCAAAGAGAAAAAGATAACCATGATAACGCTAATTGGTCACCAAGCGAGGAAATTGGACACCAAGGGATGAGAGAAAAGGTATAAGATCTGAGAGAAAACCATTGTAAAATTAGATGCTTAGCTACCATCTCACTTTGTTGAATTGTTCAATAAAGTTACTTCTGAGACCTGAAACTTCGACTCTGAAAGATTTCTTCTGAGACCTGAACCTGATATTGAAGACCTGAACCAGAGACAGAGAATTGGCCACAACATTACCACACCTCGAAACATTGTTCAGATTATGTATTTCAAGACGTTTGTAAAGTTTTTGTCATTAAAACGCTCTTGTATGTAGGACTAATTTCTTACGCATCTAATCCCATGCCTCCGTTGCTAATTCCAAAACGTCATTTCAGAGTTAGTAACGGAGGTTTGAGCCGCTGATAGCAGACTAATGCTGGGTTAGGGTTAGGTAGAGTTAGTAACGGAGGTTTGAGCCGCTGATAGCAGACTAATGCTGGGTTAGGGTTAGGGTTAGGTAGAGTTAGTAACGGAGGTTTGAGCCGCTGATAGCAGACTAATGCTGGGACACACGACTAGCTGACACATTCTCTGACTGTTTTCATCGACTGCAGCAGATTTTAAACACCGACTATGAACACAGACTGAACGCGCTGAACACGCGTTTGGGCATGATCAGTCATAAGTATCAAATTACATTCATAACCGGCCTTAAAATGTGTTCCCGGCTTCATGCAGTTATTAATGCAGTTATTAGAGAGAGATGTTGCAATAATGAGATAGAAAAGCATGTGCGTCAATATTATTATTTTTTAATTCATTCAGTTCGTTTTAATTAATTCGTTAATTCTTTTTTTTCTATTATTGACAGATGACAGTAGACTAGCCAAATAAATGAAACCCAAAGCCCTTTTAACAAGTAGGCCTATCAATAATTATTTATTTGTTAAATTATCTGCAATAAAAATCCATGCTGCAGGACTATCCATTTATTTAGCCTATATTCAGTTTAATTTTCTATTGATTATAGATAGGACTTTATAGTTTATTTATTCAAATTAAACAACATGTTTCTATTGATTGTGAAGCTAGACATTGAAAATTGCAGATCAAGCGCATGGGGCGAAATGCTTTTTCTTGTTATGAATTGTATCCTATTTTCCGTTATTACAGTTGACTACGCGAAGTGATATGGAACGGTAATGCGGTCGAGACCTGCCTCGAACTACTTTAGCCGTGCGTTTCCCTGAAAATAATGCACACCTTAGAACGTTCGTCAACCAATCAGATTCAAGCATTCAACGGCCCTGTAGTATAAGATAGTATATAAATTGTGAACTATATTAGTTGGGTGCTACAAATTTTAAGTAATAAGCTGTTGATTGTTCTGAAAATAAGAGTAGTTTAGTTATATATTTTTAAACAATTCTCATCATTGTGAAGTAACATTGAGTGTTTCCATTTTTCAGGAGAGTCCCACATCGACTTACCAAACAGAACTATGGTTTGGGAATTATCACCTTGTTTCCCTCACTCAGAGATCCCCAAGGGAGGACTGGATATGCAAGTCATTATGTGAGATTAGAACATTCAGTATTTTTGTGATCATTTAGAAATGTCTTTCTAAGAAGTTGTCATTTTCGATGGAGGGTTACAATTTTGAGTTTTAATTGGTGTCATTTCATAAGGAACATTTTTATGATGGCCAAAAAAGCACTGGGTTCTTGTCATGGCGCCTCAAAACAGTACAACGGGGGACAAAACCTTCTGCAAATAAGGATGATCCAAAAACAGAGGAAAAGGGAGGCCCTTTGCTTGACAGACAGCTGTGTCACCGTGAAGATCAGCTAGATAATGACCAAAGTTTAGAGGCTATCTCCTTGATGAATCATACAAGTGACCGTGATGTCATCATGCAGAAGATGAGGACCACGTTTGAATACAGACAGCACCTTATCCATGATCCAGAGAAATCCACCACCATTCTCTCAGTTTTTCCTCGATTCCTGGATACTAAAGGATTGGTATGGATTTTGTCTTTCCTTTTTTTTGACCAAATTGAAATGCTAGTTTCAGAGAATTGTCAAATAGTCTGCTTTGTTGAAAACACATTTAGCTTGTTAAGAAATGTAATATTTTATGGTAATTTCTTTACATGTTTTCTGCAAACTGCTTCAGATTCTTCAGGACTTCACGCTCCTCTTTGGGTCAGAATCTGCTTCCAGACTTTTTGAAAGGTGGCCAACTGTCTTCAAAGCAAAGGTTATCAGGCTAGCAGAAACCTTGACTTCCACTCCACTGCTGAAAAGATTACGGTCATCTGCCAAAGAGAAAAGGGAGGAACAGGATTCCCCAGGTAGAGTTGTACAGAACTAACTAACTTGCAATGGTTTAAAATCTGCTTAACTTAGTTATTGTAGTGTATAAATTTAACTTAGTTTTGTGTTTTTCAGAATGGGACAGTGACCTATCATCCTTCCTTCTACTTCTGCATCTCTTGTCACCCCAGGCTTCAGGAAGAAAAAAAACCCACAAGATCAGTATTTCTCAGGCTGTTGATCACGTGGTGGTATTTCAAAAAGTAGGTTATTGGTGACAAAATACAAGGGCTATAAGCGTTATACTTAGATTTGCGCCGTTAATTTCTCCATCTTATAATTCACTATTAGATGAACTGTAAATGGGGGTAAATATAGTAAGTTATCTAAATGTAAATGATCTAAACCAGAGATGTTCACAAGTCTTTAAGCTGAAGTCCGAGTCGAGTCTCAAGTCATTTCATGGCTTACAAAAAATAAATAAAAAATGTCATGCTTAAAAATCACCTTTAACAGCTAGTTGGTGCATATACTGTTTTCTTCTGGAGTGTCTCTTGTTCTGTACAATGTTCAATCAAGCTAAAAAGACTAACATTTATGCTAACTGATAGGGGTGTGACGAGATCTCGTGTTACGCGAGATCTCGCGAGATTAAAACGCGACGAGATTTCTCGTCGAGGTGAAACTTTAGGCTTGTTTGAGATGCGACTTGCCTCGCCTGAAATGTATGCGAGAGTAGGCGGCTGCAGTGAGAGGAGGAGTGAAAAAAGAGCAGGCAAGCCGGACAGTTCGCTCTTCACGCAGTGGATCTGACACCTGTGAGATCAAAGATGGATATCGCGGGATTCACGCTCGTGCAGAGTGTTGCTAATAAACTGGATGGAATTTAAGTTCTGTTGCTTTTATATGAAAATAAATATAATGAACAAGACACCCATAAGTAGCCTACTTATTTAATTCCATTCCAAATACATGTTTATCAATCTTTTTTTTCTTTAATACAGACATGTGTTTTTATTTATTTTTTTTATTATAAAAATTACATTGCATAACCCATAGAGATCGCACTGTCAGATAGTTTGGGAATATTCACACATAACGTATACACATAAAACATGATATCAGAGTTTTAAAATCAAACATTTTAAAAGAGAACAATACATCACGGTTGTTTAAACCAATGATCATTAAGCTGTGTCGTCAGTAAGTCGTTTCCCATCATGCTTTTGATCAGCGCAGTCAGTGGAGAGCAACTGCGCTCGACTGCAGAATCCGACACGTGCGGCTTGCGCTCGCGAGAGTTTTTTGACATACGTCAGCATGACATCAGAGCAAGGCGGACCGCACTCGGACACATTTCTAACCGGCATGCATCTCGCGCTGATCACCGGTGATCGATTCTGCGCAGATTTTGCTCATCTCAAACAAGCCTATTGTCTCGTGAGTTGTTGTGATCTCAGTGATGGAGCGTGAGGGTGAAATTAGTATTGAAGATGCCCCTGCCACTTTTAAATCATTTGTGTGCTGGGCCAATCACACACACACTCCGCGTACACACACACACACTCACTGTCCCTCGCTCACTCACTCACTCGCGCACACACACACACACGCTCACTCACTGTTGCTCGCACTCTCACTCACTCGCGCACACTCACTCTCGCTCGCATTCAACCCGTCGTGGAGGACCGTTAAAATTAAACATGCTAGTCTTTCTGTCGTGATGTCCTGAAGCATCGCAGACGCGTAGGTTATCGCCCACTATGACACACTATACGAAATGAAACGATCGAATCTTGCGTCCCGACGCCCGTTGTCCGAATCTCCACGAAACGGATCGTGCCAAAATCGTGCTAAAATAGTGTAATCTGAACCAGGCAGGTAATAAACATTTGACCTATCATGCAAATAACCTATTAAAGCACTAAGACATGGGAACAGTATAGCTAACATTCACATATCCGACGTCGCAATATTAAACAATGTTCTCTTACGAGAGGTCTCTCGTACTGCGTAAGATATCTTACGCTAGGGGAAAATCCTTTTTCCGCGAGATATTGAAGCCAAAAATTATCCTTAATTTTGTAATAATGCAAAACGCGTTGCGGCAGCATGCAGACATAGGCGAGACAGCTCGCGCGCCTATTGGCTGCTCTGCGGCAACTGCAGCAGCCTATCGAGCGAGGCCTGGCGTGCCCTCGGGACTTCGCGCCCGCTGCGTCACGTCCCGCCGAAATGGGCGTGGTCTAGGCCTATAAATACCGCTCGCAGGCAGCTATTATCTGATTTTTCATCCTTCAAGCGAAGCACACGCATCGCTGGAGCCGGAGAAGAAGCCGCGTCGTCTGAGAGAGAGCACCTTCAGCGGGACGAGTCACTGAAGTCGCTGGCTGCGCCGCCTTCCTGCTGCGCTTTCCGGCGCTTATATCCTTTCCTTATTACACTGTACTTTTGTGTGTGTGTGTCGCCGCCGCGACACACATTCTAAAAGAGCTAGCGTCTTTTTAAAGATGCCTTCCTGCGGCTCGTGCAGAGCCACACTCAGCGACGGGGACCGCCACGTGGTTTGCGTTTCCTGCCTGGGTGAGGAACATGCAGTTCTCGCGCTCGCTGACGGCGGCTGCCCTCACTGCGAGCTGATGGCAATGGCGACTCTGAGGACTCGCCTAGCCTTCTTCACCGAGACTGCTCCCCCGCCCGCTGCGGCGTCGCGCCGTAAAAAGCGCCGTGCCCAGCGGTCCCCGGAACCCTCCCTCAGCCGCCAAAGCTCGCCGGTTCGCCCGCTTGCTTCCCCGGCTTCGTCAGCCTCGCTTCCTGACGGACAGCGGCCGCCGTCTGCCGCCGCTTCCGTTGACATCGTGGATGAGGAAGCCCTGCTGGGAGAGGATGATTCCTGCTCTATCCTGGCGTCAGGCAGTGAGGATTGGGCGGGCTCTGAGGACCCCACGCCCCCTGCCCGCACGTCGTCAGGCAAGAGAGCGTCCATCGAGACGGAGCTCATGCGAGTACTCGTACAGGCCCCGGCGAGCCTCGGCATCGAGTGGTCTTCGCCTGAGCAGCCCGCTCACAACCGGCTGGATGGATTTTTCCTGCCTGGGGAGCGCGCTTCGCCTGCGTCCAGACCGGCGCCTTTTCTTCCTGAGTTACACGAAGAAGTCGCCAAGTCCTGGAACGCCCCCTATTCGGCTAGAGTGCGTCCTGCTGTTTCTTTGGCATTCTCCGCTGTTGACGATGCCAAGAACAAAGGATACCTTTCGCTGCCGCCGGTCGAAGAGGCGATAGCGGCCCACTTATGCCCGCCCTCCGCTGGACGGCGTGCTAAGTCGGCCCTACCCTCTAAAGCTTGCCGCACGACGTCAAGCCTGCTCCGCCGCGCTTTCTCCGCCGCCGGGCAAGCTGCGTCAGCGCTGCACACCATGGCAACGCTTCAGATCTTCCAGGCCGATCTCCTCCGTAAGCTGGATGAGGAAGGACCTGACGCGATCTGCGTGCCGGACTTAAGGAGTGCCACGGACCTCGCTCTCCGTGCTACTAAGTCTGCAGCGCAAGCCATTGGACGGAATATGGCCTTCTCTCACCGTGACTGAGAGACATCTTTGGCTGACGCTCTCGGAAATGGCAGAGTCTGAGCGCACCGCGTTCCTCGACGCCCCGCTTTCCGCCACAGGCCTCTTTGGATCCTCCGTCAAGGATTTCGCGGAGAGATTCGCAGAGGTACAGAAAGCGTCACAGGCTATGAAGCACTTCCTCCCGAAGCGCTCCAGCTCTGCAGCAGGCCGTGCGAAACCGTCTGCTCAGAGCTCACAGCCACAGCCACCGTCCACTGCCTCCACTTCACAGCGCCGCCAGGCCCGAAGCGCGAGACCGCGCTCCCGCTCATCCGGTCGCCGCCCCGCTGTACGTGGCTCGCGACCTAGGATTACGGTGAAGCCCGAGGCCCCGAAGTCGTCCTAGCACAGCTAGGAAAACGACGGTGTTTAAGTCCCGCTGCGGCCAGACTCACACCAAAGCTATTCGCTCGTCCAGTTCCAGCAAATGTGACTGTTCCAGTGTTTTCTGCAGCCAACAAGTCGGTTCTGTCACCCGCTTGCCTGCACACAAATGCCGTTTTCACGGCTACCCAGATAAATCCCCAAAAGAGTGTATTTTCTGGTGTCCCGGCCACGGCCGATGGTGTTTCATGTGTAGTAAGAATGCCCACTGCCCAGTGCCCATCCCTACACACAAGCACAGCCTGTCACACAGGGCTCGCGCACATAAAACCGACTCAGATCGGTTGCGCTTCAAACATGGTGAATGTGCCCACTACCCAGTGCCCACTATTACCGCGTTATGCATGTCTCACGGTTTCTGTAAAAACGAAACCAACGTGCACTCGCTTCACGCAAGCGAACGATGCTTTCGGTGTGATAAATGTGCCCGCTGTCCCGCGCCCACATCCACATATAGACATGACAGTTCCCACGGGAACCGCCCAGCCCTCCCCCTCGCGGCTGACCACCGCAGAGGAGTCGAGCGCGGGCAATCTGCCCGCTGTTATCAGCGCGCCCCATGCCTCAAATGTCACGAGCGCGATGCTTGTGTTGCAGCACGCCGAAGCTTCTCCATCGCTGAGCGAGCAGAGCGCGCTTCGTATTCAACCCCTAGCTATCCATGCAGACGCATGGGCAAAGCTGCCCGGGGTTTCGAAGTGGGTGCTGAACATTATAAAAAGAGGCTATTCGCTGCAGTTTCGCCGACGCCCTCGCCGCTATGTGGCGCGCGTCGAGACCACGGTAAAAACAGAAGTAGCACATTTACTTCGAGCCGAAGTGGCGAAACTATTGAGCAAAGGGGCCATAGAGCCCCTCTCTCAAGTCCAGAGCGAAGGAGGGCTATACAGCAGATACTTCCTGGTACCGAAAAAAGACGGGGGTCTCAGACCCATACTAGATCTAAGGCAACTGAACAAAGTGCTTGTGAAGCGACAGTTCAGGATGCTCACGACCAGACAAATCCTTGTGCAGATTCGCCAAGGAAATTGGTTTGTGTCAATAGATCTGAAAGACGCGTATTTTCAAATACAGATAGCGTCACGTCACAGGCGATATTTGAGATTCGCCTTCGAGGGCCAGGCATATCAGTACACAGTCCTGCCATTCGGTTTGTCCCTGGCACCCCGTACATTTACGAAGTGCATGGACGCGGCGCTCGCACCCCTCAGAATGAGAGGCATGCGAGTGCTGAACTATTTGGACGATTGGCTGATTCTAGCGCAATCTCGCGCAGTGCTCATAGAACACACGACCATTTTACTCGATCACCTCGAGGATTTGGGTCTCAGTGTCAATTGGGCGAAGAGCTCTCTGTTACCCAGTCAGAAGATATCTTTCCTGGGCACAGAATTGGACTCGCTGTCCATGATAGCGCGACTATCGCCACAGCGCGCGGTAGACATTCAACGCAAAGCGAACGCGTTTCGCTGCGGCGCGTCTGTCCCGCTCAAGAAATTTCAGAAGATGCTAGGTCTCATGGCCTCAGCATCGTCAGTGCTCCAGCTGGGCCTGCTCCGCATGCGCCCGCTGCAGTTTTGGCTGAAAGCGCGAGTCCCAAGCAGAGCGTGGGCATCCGGTTCGCTTCGCCTCAGGGTCAATCAGAAGTGCGTCACAGCTCTGAAACCTTGGAGAGCGAACGACTGGTACCAATCAGGTGTAAGCCTGGGGACTTCCTCGAGGGTGAAAGTGGTGTCCACGGACGCGTCCACCTCGGGATGGGGAGCGCTGCTCGAGGGCAGACCGTTCTTCGGCCAGTGGTCGGAACGGGAGAAGCTCCTGCACATAAACTGCCTCGAAATGCTGGCAGTAGACAACGCGCTGACGCGTTTTTGTCCCCAGATAAAAGGACGCCACGTCTTGGTCCGTTCGGACAACATGTCTGTGGTGTCCTACATAAATCGCCAGGGCGGCCTCAGGTCCAAGAACCTGCACAGGCTGGTAGAACGCCTCCTGGTATGGGCTCAGTGCAACCTGCGCTCGCTCAGAGCAGCGCACGTGCCAGGGCTCCTGAATATAGGACCGAACAGACTGTCCAGGAACAATGTTCCGGCAGGCGAGTGGTCTCTACACCCACAGACAGTCCAACTGCTGTGGAAGAAATTCGGCAGAGCGGAAGTAGACCTGTTTGCGTCTCAAGAAAACGCTCACTGTCAGGAATTTTTCTCCAAGAGCAGGAGCGCGCTGGCCCATGTGTGGCCCCGCCGCCCGCTCTATGCTTTTCCCCCCGTCTCTCTCCTGCCTCAGGTGATAGAACGGATCAGGGAAGAAGGATGCTCAGTACTGCTGGTGGCACCGTTCTGGAAAAACCAACCTTGGTTCCCAGTCGTGATGCAATTAGCAAGTACTGCCCCGTGGCCAGTACCAGTGAGGAGAGACCTCCTCTCACAGGCCCACGGTTCGATCTGGCATCCTCACCCGGAACTATGGTCCCTTCATGTCTGGGCCATCAACGGGTACATGTTGGACTCCCTAAAGGAGTATTAAACACGATCACGCAGGCTAGAGCCCCGTCTACGAGACGACTCTATTCCTCGAAATGGTCAGTGTTTTCGGGCTGGTGCACAGCCCGTGGTGTGTCACCCACAGACTGTGGTGTGGCGGAGGTGCTTTCCTTCCTACAAGAGCTGTTGGATGGGGGCAGGGCCCCCTCCACGCTCAAAGTTTATGTGGCGGCTATAGCAGCGTTCTCAGAAACAACGCTTGGTCAGTCAATAGGAAGGAACGATTTAGTCATCCGCTTCCTTAGAGGGGCTAAGAGACTGAATCCTCCCAGACCTCCCTCAGTCCCCGTATGGGACCTTTCTACGGTTCTAGAAGCCATGAAAGGTGCGCCATTTGAGCCTTTACAGTCAATCGATTTGAAACACCTGTCTTTCAAGACTGTGTTTCTGCTGGCTCTCGCTTCAGTGAAGCGCATAGGGGACCTACACGCGCTCTCTGTGAGCGCGGCGTGCATGGAGTTTGGGCCTAATGACTCAAAAGTTATACTCAAACCTAAGCACGGTTATGTTCCAAAATCCCTCAACACACCGTTTAGGGCGCAGGTTATCTCCCTGTCAGCCCTACCGGTCCCTGATGAGGAAAGAGACGCGAGCCTCCTTTGCCCAGTCAGGGCATTACGAGCTTATGTGTCTCGCTCGTCTGGTTTCAGACAGACGGAGCAGCTCTTTGTTTCGTTTAGCGGACGTTCTAAGGGACTAGCCGCGTCGAAACAGAGCCCATCCAGATGGATAGTTGATGCTATAGCGCTGGCATACGCCTCCAAGGGCATGCAGTGCCCGTTGGGTGTCAGAGCGCACTCCACGAGAGGCATGGCCTCTTCGTGGGCCTGGTCAAGTGGGATTGCCTTGCAAGACATTTGTATGGCGGCAGGCTGGGCCTCCCCGTCTACATTTATAAGGTTTTATAACCTAGAGGTTCCCGCCCTGCAGGCCAGGCTGCTGTCGGTCTAAGTTTACCAGTATTGTCTGACCTGATGCGATCAGCTCAGAATGCTGCGTCTACTGAGCACAGCTCAATGTTCGACAGTAAAAAAGTAGCAGCACGAGATGTGCCTGGGCAAACTGTGTAAGACCCACATTCCCCCATCAGTTCAGGCCGTACCCCGCCCTGTCTGTATGATGAAATTCGCGTCTCAGCGACGCTGCCATATGTGGAAGAGTGCGGCTTCGCCCCTCCCTCTTCCCGGACTCCCTGTGAGTTCCCTGAGTGATTGTGCACTATATGTACCCCGGGTTTTCACCTTTGGGTCTTTGGTGTCAGATCTCAGCATGCACGGCGTTTTGCATTGGGTCCCCTAGCGTAAGATATCTTACGCAGTACGAGAGACCTCTCGTAAGAGAACGTACTCGGTTACTAACGTAACCTCGGTTCTCTCTAGAAGAGGGAACGAGTACTGCGTATCTTGCCGTGCATGCACACGCTCTGGTTGCTTCGATGATGAAAAACCAGATAATAGCTGCCTGCGAGCGGTATTTATAGGCCTAGACCACGCCCATTTCGGCGGGACGTGACGCAGCGGGCGCGAAGTGCCCTGATTGGGTCTGGCGTCATGCCAGGCCTCGCTCGATAGGCTGCTGCAGTTGCCGCAGAGCAGCCAATAGGCGCGCGAGCTGTCTCGCCTATGTCTGCATGCTGCCGCAACGCGTTTTGCATTATTACAAAATTAAGGATAATTTTTGGCTTCAATATCTCGCGGAAAAAGGATTTCCCCTAGCGTAAGATATCTTACGCAGTACTCGTTCCCTCTTCTAGAGAGAACCGAGGTTACGTTAGTAACCGAGTACGTTATCGCACATCGCAGCTTTTCCTCATATCGTGCAGCCCTGCCCAAAGGTCTCAACTGCTGCCAGAAATCGTCGACATGCTTATATTCTTGAAAAAGAACATTACCATAATCTTAGGCTGTTCTGTGTAGTTCATTTATCTCTTTTTCATGCTTGAAGAAAAAAATGTGTTTCTGTTTGAACTTGTAGTTTTGAGAAAGCAGTACTTTGATTATGGATACACACTTACGGTTTGCATTTAAAGTGTTATTTCAGTTATTTATATTTATTTTATTTATACTGTTTTTTTTTTTATGTTCGATTTGTGGAAAGGAGTTAGAGTTCTCATGTGAAATCGTACAGGGGAGAAGCCAGACGGTAGAGTTTATAGCAAAACATTTTGCAGTGTTTGCATGTCCTTTACTGCATAGAATTAATTAAAATAGAAGTAAAATAACATTCATTACAAGTTGATTTCAAAATGCACCTAAATTGTTTTGCATTTTGTGATTTTCAGTTGAATAAAAGACTATTTTCCATTCATATATTTCATCATTGAGGATTTCTTAAAAATTGTGTAAAAATCTCGTCTTGTCTCGTTCTCGTGAACCCAATCTCGTGTCTCGTCTCGTCTCGTGGAGTGAGTGTCTCGTCACACCCCTACTAACTGATAAACCTGCACTTGTTTGTCATTACTATTAATCAAATTTGTGTTTTTGTTTGTTTGTTTTCTTCATTCAGGCATGCCGGAGTATACAGGAACATCTTGAGGCGGAAGAGAATAGTCAACCATACATTCTTGCCACAGGGAGCAGCAAGGAAACTATCAGTCAGTTCTTCATTGTGGTTGATAAAAAGCTCATCCGCTGTCAAGAATCCTCTTCACTTGCAGCCATTGATGAACTCTTCAAGGTCCATTTTGTTTTCAGCATCAGTTATGATCTTCCACTCAAAAATATGTACACTTTTCTCCAGACTACAATCTACGGAATTGATGTTGGCACCACAAGTGAGAGCCCAAGGGTAAAGGAGCTCAGAGCGAAGTTATTGAATGATGTTTAGATGCTACATCTGTAAAACGCTGCTTGCTACAACAGTAAAATTAATTCGGCACCTTAAACTTGTACATGGTTTGTATCCTGGCAAGAAATTTGAGCTGGTTTGTGCTCAGGATGGTTGTTGCTTGCAATTTAAAAGTTATGCAGGTTTTAAAAAACATTTAACTAGATTTCATTTTAGTGGTGTAGCATCAAACAGTGAGAATGTATCACTACAAAATCAACAAGCTCCAAATCCCGGTGAAGCAGCATCACTTGTTGTGTCTAACACAGAGCAAAGTTCAGATAATGATGCAAGTTTGCATGAATGTTCTTCTGTTTCAAGGGATTGTTCCAAAGAAATGTGTGCATCCATAATAGCTAAACACTGCATGAAAAGTGGGATTTTCGACAGTTACCGGCGCTGTAGATTGTCGTGGAAGTTCAGGTTTACGACTGCAAACGGCAATTTACAGGCAACACTGCAAACTGTCGGAAATTGTCGGAAATTGACGTGGGACTTGCTTGCCCCGTGACCCCCCTCCCTCTAATGCTTTAACATGTAAATGAGACTGCTGTGAGCTTTACAAATGCAAATGAGGGTAGCAGGGGCAATAGATAAAATGCAGGGCAGAAACAGGACAATAAAAAATTTAAAAAAAATAAAAAAAGGCAATAGTTGTATCATAGTCAAGGGGTATTAAAAGCAAGAGAAAATAAATAAGTTTTCAAGGATGTTTTGAAGATGGAAATTGAGGGAGCTAGTCTGATATAGAGGGGTAGACTGTTCCAAAGTTTTGGGCCTGCAGTCGCAAAAGTGCAGTCGCCTCGTTTTTTAAGTCTGGATCTGGGCACGATAAGAAGACAGTGATCACTGGATCTTAAAGTACGAGATGGAGTGTACGGGCAGAGGAGATTGGTCAGATATTGGGGGGCCGGTTTGTTAAGAGCATTATACACAAATAGTAAAATTTTACAATCAATCCTGAATGTGACAGGTAGCCAGTGGAGTTTGAATAGCGCTACCACTTTTGGAGCAATGCACAACATGTTGCAGAAATTTCCACTGCCCTTTTTGTGATAGCAGTATTATTAAACAGACAAAATGGGACAAATTGAATAACCACATTAAAATCCACTTTAAAAGGCTGTTGTTCATGAAGGAACATCTGGACTTACAGTGTACAGTGGCAATATATATTATTTTACATTTATCCATTTGTCAGACGCTTTTATCCAAAGATAGATGGTTTTCTGCATGATTTAGACAAAATATTAAATTATCTTCATTGATGTCTAAAGGTTACACAAACAATCCACACTGAAACTTAAGCTAACAAAACACAAACAATTATATATTCCTGTATTTTCTGTATTGTTTCTCACAGTAAACTGCCATTCAGGCTAGAATTGCGAAACATTATTGGATAAATCTTATAATTTACATTTCTCTGGGCCAATCGGAATCTTAGCACTTTTTCTCTTGGCCAATCGGAATCTTAGCACTTGCGTCATAATCTTGAAGCACACACACAGCGTCAACAACAGCTAGCTGAGCTCGCCATTTGCCTGGCTACCGTGCGAGTCTAATGGAAACTCACGCATGAATTTTCCTGCATTGAACTTGTTTTAGCGCCCGCCAAAGTCTTATTTGATCGGTGAGTAATGTAGATGAACGGCTGCGTTTGTGACAGGGCGCATGTTTTAACTAAAAGAACGACCAGAGAGAGAGAGAGCCGGTCGCGCGCGCGCACTCTCTGTGTAAACAACTTCTCGTTAGCTTTTGGCGCTTTTTTTTTTTTTTTTTTTAGTTAGCTTGCTGCTCATGGTTCATGTTCAGTTTCCATGTTATTTTAGCTGTACACGAGAGAATATGTCAATTTGGGATACTAAACTGCACGTAAACCGATAGCAGCATGGCATAGAGTTCTGAGTCTGACTGGCTAACTTAGCTCTTTGCTAACTAAGTTAGCTTGTCCATATAGCAGCTTGCTACGGGGTTCACAGATGATGCAAGGTGGGTTTAAAGGTGAATTGTCTAATTTATAAATGTGCGTCGTGAATGTGACACCTAACGTAACAACGTTACCAGGCAGAGGAGAAGGACGATGAGGTGATTAGATCTAACGTTAACTTAACGGTACGAGGAAGCACACTAAAAAAAATATTTAAAAAATCGGAGGGTTCTGTTAGAAATGGTATTCTCATTTTTAGATATTTTATACATTTGAAATATAAAATCGGTTGATACAAATTGAGCCTGAAATTTTATACAAATGATTTTTATTTTGCAGTATTATTGGATTCGGATGAGACTATCAGGGGTAATCGTTTTCTCTTAATTTATAATTGCAGTTTAAAAATTAAATTCTTTAACTTTATATATTTTATTTTACATTACCTCTGTATAAGCGTCAAGATATAACGTTACCCCCTTCAATAATGTACGAAGGAAGCTGCAGCCCATTGAGGACACCAGCATGTTGCACAATACTGGTGAGTACTGATGACAACTTAAACATAATATTGTGTTGTGTACAACATAAGTCACAGGCTTATTCATGTGTTTTATCTAATAAAGATTGTGCCATGTCTAGCCAAGTGGAGCGTCCTGGCAGTGAAATGTCCACTCCTGGTAAGTACTTTCCCCCATGCACAAAACATTGCTCTGCACAAAGTCACACTCCATTCAAGACAAGTAGTTTTTTACTGCTTGTGAATAATCTATTTTAAATATATACAGTGCTGGTCAGAGTTATTTAAGCCGCTTAATTAAGAGTGAGAACCTACTCATCTTGAATGGACAAAAAAGCGAATGTTTTAGTTTCATCTTTCCATAGAACGTTTGAAAAGTAACTGACACTACTGGACCTTCAAACGGGCAGCGTTCTATGGTCAGAGTCTGGTCGTTCCTCTGCCCGTTTGAAGTTCCAGTAGTGTCAGTTACTTTTCAAACGTTCTATGGAAAGATGAAACTAAAACATTTGCTTTTTTTGTCCATTCAAGATGAGTAGGTTCTTCTCACTCTTAATTAAGCGTAGTAATGACTCCAGTATTTCATTATTAATTTAGTATAGGCAACATGACCGTACTTACTGGCTGACTCATGTGTTTCAGACTCTAAGTCAAACTTTGAATGTCTTGTGGAAGCCTTCTCTGACCCGGAGAAATGTGCAGCCAGATTTCAGCGCAAGGAAATTTCCAGTGAGTATTCACTTTATCTGTTGCCCCAACCTTTATTTCTTTTTTCAGTGGAAAATAAATTTAGTTTTGAGGAATAACATTTCAGTATTTTTCTACAGAGATTGGACTTTAATGGCAACCAACAATCCCAATGTTCAAAGAAGGTTCAAATGTCTGTAATGCCAGCAGACTAGCACAAGACAAACAATTTTTAAAAAAATACATAAATGTGTATATATAATTTTAGAAAATGACAGATGGTTTTGCTAGATAAGAACCTGATTTCTCGACTGGGATTGTGTAGAGACGGAGCTGCATTGAGACGGACATTTGAACCGTCTTGGTACATTGAGATCTTTGGTTGCCATTAGAGTATATGCCATTAAAAATATGGAAATGTTTTCCTTAAACTTAATTTCTTTTCCACTGAGGAAAGACAGACATGAATATCTTGTCACTCAGTGTGAGTAAATTATCAGGAAATGTTCATTTTGAGGTGAACTAATCCTTTAAGGCTGATTTATACTTTTGCGTCAGACCGAAGCCCGAGCCTCTACGCTATAGGCTACACTGTTTCATTTATACTTCTGCATTGTTGTCCCTGTTGACGCACAATTACACATGCAGAAAGAAGCCTGTGAAACCCGAGGGAGGCGTTCTAGACCAATCACATTGCCGTCCACGTAAAATGTACGCATTGTTACATTTTGGGAGAGGTGCACGTCAGGGTGTGCTAAAGGGGTACGCTATGTACACAGCCTACTCTGTAGCTACAGCGGGAGGTCGACGCATAACTATAAATTGGTCTTTACTTACTGCTTGAGAATCAAGTTTGGTAATAGTTTATTTTATTGGCTTAATGACATGTTTCAGACAGTCTTGCTTAGAAGAGCAGAGTGTGGCAATTCTTACCTTTTTGTTTGATTTCAATAATTGTACATTTTTTAATATTCTTTGTTTTTTCGCCCTTAAGATGCTAGCGCTCCTCTGAGCAAAGACCTGTTGACACCCAGTAAGTATTTATCTCATCGGTCACTTTTGTATTTTGTCAGGCCTTGTGAAATGTAAGAATATTCTGTTTTTCATGATTTCATCATAAAGCAAGAGGTCATGGGAGTGATGGCTAATATTTGTTTAATAATTGTAAATAATCCTGTAATTTACAGGAAGCAGTATGCCATCTTCACAACTCTGAGACAAATTGTGGGCGCTACGAACTGGAGCAAGGTAAAAAAAATAAAAAAGAATCTTACATTCTTTTATTTTTTTACTTTCATAAAAACTTACAAACATTTTAAAGGTAAGATTCAAAGAATATGCTTTCATTCTCTTGTATAAGAAAATAGATCCGTTATAGATACCGATCTTAATCATACATTTTGTTTTCACAGAGTAACCTCGCCTCATAACGAGGGCGTAACCTCACATTTACTCAGAGCTATGTCTGCAAGTCCAGATTTTCATGACGCTGATCATGACGACATTATAAGTAACTTTTACTATTTTCTCCTAGTTTCATTTTACTGTGACTTGCGTTGTTTTTATTCATATCACTCTCATTTAATTGTTTTCCAGCTGCCTGTAAGACGTACTACGAGACAGTACGCAGGAGCTTCAGGTACAAACAACCAGATCTGGCATTGCAGGCCGAAGCTGTGAAGAGTTCAGCTCGGAGTCGAGCGAGAAGAAAGAGGGCAAGATTTTTAGTCAATGTGACTATTTTTCACATGCATTAATAGATGTTTTGTGTCCATACACAGTGCATCACAGTACTGATTGTCTGTATTGGTTGTTTTTACAGCTGCTAGAAGCGAGACGGTGTGCTAGGTGAGGATGACGTGGGCATTTGGAAGTGCGCCACCATAGATCTGATGTCCGATGAAGTTCAACCACCAGCCAGGAGCTCACAGAGCTCTGTGCTACGCTGCAGTCGAGATTAGAGGCGACTCCTAAATACAGGGCAACGCACCACAGACGTTTTCAAAGTGGATCAAATTCAGAGAGAACGCCGCTAGTCACCTACAGCTCCGAAGATGAAAACAGACACTGAGCTTCCAATTTGTTGTGTGTGCAGATGATCTATGCTTTGTACATAGGTGTATATTGTTTTGTGTTTGTGCTAATAAAGCTCTTTCTTTGTATAAACAGCATGTCCCTGGCAAATTTTCCTTTCCTTTATAAATTCATGTCCTTGATGGTAATAATAGTGTAGTCCATAGGTTAACAATGACATGAATATACCACAGAATAGCATATTATGAATATAAAAAAATAATTTATATATCATAATTTATATAAATATAATTTTTTGAATTTATGAATATAAAAAAATTATATATTATTTATATGAATATTATAATGAGCGAGGGTGACCAATAGTAACAGATCTGCCAACCAATCACGATTTTTCTTGTTTAAACCACGTGGGTTCAACCAATAGTGAGTGAGGAAATTCAAGCCTTTCTCTGGCGGGAGCTGCTATTCATATGGTAATTAGAGCCATTCACACCTCCAGCGCGAGCGCTCTGCATACGTCATGGTTCGTTTCCGACAATATTCGGCACAGACGAACGCGACGTTCACAGGCAGTAAATTGTCGTTAACTGCCGAAAATTAGGGAGATTTACGGCCGTTTACGGGGTCGGAAATCCCAATTTTCATGCAGTGAAATTGCAGGGTAACGGTGTTGCAAACAGTGTTATTATGTCAGTTGTTGAAAGCATGGAGGATTTTGTCACTGATTTCCATACAAGTTTAAGGGAAAACATTTTAAATGTTGTGCCTGTTGACAGCACAAGTAGAAGTTCAGTTGAAGATGTTTTTAATAGTTTTCATAATCCATTCTCCGATTTTAATACCGATACAAAATGGAGAAAATATTTCAGTGAGAAATGGGGGGTTGTTGAACCTGCTGAAATACACTTAGGTGTCAGATACGATACAAGAAAGAATAAGATCTCTGGAATGTATGAACAGATTCCAGTTAATGACACTTTCATATATATCCCTCTTCTGAAGACTCTTGAATTCATTTTTAGGAATAATGAGGTGTGTAATCTTATTCAAGAGAAACGGCAAAGTGACACGTATCGAGATTTGTGTGACGGACAGTATTACAAAAACCATCCTTTGTACTCCATCCATAGCAATGCCCTTCAGATCCAAATTTACTACGATGATTTCGAAACGGCAAACCCATTAGGATCTCAACATGGGATTCATAAACTTGGCTGTTTATATTTTGTGCTTCGTAACCTGCCAGCACACATAAATTCTTCCTTAATGAACATACATCTAATTTCTTTGTTCCATTCTGAGGATGGAAAAAACTATGGCATGGACAAAATACTTGGCCCATTGGTTGATGATGTAAAAATACTTGAGCAGGAGGGAATGAAGGTGTCATTTTCTGAGGAGCCCATCTTTGGTACTATTGCGCAATTTACCGGCGATAACCTTGGTCTAAATGGTATTCTTGGTTACGTTGAATCTTTTTCTGCGAAACATTACTGCAGACTGTGCCTCACTGACAAGGTGTTAGCACAGGAAGTATTTAGTGAGGATGATCCGCGGGTGATATTGCGTAGCAGAAACCTAAATGAGGAACATTATAAGTATCTAGCTGACAACCCTAATGAAAACTCCTGTTATGGTATTAAAAGAAATTCTGTACTCAATACCTTGACTTACTTTAATGTATCAAAGAACTTTGTGCTGGATATTATGCATGATATCCTGGAGGGAGTTGCACAGTATGAAGTGAAACTGCTTTTTGAATACATGAGTTGCAATCTAATTTCTTGAGATTGCATTCCTCAAAGATTGTATGCCTTCAACTATGGCTATTTGGACAAAAATAATCGCCCAACCAAGGTTAACCTTCAACAAGCTGGAAACAGCATTGGACTCAACGCAAGTCAGACATTGTGTCTAGTGATGCACCGATGTGAAAATTGTGTCCGATACCGATAACCAATATTAATATTGCTGTTATGGCCGATACCGATATTTACCGATGTCGATATCTCTGTATAGAAAACAAATTTTAATGATTATCAAATAAAGAGCTATTTTCCAAAACACTTTTTTTTTTTTTTTTTTTTTTACTTTAGAAATGACTGATATTGGGCACCTTTACCTGTGTGCAAAATATGTCACATACGACACACATGCATTATACTGCATTGCATATACAGTAATGTGTGCTGGTCAACTTGTCTAAAATTAAGAAACCCTTAGAAAACAGTAAAAACAACAACAACAAAAAAACAGGAACATTGTGTAAAATTAAGATAGGCTACTTTATTTATTATTCCAATATCCAAATATGATACTAAAAAATACCACAGGGAAAAGGGCTTCTATTTGTGACGTGCTGTCTGTTTGAACATTGCACATTTTAAACAGGACACTCATTAACTGAATAAATGTTAGCCAATACAAACATATTTATAGAAAACAGTTGACAATGAATAGACAGGAGTCCAATAATAGCATAACGAATCATTCTAAAAATAATAACAAGTAGCCTAGGCTATAAGACGAATCCGACATGGGCTGTGTTAACAGTAAAACGTCCGTCATTTAACGAATTTTAAAAACACGGATGGATAATACAAAATACTTTCTGATATTTTGACAGAAAAAAAACAAGCAAGAACAAAATTTAAACTTAGCCCGTCAATTTTTCATTTTACAATCATCTTCTCTCTCTGTGTGTGCGCGCGTCCGTGTTTGTGAGAGAGAGAGCTCGCGCAGCACTGATACAACGGTAGCCTACTTTTTAATCCATAAGTAACGAACGCGCTAGTTTTCATACAAAATAAATATGTAACATAATTAGGTAGGCTACTTTAGTTATTATTAATACAATAACGCAACACATGAAGGCTACGTTTCTCAACACTGAGAATGAATCAATAAACGCCTGTTTCTCCACTCGCGCTTATCAGTAATCCACAAATCACACGTGCTGTCACTTTTGAGAAAAATCTAATTCGAACGGGTATGAAATATCAAGCAATATATTCAAATATCTACGAGTCAAAAAACGATCAGTCAAAAATGTGTCATGAAGAGGAAAAAAACATAAGTCGCACTGGACTGCGTTAACAATGTTACGGACGGGACAGTTGACGTGAGCGCTCTGAGAGCGCCACTAAGACTGCTTTAAAACTTTCACAGAGACCTCAAACAGAAAGCACAAAAAGCCTGTCTTTAAATTTAATTTCGTTTTGTATTAATTGTATCTTAATTTTGATAAATGTTTCATCAACCATTTGCCTGGATTGAATTAAATAAGAAGTAAATATAGTAGAAAATATTTAATCAGGACACGGAGGCGAGGGCGTGTGAACCTGGAGCACGTCTCATAAATGAACCGAAATCTACCTGCCTCACAGACCGGACATATATAGAAAGCTTGAAATGTCTATTTTTAAACAGAACAATTCAAAACGAAAGAAAACAGACTGTTCTCTGCTTATGTCATCTGTATGAAATGTGTATTTATCTCCGGCACATTCACTACTGCTAAGATCGAGTCAGCATCGTCAACTTCATCTTCAACTTCACACGTCAAATATCGGCCTGTTCACATCGGCCATATTTTGACATCGGAACGATACCGATGTGTAAAAAAATGACCATATCGGCCGATATTATATCGGCGGCCGATATATCGTGCACCACTAATTGTGTCTCATTAGGAACATCCCTCTCATATTTGGAGATGTAGTCCCAGAAGGGTATAAGCACTGGCATTTGATGTTGCTCCTCTTACATATTGTTAACATTATATTTTCTCCTTGCATCTCTGAAGGAATGACAATATTTTTGAAGCATCTGATAGTGGAGCATCATCGATTGTTCAAGGAGTTGTACCCTTCTAGGAATCTGATTCCAAAGCACCACCTTATGATTCACTACCCTGATTGGATCAGGCAAATTGGCCCATTAATTCATGTATGGACTATGAGGTATGAAGCAAAACACAGGTTTTTTAAGAAAAATCAAAAAAAATTCAAAAACCTGACCAAATCACTTGCCAAAAAACACCAGCTAGCCATTGCCTATCACTGGGAGCACTGTACTATCAAAGGTATTGAGTCTGGCCCTGTTTCAAAAGAATTGTTGTCCGACCTTGAAAACGGTGATTTTATTTCTGAGCAGCTCCACATTGATCTCTCAAGTGAATTAACGGTCACACCGTGGGTTAAGTGTCATGGTACGGAGTATCGTAGTGGTCTTGTTGTGTGCTTAGACTTGGTTGATGATGCACCTGTCTTTGGAAAAATTGTTAACATTTTTATTATGGATGGAATTTTTTTTTTGCCATGTATGGAATCAGAGTTTGTTGAACATCTTCATGCTTTCAGTGTTTTTGCACAAGAGAACAGTCTTGTGCTCAAAAAACCTGACGAATTGTTTTACCACAAGCCGTTTGATTTACAAATGTCCTATGGAAATGACAGTCTATTTTACATCGTTTTGGACTGTTATTTGTAAAAAAAAAAAATTAATTTTTTTTATTCATGTAATTTAAAGTACTGGCTAGATGTATTGGTGCTCTGTGCTGGAATAAAGTTTTGAAAGAGTAATACAGAGTGATGTGTTTATTTCAAAGTGAATTTATTCTTTTCAGATTAAATAATTGTTAGTTTATTTTACAGTTCTTTAAAGTAGGTAATGCAAAACCCTAATAAGAAAAACTGGTAACTCCTTTAGTGTTGTTTTTTATTTGTAAATAGGTGTTTCATCAACACCAGGATGGTGTAAAATTTGACTCCTATAAGGTTGAGAAGATTGTCATTTCCATTTTTTTAAAGTGTTAGGTCAACACCAGAACAGTGTAGAAGTTTAACTCTGCCAGTGTTTGCTACAAAGCTGCACCCAGCTCTGTAACAGTGTTGTTGTTCTCTGCATTGGTGTTAAAATTTTACTCTCTTAGTGTTCATATTGTTACACTGTGTCGGTGTTGCGAGAGGCAACACTTTTGAAAGTGTTGAACTAACACTTTGTGGGTGGTTCCCATATATACACTTTCAAAGTGTTGAAATTAACTCTAATGGTGTTGATTTCCGGATTTCAAATTTACTGTGATCAAATTATGTACTACATATTACACAGCATTGTTTCAATACAAGACATACCAATGGACTCGCGCACCTTTCTGTCTTCTTTGGGCACCAGATGTTCCTTCCTCACCCGAAACAAAGGACTTATTCGATTAGCTTGCGTTGATATAGGACTGGTCTTCCTTCTCTGCTGTAAAACAAGAAAGTCTCGACTTACTCTATGTGCAAGAACTATTGTTCTTGAAACATAAATTAAGACAGTTATAAATAAGTTAATTTACCATACGATTCAGGAGAGAACATTTGATGAGTAAATACTGATTGCAATATTCTAAAAAATAAATAAGCAAACTTAAGAACAATTCAAATTCCCTAACATAGGGGTTTATATAAACTGATATTCTAATATAAGTAAGAAGAATTTAATAGCAGGGACTGTATCAATTTTCTTTAAGGATTTACAAAATAAAGAAAAGTCATTTTTTAATGCATTCACATTTGGAAGAGATTTTGTGAAACGACATTTGTGGATATAGAATTTAACAAACAGTATAATATTATTTATCAAATATTCAACTTTTTTATTTTTCATTAAAAGTCCATATTTGATCCCATTCCAGGAAAAAAAATCAGATCGTGACGTAACTCTTTGATAGCGAGAAAGTTAACCTGCGCATGCGCGGCCCCGCCCACTAAATCCAGCGGGGTGAAGCTGGAGCTCCAGCGAGGGGAGGAGCTGGAGCTCTAGCTCCTCCCATTTGGCACTGCAGAGTACATATATATATATATATATATATACAGTACCAGTCAAAAGTTTGGATATGTTACTATTTAATGTTTTTGAAAGAAGTCTCTTATGCTCATCAAGCCTGCAGTAAAAAAAAAAAACTGTAATATGAAATATTATTACAATTTAAAATAATGGTTCTCTTTTTTAATATACTTTAAAATGTAATTTATTTTTGTGATGCAAAGCTGAATTTTCATCAGCAAGTACTCCAGTCTTTGGTGTCTTATGATCCTTCAGAAATCATTCTAATATGCTGATTTATGATCAATGTTGGAAACAGTTGTGCTGCTTAATATTTTTTTTTATAACCTGAGATACTTTTTCCAGGATAATTTGATGAATAAAAAGTTAAAAAGAACTATTTATTTAGAATAGAAATCTTTTGTAACAATATACACTACCGTTCAAAAGTTTGGTAACAATAAAAGAAATTAGTACTTTAATTCAACAAGGATGCGTTAAATTGATAAAAGGTGATGGTAACGATTTATATTGTTAGAAATGTTTTTATTTTGAATAAATGCTGTTTTAATGAATAAATGCTGTTAACGTTTTACTCAATGAATCCTGAAAAAAGTATTCCAAAAAAATATATTAAACAGCACAACTGTTTCCATCATTGATAATAACTGAGTATCAAATCATCATATTAGAATGATTTCTGAAGGATCATAAGACACCAAAGACTGGAGTACTTGCTGATGAAAATTCAGCTTTGCATCACAAAAATAAATTACATTTTAAAATATATTAAAAAAGAGAACCATTATTTTAAATTGTAATAATATTTCATAATATTACTGTTTTTTGTTTTGTTTTTTAACTGCAGGCTTGATGAGCATAAGAGACTTCTTTCAAAAACATTAAAAATAGTAATGTTTCCAAACTTTTGACTGGTACTGTATATATATATATATATATATATATTATGGCAAAAGAGAGCAAGCAAGCCTTGTGTTGTTCCCTGCCCACGTTATATCACGGGTGGGGAGGACACACACTTCAGCTTTGTGTTGCTTGTTTGGGAGTGGAGCATGCCAACAGTCAGTTCTCGAGGGGGCTGACTGTGAGCATTGCGAGGAGCTGTCCGTGAGGACGCTCCGCTCCCGCCGGCCATTCTTCGATGAGGACGGTTCGGTGCGCGCTCCCCGAGGCGCGGGTCCCGCTGCTGCCGAGGCACGGCGTCGACGGGCATCTTGGGGATCGCAAATGGATCGAACAGCGGGGTTTGAGACGGGCCCCGCCCTATATCTGCCTTTAAACGCTCTGCGGTTTCTCCTCCCCGGGATGAGGCACTCATGCTGCGATTTCCAGTTCCGAGGAATTGGTATCGTTAGTGTTTTTGTTAAGAGAACAAAACAATTACAAATATAAAGAATAAAGCAGATGTTTATGAATAAATAAATAAACAAGTCAGCTCATAACTCTGTTGAATAAAGAGGAGCTTTTAAAAGGAGGTTTTATCTAGTGCTGTTGCTAAGTTAAATATTACTGGCCAGCCGGTTATTATGAGAGTGAAAATATAAGTAAAACTCTATATCTCAGCCTCCTCGTCGGGCAATGCCGTTTTTTCCCTATCTCCACACTGAGGTGTCGAGATCGTGGAATAAACCGGTTTCTATTTATGCGTTTAGTCCCCAAACTTCTACTAAAGTAATGTTATGGGTTATGTTAAGCACTAAATGGTTTAGCTCCCCAGTACTTGAGCGAGCTCTTAACTAGTGTTGCACGGTGTACCGATACTTCAAAAGTATCGCGATACTCGGAAATTAAAAACGTCACGATACCTAAATTTTTCAGTATCGATACTTTATAAAAAAAATAAAATAAAAAAATAAAACGCCTCCCTATGGACGTCTGTGTTTTTTTCCTGACGCACGCAGCAAAGAACCTGCCGCTGTCAGTGTCATGTGACAAAACACTACAGCGAGATGGCTGCATGTGCGAGCACAAGTGGTCCACGACTCGTAGAAAAAGATGACGCGGGGAGTGACATATGGAAGTAGGTTGCCTACCTTGCTCTGTTGCACGGTGCACCGATACTTCAAAAGTAAATCGGAAATTAAAAACGTCACGATTCCTTTATTTATTAGTATCGATACTTCTAAGAATGACTGCGTTCCAGATTTGTAAGGCCGGCGAGTCGACACACTGGCTGCGTGTCGTGTCCGTTTTTATTTCGGCTCCCATGTTAACTGCCTGCGTGACACACGCGTCTGGGCGCGGCTCGAGGGAAACGCGTGTATGCTACAAATAGAACCGACGCCTATTTTTCACGCGACACGCAAGCCTGTTGGAAGCGTTTCCAGGCAAAATAGAATAGGAAAAGATGTTTCTATGTCATTTTGACACGAATACATATTAAAAAATGACATTTTGATGTTTGAACGTTTTGACATAAATACAATAAATGTCATTTAAAAAAAAATATGATCGATTTTCAAATATTGCACCTCTCAAATACAGAACGAATTATTCTGTAGCCTATTTTGCCGTCAACACTGCCGACGTTGTCTTTGCTGCTATATATTTATGTTTAACATGAAGTATAGGCCTTCCACACATCTCTCTCTCCCCACGTCAAATATATCACCAATGAGGCTTATCATATGTTACCAATATTAAACATTGTTTAATATAATCACTGTTCATATTTTTATTCAAAGTTCAGAATCAAGATAAAGCTCTTATGTTTCTTATGATAAATGAGATAATGCTGCTAAATTTATATATTTTTTTACCTTGAATGTCATTGCTCTAATTTATTTTTTATATTTCATATTTTGTTCAAATGTTTAATATATCTGCTGTTCATATGTTAATTTATTAGTGTGTTATATGATTAGAATGTTGTCCCGGTTTTAAAATAAAGCACAGCAATGATATTTGAGAGTGTTTCTCCCTTTTCAGGAAAAGTATCGAAAAAGTATCGAAATCGCAATACTTGACTTGGTATCGGTATCGAAACAATAATTTTGGTATCGTGACAACACTACTCTTAACGCATTATAGTCCTTCACGTCTATTGCGATCTCAAAATACCGGCCAGTTAACCAAAATACAATAAAATATATCCAATAAAATATAGATTTTAAAGTTAAATAACCAAAATACTATGTTTGATAGTTATACTTCTAATTTTGTTTCTATTACATGCAGTTCTAACTTGAGCTGTACGTTCACACCGCCGCCGACTTGAGCTTCCAAAGTTACCGGAAGTCATTCATTCATTTTCAATGGAAGCTGGCTTCTCTCTTCTCTCAGCTGCAAGGAGCGGCAAATCCATTGGCGTCGCGTTTTGAGCGTCAATCAGAAAGTTGAAAGTAGCTCAACTTTATGGTAATGAGCTATGACGCGGTTCAGCGGCAAGCAGCGGCAAAACGCCAGAAACCAATCAGAATATAGACGTCCTTCGCGATGGCTGATTCCGGAGAAACATACGATGTAAACTTTCGTTCCTACCAAAACATTAGTTCCGAGAAAATGGAGGAGAAGTTGATCATTATCGGATTAATTGCACAGTTTAACCATAGAGTGAAAGTTGACCATTTGCATGTGTTTTTTTAGTCCTGTCAGTTTAACAGGGCGCGCTTGACAGGGCATATAAGAACGAGCAGAGAGAGAGAGAGAGAGAGCCCCGGCCGCGCGCGTGCACTCACTATTAATGATAATAATAATAGCTAATTATTATTTTTTCCCGACCAAATGTGACCAAAACGGTTATAAAAATGCTGTCGTTATAACAAGTGAATTTATTCTTTTCAGATTAAATAATTGTTAGTTTATTTTACAGTTCTTTAAAGTAGGTAATGCAAAACCCTAATAAGAAAAACTGGTAACTCCTTTAGTGTTGTTTTTTATTTGTAAATAGGTGTTCCATCAACACCAGGATGGTGTAAAATTTGACTCCTATAAGGTTGAGAAGATTGTCATTTCCATTTTTTTAAAGTGTTAGGTCAACACCAGAACAGTGTAGAAGTTTAACTCTGCCAGTGTTTGCTACAAAGCTGCACCCAGCTCTGTAACAGTGTTGTTGTTCTCTGCATTGGTGTTAAAATTTTACTCTCTTAGTGTTCATATTGTTACACTGTGTCGGTGTTGCGAGAGGCAACACTTTTGAAAGTGTTGAACTAACACTTTGTGGGTGGTTCCCATATATACACTTTCAAAGTGTTGAAATTAACTCCATTGGTGTTGATTTCCGGATTTCAAATTTACTGTGATCAAATTATGTACTACATATTACAGCATTGTTTCAATACAAGACATACCAATGGACTCACGCACCTTTCTGTCTTCTTTGGGCACCAGATGTTCCTTCCTCACCCGAAACAAAGGACTTATTCGATTAGCTTGCGTTGATATAGGACTGGTCTTCCTTCTCTGCTGTAAAACAAGAAAGTCTCGACTTACTCTATGTGCAAGAACTATTGTTCTTGAAACATAAATTAAGACAGTTATAAATAAGTTAATTTACCATACGATTCAGGAGAGAACATTTGATGAGTAAATACTGATTGCAATATTCTAAAAAATAAATAAGCAAACTTAAGAACAATTCAAATTCCCTAACATAGGGGTTTATATAAACTGATATTCTAATATAAGTAAGAAGAATTTAATAGCAGGGACTGTATCAATTTTCTTTAAGGATTTACAAAATAAAGAAAAGTCATTTTTTAATGCATTCACATTTGGAAGAGATTTTGTGAAACGACATTTGTGGATATAGAATTTAACAAACAGTATAATATTATTTATCAAATATTCAACTTTTTTATTTTTCATTAAAAGTCCATATTTGATCCCATTCCAGGAAAAAAAATCAGATCGTGACGTAACTCTTTGATAGCGAGAAAGTTAACCTGCGCATGCGCGGCCCCGCCCACTAAATCCAGCGGGGTGAAGCTGGAGCTCCAGCGAGGGGAGGAGCTGGAGCTCTAGCTCCTCCCATTTGGGGGTGAGTATTCCGACACAGTGTAACAATATGAACACTAAGAGAGTAAAATTTTAACACCAATGCAGAGAACAACAACACTGTTACAGAGCTGGGTGCAGCTTTGTAGCAAACACTGGCAGAGTTAAACTTCTACACTGTTCTGGTGTTGACCTAACACTTTAAAAAAATGGAAATGACAATCTTCTCAACCTATTGTTCTCCAAAACGGTTATAAAAATGCTGTCGTTATAACATTTCATGGTGTGACACAGACTTCAGAGCGGCCAAAGCGTCAACAAGCTTCCCCGTACTTTTTGACAAGCGTCCTTGACAGGGCGGCCAGAGCTTCTTTGCAGCTCAAGTCGGCGGCGGTGTGAACGTACAGTTAGCTCTCCAGTTAGAATATTGGCTTCTTACTGACCCTTTAAAGGGATACTCCACCGAAAAATGAAAATTCTGTCATCATATACTCACCCTCATGTTGTTTCAAACCTGTATGAATTTCTTTCTTTTGCTGAACAGAAAGGAAGATATCTAGAAGAATGTCAGTAACCAGACAGTTTTAGATACCATTGACTTCCATAGTATATATTTTTCCAACTATGGAAGTCAATGGTATCTAAAACTGTCTGGTTACTCACATTCTTCTAGATATCTTCCTTTCTGTTCAGCAAAAGAAAGAAATTCATACAGGTTTGAAACAACATGAGGGTGAGTATATGATGACAGAATTTTCATTTTTCGGTGGAGTATCCCTTTAAGAAACACAGAACTCACTCTTGCACTCACACTTACAATCTCTCTCTCACACACACACACACACACACACACACACACACACTCTCAGATATGTGGTTTATGAGGACTCTCCATAGGCATATTGGCGTAATGGTTTTTCTAATGTACAAACTGTATAATCTATCCCCCTACACTAACCCTACCCCTAAACCTACCAATCACAGATTTAGTATGTTTTTTAAGCCGTTTGGTTTAGAAGGACACATATGTCCTCATAAACCATGTTTACGTTGTAATACCCATGTCATTATACACATTTGTGTCCTCATAAACCATATACAAGAACACACACGTCTCACACACACACACACACACACACACACACACACACACACACACACACACACACACACACACACACACACACACACACACACACACACTAACAATATGCTCTGACAGGAGGAGGACAGAGTAAAGGTACACAGGACCTACAATTCCCACACTTTAGCCCCGGGTCTAGCCGGACAGCCTGTGTGTGTGTGTGTGTGTGTGTGTGTGTGTGTGTGTGTGTGTGTGTGTGTGTGTGTGGTGTGGTCATTGAAAATGTGTTCAGATATATATTCTTCACAGAAAATTAGCCAAGGCCAATGAGTCTGAGTTTGAAAAAAATAATTAATCGTATAATTTTTCTCTTGATAAAAAATGAAACCGGGTCCTACAGACCCGAACACCATACAAGGGTTAAAACGACACTAACGAGACGCTTAACAACACAGCGTACAAAACAAACATTTTATATAGATATCATATTCTAATTAAATGAATACTTACAATCACAGAAATAATGTCCTTGGCGATGGTCAATTTGCTGCCGCCGCAACTGCTGCTCGTGTCCGAAAGCTGAATCATACGTGTAACAGCTGTTCTAAATAAGCTACATCTGATTGGTTAATATTAATCCTATTTCAGTATCTTGCCGCACTATTGGCTCGACTGATATAGTAGGCAACCGCGTTTGCCTGCATATTTACGGGTCGTGCAATATAATTTCGGGGAAACATGTGCAATAAATGGGAGTGGCAACACTTTTCATATCGTTGAGAATAAAACAACCGTCCCAACTTTACAAATCCAGGTTCTCCCTCCATGGGGATCATCCATTTCGAAAAGTAAAGCAGATATGGAACCTCGGCCCACGCGAGATGCAATGCGATTGGTTGCTGGACCAGCCAATGGAATTAATATGTGTAATATTAATATTTAAAATGGCCTAGTCATTAGATTTGTGAATTCTTTTTCTGAAAAACAAAATTATATCATTAATCTTTTAATTATTTTGGCGAAGTTTTATATCCATAAGACAAAAATAACTCAAAAGAAACCCTCCTATATTACCTTTTATAACACTGATCTCACAATAATACTTAGAATATCTTTTAAACATGAGATCACAAAACAAAAAGCTTATAAAAACAATACAAATTTTAAAGCTTTTCAAATACATATAACTGCCCTGATATTATAAACTTTCATTTCTGTATTTATTTTATATTTTATTATTATTATGTACATTTATACTTTAGTTGTTGTTGTTATTCTTTGGTTTATACATTTTGAATTGTATTTACAGTGCCTTGTATTCATTTAGTTTTTTTGTTGCATTGTAGGCTACTTGAAATGTTTGTAATTTAACTAAATAAATAAAAAGCACAATATGTTATGTATACCATACGTAATAAGATATATTTCTAAAATCAATACTTTCAATATTATATATTATATGACGTTACTGTCACAAAAATAGCTTTAATGGTTCTGTTTTTTTGTTTGTTTTTAAGCAAGTCTGGAGGCTAATGAAATGAAACAGATGAGAATCATTTTCCCATCTAAATACAGTTGATTTTATTGTAATGTGATGAATCAGAAAAATAAACAAATATAACATTCGCTTAAGCTGTTTTTTAAATGGACCAAAACAAAGTGAAACCAACGTAACAATTTGAAGTGACCAGACCACTGACATTGATAATAAATATTATTAAAAAAATATATAAGATGGCACCACAAGACGACGTTCACTTGCAGAGCAAATTTAGCACGTTTATAGTTAACTCAACTGGGTAGCAATTGTGAACAATTTTAATAGAGAATTCAAAAATAATTTGGATTTCTTCACCACTACACTGTAAAAACGACAACTCAAAATTGTTCACCTTACTAAGATTTTTGCATTCACTGACAATAAAATTGCTAGTTGGAACTTGAACTATGTGTTTTAAGCCACTTGAACTCACTTTCAGACGTTTCTGAGGAAAAGTTCATCTTATTTAATAAATTGAGTTGATTTTATTTTGAAGTTGTAGTTGACACCCAGTTAGAGTGTGGTCAACTTATCTGCGCATGCTCATTTGAAATTTGTCATGGCAACCGGCTGCTACGGGGTTTCCAATGATTTTCCCAGGAGCTCCCTTCAAAAGTTTGAAAGTTTGCGTCCGCCATCTTGTCATAATGCCTGCCAGCGGTAACTTTCCCTGACGTCTTTGTTGAAGAGAGACATTCCTTCTAACAGGTAAGCTAATCATATGAATATGTATATGCATTTGATATTTGTATTACATTTCATTGCGGGAAACAAAATCGATAAATCATAACCAGGCGAGCCGTTTATGGCAATACAAAATCCCCCACTAGCTAATCGGTTAGAAGCTAGCTTATTTTGAACAGCTAAGCTCAATATAATTATTGTCCACATATTAATTGAAAGATTTGTGTTGCCGGTATGTTTGTTATTCTCGATGAATGATGGCATTGTATGCACGTCTGCTTTGTTCATTGACAACTGCTCGCGACCATGCGCTGCAACCAAGGTAACGTTAGAACCAACGTGCTAAAACTGTGATGCAAAACTTCGGTTTGATACGATAGTTAACTAGATAGATATAGCTTCTAGCATGCGACCTTTGTGTAGGGCTGGGTACCGAGTTCGATACTTTTTAGGTACCGACCGAATTGCCTCGATATATCGAGTATCGAAAAATGACGTTGTTCATTCCAGATTTCGATACCTACACGCAAACTCTACAGTACACACACGAGACGCGCGAAACTCTCCGCGCACATACTCATATGAGAGGCGCGCGCGCACTCACAAATATGATGAAGACCTTGACAGTGCACGGAGTAAACATTAGAGCAGAAAGTTGCTCCGTCTTCGACTGGTAAATGAAGAGATACCTTGTTGATCACTCTGACAGTGCTTATATTGCAATAAATAATAACCTACTGAATGTACACTGCCTTTCAAAAATGTGTTGGTTGGTCAGATTATTATTATTTTTTCAGTAAGGATGCATTAAAGTTATCAAAGGTGACATTAAAACATGTGTAATGTTACAAAATATTTCGTTTTTAAATAAATGCTGTTCTTTTGATTTTTTTATTCATCAAAGAATCATTAAAAAATGTATCATAGTTTCCTAAATATTAAGCAGCAAACTGTTTTCATATTTCTGAAGGGTCATGTGACACTGAAGTAATGATTTTGAAAATTCAGCTTTGACATCACAGGAATAAATTACATTTTGAAATATATTCAAATAAGATTTTAAATTGTAATACTATTTCACAATATTACAAGTTTTACTGTATTTTTTATTTAAAAAAAAAATCAGCTTTGGTGAGCATGAGCTCTTTATAAAAAATGTTTTGTTCCTTTGTGCTTTTTTGTTCCTTTGTGCACTGGCTAAGGAGCATGAGTCAAACTGAAAAAATAAAACCAAAGTTTTTCTGAGGTAATGTGTTATGTAATCTTGTTAAAATGGATTTCATAAAATTGGTATCGAAAAAAGTATCGTTAGGAACCGGTATCGAAACTGAGGTATCGAAATTGGCACCGGATCGAAAGATTTTGAACAATACCCAGCCCTACCTTTGTGTGTTTTAGCCCTGAAGCTCAACAGCATTAACGTGAACGGTTGCGAAGTATGTCACTGTGTTCATTTTCTCCTCTTATTTTTGTGCTAGGTTTTCTATGAAGTGTCGCTTCTGCAGCTTTGCCAGCGCCAGTCAAGAGCGTCTGCTTAGGCACCATCGGCTCAGGCACGGAAGAGGAGCTTACTGGCCGTGTGTTTACAGTGACTGTGTATGTTCTTTTAAAACACCTGGCGCTTTAAAGTCACATTTGACCAATCGCACTGTAGGACAGCCAAAATACAAGATAAATTCACAACGTGTCCGGAGCTTTTACTCACCCTCATGTTGTTCCAACCCCGTAAGACCTTCGTTCATCTTTGGAACACAATTTAAGATATTTTTGATTAAATCTGAGAGCTGTCTCACTCCTCCATAGACTTCTATAGACGTTATAACTTGCTGGCCCAGAAAATGTATTAAAGACATCGTTAATATAGTCCAAGCGACTCCAGTGGCTCAATCTTAAGTTTATCAAGCGACGAGAATCCTTTTTGTGCGCAAAAACAACAACAAAAATAACGACTTTATTCCACTATTAATTTCCTTCTCTCTGGGCCTCGAGTCTTTTCACGTAGTGTGATAGCACAGCACGTCTGTGTTGTACATCACACGCATCTCACACATGACCAGCGTCGGCCAATAGTGAGCCTACGTGTGACGTACAACACAGACACGCTGCACTATCACACTACGTGAAAAGACTCGAGGCCCAGAGAGAAGGAAATTAATAGTGGAATAAAGTCGTTATTTTTGTTGTTGTTTTTGCGCACAAAAAGGATTCTCGTCGCTTGATAAACTTAAGATTGAGCCACTGTAGTCACTTGGACTATATTAACGATGTCTTTAATACATTTTCTGGGCCAGCAAGTTATAACGTCTATAGAAGTCTATGGAGGAGTGAGACAGCTCTCAGATTTAATTAAAAATATCTTAATTTGTGTTCCGAAGATGAACGAAGGTCTTACGGGGTTGGAACAACGTGAGGGTGAGTAATTACTGACAGAATTTTCATTTTTGGGTGAACTAACCCTTTAAACTAAAAACGAATCTTTTACAGTGCTATGCATAAGTTTAGACACCCATACTAAAGTTGACTAAAAAGAGGAATAAAAAAAAAATCATCTTTTGGAAATTGAACTTAAAGGAGAACTCCGGTGAATTTTTAAGTTAATCTTGATCGTTTTACCTTTGTGAGTACTTTCTATAGAAAAAAAAACGAACCGGATCGGTGCTTGCAACGCGGAGCTGTTACAGTTAATGCCCAGAGCTCCCATTCAGCTAAAACGGCAGTTTTGGGGGCATCGACCTAAAGAGTGTCTTTGTGCCTCTTAACAGACACAAAATGCAATTAAAATATCTGTCCAACATGAACAGGGCCCTTACATGACAACAAGATGCGTTTAGCAACTTAGCCATTGTTTAAACTCACCTAAATAGTGTTTTAGACGGCTAGCTGTAGTCTCGCGCTGAAGTCCCGTGGGAACTCAGTTGTAGCCGGAAAAAGTGCGCGTGATTTTTTTTTTCCCCAAACCACTTCAGCGGAAATCCCGCCCTGCAGCTGATTCTAAGGTTTTCATTGGTCATGTCAATCGTCACTGTAACCTAAACCAATTAAATCAGCTGCAGGGCGGGATTTCCGCTGAAGTGGTTTGGGGGGGGAAATCGCGCACATAGTGCAGGTGGGAGGAGCGTCGTGTTCCGGCTACTACTGAGATCCCACGGGACTTCAGCGCGAGACTACAGCTAGCCGTCTAAAACACTATTTAGGTGAGTTTAAACAATGGCTAAGTTGCTAAACGCATCTTGTTGTCATGTAAGGGCCCTGTTCATGTTGGACAGACATTTTAATTGCGTTTTGTGTCTGTTAAGAGGCACAAAGACACTCTTTAGGTTTATGCCCCCATAACTGCCGTTTTAGCTGAATGGGAGCTCTGGGCATTAACTGTAACAGCTCCGCGTTGCAAGCACCGATCCGGTTCGTTTTTTTTTCTATAGAAAGTACTCACAAAGGTAAAACGATCAAGATTAACTTAAAAATTCACCGGAGTTCTCCTTTAATGCCTTAATTAAAAAAATTTGGAAAAATTCAACCTTTAAGGACACCAATTTTCTTTGTGAATGAATAATGTATCGTAAATAAATAAATGTACAAATCCAGGGTGCATAAGTCTGGACACCCCTATGTTAAATTCCCATAGAGGCAGGCAGATTTTTTTTTTTAAAGGCCAGTTACTTCATGGATCCAGGATAATATGCATCCTGATAAAGTTCCCTTGGCCTTTGGAATTAAAATATCCCCACATCATCACATAGCCTTCACCATACCTAGAGATTGGCATGGAGTACTTTCCATAAGATCATCTCTCAATGCAAATCAAACCAGCTATTCGGCTAACTGAAATAAAACCATGCCAATCTCTAGGTATGGTGAAGGCTATGTGATGATGTGGGGCTAGTTTAATTCCAAAGGCCAAGGGAACTTTATCAGGATGCATATTATCCTGGATCCATGAAGTAACTGGCCTTTAAAAATAAAAATCTGCCTGCCTCTATGGGAATTTAACATAGGGGTGTCCAGACTTATGCACCCTGGATTTTAAGGAAGAACATTTATTTATTTACGATACATTATTCATTCACAAAGAAAATTGGTGTCCTTAAAGGTTGGATTTTAATTTTTTTAATTAAGGCATTAAGTTCAATTTCCAAAAGATGATTTTTTTATTCCTCTTTTTAGTCAACTTTAGCATGGGTGTCTAAACTTATGCATAGCACTGTATGTGTAGCTGTCATATTACTGTCAAGAGACTACGGTATTGATTGTTCAGTAGAAGCAAGCTGTGTTTCACCATTACTGTTATAGCCTGCATGTTTGCATTTTTGGCTAATTTCAAAGTTTTTCAGATGGGGATTTACACATTTCTGAATTAATACTTAGGCAGGCACTATACAACTGTTTATCGGTCATCTTTGGCAATGTTGCATTATTTGTAAGGTCTCAAGAGTCGGAAAGTAAAAAAAAAAAAAAAAACTGCCCATATTACGGTTCTGAAACCTGATGTATTTGCTTTGGGTATAAGATTACTTGTTTACATTGCCCATATTATGGTACCGAAACCTGATGTATTTGCTTTGTGCATAAGATTACTTGTTTACATTGTGGAATTGTAAAGCTGTTTGTGCCAAAGTCGTTCAAATAAACATGCATAAATGAACTGGTTTACTGTCAGTGGATGATTTAAAGTTGGGGGGTTAACTTTTGAGTTAATTTAAACTCAAAATAGTAAGTTATTACAGGGGATGGTAATCTGAACTCAAAATAGTAAGCTTTTACAGACTTGAAAGTTCCAGTACCTTGAATTAAAAAAACTTAGTTGTCAGAACTTGAAAAACTTAGCTGACGCAACTTAATAATTGTAGTTCTTCAAAACGTAAAAAATTAAGTTGACATCTTCAACTCAAAAATTCTGTGCAGTCGGTTGCCTTGAAAATTTGAGTTGAACTAACTTTTTCTTTTTTACAGTGTACTACTACCGGTTGGATGGTGTATTAGTGATATTGAAAGCTGATTGGCCTTGATATATATGCGGAAAAGGGCCAATTTAATTATTAATTTATATGATGTCCGATTTATTCTCTCTTGTGCCTTTTTGCGCGCATTTTCCACGGGTTTTAATAATAAAACTGGTCTGAAAGAATGAAAATCATATTAAAGAAAACGTCAACATTAAGGTTGCAATTATTTAATAAATCAGAGTCGATGTGCGCGTGCATGCGTGGTTCGAATTTTAGTTGCTATGTAGGTTATGAATTCTGACTGCATATATATTTACACTCGAACCGGTCGCTGTCTGGGCGTGCATGCATGTTATGATTCGAATGTTAGTTGCTATGGCGACGCGTTTTATGAATTCTGCGATCTGCATGTATCTCTCTGCTCAACGATCGACCGCTGTCTGTTGGTTGAGAGACGAGGCGAATTAACAGACTGACTTTTGCGGAGAATTTTCTGGCCGAAACTTGCAAATTTGAAGCTTTTCTGGATTGCTGAGAGGAGACCTATATTCTTGAAGGACATCGGAGGATATATACTTTTTGAAAGCGTCATATAATTTCTTATAATACTTTTATTTGATAGTTCTTTTCTTATTTTAGAAGTAACGTTAACGTTAGTTTGTTTGATATTTTTTTCAGGGGAGTAACGTTAACGTTAACGCTATTTCTGAGGAGATTTGTATTGTATTGTCTTGTCTTGTGTTTTGTACGTTACTGATTTTCTTGCAGGTTGGCGAATGGCGATGGCTCGTAGCACTAATCGCATGATGGGTGGAAGAGGAAGTGAGTGCTTTAATTTTGTATTATTTTTTTATGGTGTGTTGTACAATGACTGACTGATCCCATTTATTTGATTCATTGCATGTGAAATAAACTTGAATTGAATTTGAGCAACTTAACTGAAGTAAAAATCTGTAATTGACCACAGACATTGATTATTGATTATGATTAAACTAACGTTATGTGATATGTGAAATATTCCATCCTTAGAGCACTCCAGATCCAGGAGAGCTGCTTTCTGGCAGACGGCTGGTCGGGAGGTTTGGAGGCCCGATTCTGATGACCGTGATCAGGATCCGCTGCCCAGAGATGGACAAAGTAAGTTACAGATAACGTTACTTCTGGTCAAATATTACTCAGTTACAAGTAAAAGTTGAAAAGACTGATTTTTACTTGAGTAAAAGTACAGAAGTACTTGTTTTTAAAAGTACTTAAGTATCAAAAGTAAAAAGTAAATGTCAATGCATTGTTTTATTATTGTTTGTAATACTTACAGTACCTTATGCCTCTGAATCTATGCCTGCCTACCTACCCACCCTCATATCAATATATCATTTATTTCTAGAACACAGTTCCTGTAGTGGGATTGAATGTGAGATTGAATAAGTGCTCTCAATAACGTCCACAATAGTTTCGGGCTGTTCCCTCAAATAGTGCCCTATTTAAAGATTTTTGGCTTTTAGGATGAATATGTCAGCCACTGTTATAAGCTAGAGTGCTCCAAAACAATGACAAAATGAGCATTTAAAAGACCAAACCCAACATTGAAAATGAAAGTCAGATTGATGTCAGAATCCAACTACTTTCTACTCAAGGACCTTGACAGAAATGTAACGTTAGTGGAGTAAAAAGTATGATACTTGTCTTTCAAATGTAGTGAAGTTAAAGTAAAATGTTTCCAGAAAAAATAGTACTCAAGTAAAGTACAGATACTCAAAAAGTGTACTTAAGTACAGTACTCAAATAAATGTACTTTGTTACTGTCCACCTCTGCCGCTGCCAGACCCGACCCAGACACAGAGCCAGGATCGTCCTGGATATTTACCATCTCTGTCTTCTGAGTTTTCTGTTTCTGTGTCCACAGGTCAGGCTCACGGGACGAGGGCGAAGCAGAACCCAGATGTTGGACGTCCGTCCACTTCATCTAACCACTCTCGCAGAGGTCAGAATAGGCTTTTAATAAAGATGTAATGGCTTAGTTTCTATTTCTATTTTCAATGGCTGATTTGTCAACTAAACCAACTAAAGTAACGATAACACTTTATTTTGATGGTCCCTTTTGAACATTCTGTCGACTATACGTAACTTTGCAACTACATGTCGACTAACTCTCATTAGAGCATCAGTAGACTCTCTCCTTAATATGAACTATGATGATATTTTAATCATTGTTTTAACTATGTACGAGGCACTGCGAGTGCGAGCTGACATCGCGTTTGTCTCTCAGGCTTGCTTTCACTGCGTGATGTGTCAGTGCAGTTATAGATGTCCCCAAATTAGTTTTTGTCTTATATTTATATCATATTATGTTGTTATATTAGAATATCACATGATCAAGAGTGCCGTTTTCTTTTGCACAATTGCAAATGTGCTATTTATTTTATACAACAATTAAATTAACAATAAAGTTAACATTGTGAGTTACTTTTTGGACACAATATTGTCAATTTTCACTTTATATCGCCGACGAGAATTTCATAATGAAGCCGTAGTCCAACAGACAGATTTGTTTTTTACTGAAATCCGCGTTTTGAACGAATCATTTTAACGATTCAATGAACAATCACTTGTTTTCTGAATGAATCAGCCGTTTGAACCGTAGACTTCATATAGATAGACGCCCTATCGACCGCTACTGCCTACTGGCGCGGGTGAGCCGTGGGGCCGCCATCTTAGACCGGTCACCCGCTCCACTCAGTGTAATCTGTATGGCAGGTGCAATGAGCTGTCAGCGCATTTAATTAATCATACCTCACTGAATACCGAACTGATTTTCAGGCGGGTTTGTTTGCTGCAAAGGTCATTCATGTAGCTATTATACAGGACACATGGTTCGGCGTATTTTAATATTCATAGTAGGCTTAACAGTAATATAATATTCTGATATAAGATATAAAGTGACCAGACGTCCAAAATCAAAATATGTGATGTAGGATATAAGCTATTTTATAAATCACACACTATAAATATGATAAAGAAGCAGAAACAGATAGTTGCAGTAAAGTAAGATATTTTAATAAGTTGAAGAAACGTGTGTGTTTTACATTTACATTGCTTCCTGATATCACGTGCGCAAACACAAATAACCTATATTTATATATATATAAAACAGTTATGTCCGGTCGAACAATGTATGAATTAACTTAAGATTGGATTGCGGTAAAAGTAAGTTTCGTGCCTCTTACAAGTGCTTTCGAACTTCTTTCTGATCTGAATGGTATGTGGAAAACACTTGAGTTGAGGGAGGGAGAAAACACGCAACTGAATGCCTTGTCAAGCGTCTCAATACTTGAAAAACCACAGGAAACTACTTTTAAACACGAAATTACTTGATTTACAGAGGGTCTATTCGCACGTTTATAAACGTTAACGTTACCTGAGGTAATTTTCCTGTACCTTTTTACAGAAGGTAAAAGTCGCCGTAATCTTTACTGACATTGTCCGAAATGATTACTGAGATGGCACATTCGGACGGGACTAAAATAACCGAGAAGCTCTTGTAATTATTACTTTACCCCACCTCTCCATGTCAGGTGAACACCGGCTGGTGCAGTAAACATTGCCTAGCTAACGTTAGCTGGCTACGATATCAGTACAGTAATATCAAAGATCCTTGCTCCTTCTCAATTATCTGGTAATATTCTATTCACAAAATACAACCAATAGTACGGTAATGTTAAAAGTAATCCCCCGGGCCCTATTTGCGATGGTCCGCCGATTAGAACAGGAAAATACCCCACAGTGCTCTAGCATCTTCACTGCTGCCACGCAACGAAACTAGGAACACGACCGGTTTAAGATGGCGGCCGCATTTCTCAGTGCCCAGCGGCCAATAGGGCATCTAGTCTCTATATAATATCTATGGTTTGAACAAATCGGTTGAATAAATGACTCCAACAACTCGCTTATTAAGACAGTGACTTGCCGCCACCTACTGGTGGTTTTAGTTTCATATTTAAAGTATTCTTTAATTAAAACATTAAAAAACTGTACAGTAAATCATTAAATAATTTTAAAATATCATCTAATTATTATCGACAAAACGTTGAAAATATCGAGACATATTTTTGTCAATATTGCGCACCCCTAATGTACGGTATTCATTTTGATTTCTTCAGGTCTTAAAAAGGTCTTAAAAAGCCTTAAATTTGACTTTAAAAATTGTGCAGGTACCCTGTAATACTCTAATGAGAGTTAGTAGACATGTAGGTGCAATTTTACTTGTAGACAACTGAATGTCTGTTGGGAGGAGCATTTTACTATTAAGATTTGAATAGTAAAATGTAAGTTATATCATTATGTCATTGCTTAATTTGACGTCAGAGATGGGTCTAATAGTTGTTTTCATTAGTTTTTTCTTCATTTCAGAAAAAGCTCCAGAACGTCTTTGCCTCAGGATCTGGAAGGCTACGAAGGGACTTTTCAGCTGCTGTTCCGGTAGTGCTGTGACTGTTGTGGAGCCTTTTATTCCGGAACCATCGTCACCTTCTCCAGATCACTCCGGCGTCAAGCCAAATAATGGTAAATCATTATTTCTCCAACATTAACATCTAACCCTAACGGTCAACTAATACTCTACTAATACTCTAATGAGAGTTAGTAGACATGTGCAGTGTTACTTATAGACCAATTATAGGTTTGTAAACATCCGGGATGCGTGCGCATCGTGGTTGCAGAAAGACCCGTTTAACAGCTGATCCTTACACGGATACGGATAAGAATAATACTAATAGCTTGATTTAAAACATTTTATATTTAATTTTCGTAATGTTCTCCGCATATTTTTATTACCACTTTTGGTCCCGACATGCGCAGTAGAACCTGCGTGACGCCGTGTGACGTAGGGTGATAATTCCCCTATAGACTTATAGAATGTCTTAAAGGGACCAAAATAAAGTGAAACCAATTTTTTCCAACATTCATCTGACATTTTCGGAACATTCCGAGAACATTCAAAAGTAACGTTCCAATAATGAAAAATTATAAAATAGAATGTTCCTTTAACCAAGATAAAACATTTTTGAAACGTTGAAAAAACTGGATGTTTTGAACGTTCAGGGAACATTTAGAAATAATGTTTTCTTAATTGAGTGGGAATGTTAGCAAAATGTTCTCAATAAGGCATGAGCTCGATGGCTGTCTGACACACACCAGAAACACACGCACAGAAAGCCGCTTCACAGACAGCATACGATCCAGAAAAGAATTCAATTTCACCACTTATTTCTCTTGAATTGTCAAAAACATGCAAAATTGTCAAAATGGCTGTCGTGCCGAGTATTACAGAGTCAGTTATGTCATAAATAAGACATTGCTATGCATTTAATAAATGTGTTTAATAAAATATATCTATATTTAGATATGGCCCATATGATCTTTACCATTACAAGAACTGAGCCACATGTGCCAGAGTTGGCCAAATGAAGCCTGGAAATGTATGTTTTCTTTTTAATTAAAGATCAGATAAAATAAGAAAAATAACTTTAGCGTTGAATCGGAATCACCTCGTAATCGTGATAATAGTGAAATAAAATTACTATTAATATTGTGAAATAATATGTTGGGACATTTATGCAGGCATTAAGCAGAAGTCAGGTGGATAGCGTGAACAATTCCCATTACTTTAGATTTGTAACTTTACAGATAAGATTTGAATAGTAAAATGTAAGTTATATCATTATGTCATTGCTTAATTTGACGTCAGAGATGGGTTTAATAGTTGTTTTCATTTGTTTTTTCTTCATTTCAGAAAAAGCTCCAGAACGTATGAAGAAACCTGGTCGTTTCCAGAAGCGCTGGAAGGGTTTTTTCAGCAGCTCAAGAAATGTTGTGGAGCCTTTTATTCCTCCAGCAGATCCTGTTCCTGAACCATCATCGTCACCTGGTTCAGATCACTCCGGCGTCAAGCCAAATAATGGTAAATCATTATTTCTCCATCATTATTTTAAACAGTATTATCTTGTTTTCCACTCAAAATAAGGCTTGTTTTTACAGAATATTAAAATTATTTCCCCCATTATAAAATTATTTTCTCGACCAGCGCTGACATTTTTTAAATAAAACAATGGATCTAGCAACAGACACTTTACTGACTATAAGTAACTTTTCAACTACATGTCAACTTATTCTAACCCTACTAGGGCTGGGATAAACGATTATTTTTAAAACGATTAATCTAGCGATTATTTTTTCGATGCATCGATTAATCTAACGATTCATTTTTCCAGTCCGATTCGATTCGATTACCGATTATCTCCCCAATCCCCATTAATTGACTAATAGCAATTTATACATGTTAATTTACATATCTGAATGAAAAAAACATGAATTCCTTAACATTGCAATATATGTTTATTGCTCTTAAAATTCCAAAATAAAAGACTATACAAGTGCACAGTAATGCATTCTTAGTCAGAGGTAGCATTCAATAAAACCTTAAAGCCTTGAAAACACATAGCTTACTGAAACAAGCTTACTGAACACATAGGGCCTAGCTTACTGAAAAAAAAGTTCTTCTTTCAGATGAAAATAACAACAACTTGATGTCTAGTATTCAATAAAAAAATAAAAAGGTCACCCAAAATACTTGTTTAGAGCAATTGAAAGAATACAGTAACCAATGTAAACTTGAGGGCTTTAAGCTAATACAGAGAGTGCTTTTCCAACAAAAAATAAATAAAAATGAACAGTGGGAGCCAGCAGCCTGTCATGGCGTCCTTCCTGAACCAACAGAATTGAACATTTATGTTGAAAACGCATAGTCCTAGCTTACTGAAAAAAGTGCATATTTTAATTCTTCATTCACATAAAAATAACAACAACGTATAGTAATACACTCTGCCACTCACCTTTTTCTTAAAAAATAATAAAAAATACTAATAAAAAAAAGTACTTAACTAGAATTTAATAAATGGAACATTATTGTAAAGTGTTACCGATTTGTTATACACCGATTCAGACGCCTCGTGAGTTCAGTGTTGGACAGATCAGTTGTTTTAACCATTCATTAAAGTGAATCGGTTCAAATGAGTCATTAGTTCGCGAATCGGACGTGTCATTAGTGGACGTGTAGCCTACGGCAAGCGTTGTGTGATTATCCCGGCAGTTTATTTTTTACCACAATTCACACTCCGCGGTAATTCAAGAGAAAAAAATCTCCGAATGCTCCACGTGAAACTTTGGTCTTCCGCCCTTTTTCTATCGGACATGTCTAATGAATATGCACGAGGGAGAGAGAGAGAGCAAGACAGCGCTCGTGTTGTTTGAAGACGGTGAGTGCGCGCGCGCGGCCGGCGCTCTCTCTCGTACTTATATGCGCCCTGTCAAGCGCAGTCAGTCATTCTATTCTACATCACTCATGTTACTTATAGACAACTGAATGTCTGTTGGAGGAGCATCACAATAAAGAGTTTGCAGATATTAAGCAGAGACTTTGTTACACTATTAAGATTTGAATAGTAAAATGTAAGTTATATCATTATGTCATTGCTTAATTTGACGTCAGAGATGGGTCTAATAGTTCTTTTCATTTGTTTTTTCTTCATTTCAGAAAAAGCTCCTGAATGTTCTCTCAAGTTCTTGGAGGATACGAAGGGTGTTTTCAGCAGCTCTTCCAGTGATGCTGTGACTGTTGTGGAGCCTTTTATTCCTGAACCATCGTCACCTGCTTCAGATCACTCCGGCGTCAAGCCAAATAATGGTAAATCATTATTTCTCCATCATTATTTTAAACAGTATTATCTTGTTTTCCACTCAAAATAAGGCTTGTTTTTACAGAATATTAAAATTATTTCCCCCATTATAAAATTATTTTCTCGACCAGCGCTGACATTTTTTAAATAAAACAATGGATCTAGCAACAGACACTCTACTGACTATAAGTCTACTAATACTCTACTAATACTCTAATGAGAGTTAGTAGACATGTGCAGTGTTACTGATAGACTTATAGAATGTCTTAAAGGGACCAAAATAAAGTGAAACCAAAGTAACAATTTGATGTGACCACTGACATTGATAATTGTTTCCACAGATTCCTCTCCGGGCATCACGCCATCCTCAGCTTGGTCCTCACCCTGGTCCTCACCCCCCCCTGAGGCCCATGTCGAGAGAGGAAGTAGAGAGTCGTTGAATCTGTGCAGCCGAGGCTCGGACAGCGTCGAGGGGAGCAGGAGTGGCGATGGATCGGAGAGCCCAAGCGAAAAGGGTTTGTCCAGGTCCAACAGCCTCGAAGGGTTTCTGTGTCCTCCGCTGCCGGGTCAAGTTCCTGTCGAGCCAACAGAGACATCAACTGGCCGAACTGCTCAGGGTGCCGTGGAGGCTTCTCCTGTGAACGAGAGCTCAACAGGTGAGACTGAAATAAGGCTTGGCAGTGCAAAGTCTACAGATAGAGATTTAGCTATTTCATGCATAACTGAGTCAAGTTTTTAACACGTCCGATCACATTTACTGTTGCTCGACCAGCACTGATATTTTTAAAATAAAACAATGAATCTAGCAAGCTAATAATTGTCTCACATTTTTCTGTTTGTTTTTCAGAGTCCTTTGAGTCTCTCTATAACGTGGAACAGTTAATTGGATCCGGAGGATTTGGCAGAGTGTTCCTGGGAACACGCAAATTCGATGGCAAAAAGGTAAATCTTACTGAATTGCACAAACATTTTGCTCTTGCATGCATCAAAACACATTTAAAACAATTTACAGATGGTTTAATACTTAATACAAAGCCAGGTGCTTGAAAACTGTTACTGTTATTGAAACTGTTTTTTTTGTTTTTTTTTGTGCAGGTTGCCATCAAGCGGATGCTCAAGAGTGCCAATTATCGTTATCTTTATATTGTAAGTTGGCCAAAACCTGAATGTGTATTGAGTTGTTTAAGTGCAGATTACTGTAGTTAATACACCTGTAGGAAGCATTAGGTATAAATGTGATCAACAAATAAGCCTAGAGGCACCAAATAACTTTGAGCTGAAAAGGCTCTTTTGAACGCATCTAAAAAGATCAAAGAATAGTACATTTCAAAATGATGTTTTCTTCAGATTTTTACCCAGCTAACCTTCTGTCTGCTTCTTCTCTCTAGCCTGGGAATCCCAAACCTCTCGTTACAGAAGTGGCGCTGCTGATGATGATGAGGCTAGAACCCATAAGCCCCTTCGTCATACAACTGTACGAGTGGTTTGAACATCCTAAAGAATTCACTCTGGTTATGGAGTATCCGGGGCACTGCGAGAGCTTGTTTGACATAATCTATCGTCAACCTTGGAGTGACTGGTTCTCACGGGTCGTCATGAGACAGGCTGTGCGGGCAGTGCTACACTGCATCCATCATGGTGTTTTCCATAGTGACATTCATCCACAGAATGTCCTGTTTGAGAAAGACACGCTAGATCTCAAGCTGATAGACTTTGGCTGCGGTCAGCTATTTAGTAGTGAAGGCTACGAGATCAACAGATACAGGGGTGAGCATTTTGGGAGTGTGGAAACCTGAAGGTAGTGACTTACAAATTTTTTGATGATGCTTTAAAAAAGAGCTCAACAATGTGCAAATGTCTTCCTTACAGGAGTTCTCGATTACTGCCCACCTGAAGTCTTTACAGAACCTCGATTCCACGCCGTCCCAGCAAACGTCTGGTCTCTAGGAGTGGTGCTGTACGAGTTGTCGAACACATGTCTTCCTTTTCGTAATAGAACGGAAATCACACAAGCCGAAGTTACATTTCAGAACCCCAACTTATCCAAACGTGAGTGAATAATGATGATAACATGGATAAACACACATAAAGCAAATGAGTTGTACAGAAAGTTAAAGGTTGTAGTGTGTCAGAATTTTTATATATACTGTAGCTCAACGTACACCGAGAGCATCGCTGTTTTCAAAAATGCCAGGTCACATGGTCATGACTAACCAGCTCTCTCCTTATTAAAATGTGTACAGACTGCAGGGATCTGATTGGACAGTGTCTGGCTCGCGATCCAGCTGAACGCCCCAGCTTAGAGCAGATGTTACAACATCCATGGTTTGTTCGTACACTACGCTAGATTGGAGAAGCTGAGGAGATTCACTCGATCAGTTTCAGGTGTGTGGAAGTGTAACAAGCAGAGTAGGATTATTATCTTTTGTCTTAAATTCTGGATTATTTGTAGTGAGATTTTCTAATTTGTGTTCATTGTAATGTTCTTGTTATAGTCAAATCACCTTCATTTATATAGCGCTTGATACTATATAATAATGGTAAATCATTATTTCTCCAACATTATTTTAAAAAGTATTATCTTGTTTTCCACTAAAAAATAAGGCTTGTTTTTACAGAATATTAAAATGATTTCCCCCATTATAATATTATTTTCTCGACCAGCGCTGACATTTTTTAAATAAAACAATGGATCTAGCAACAGACACTCTACTGACTATAAGTAACTTTTCAACTACATGTCAACTTATTCTAACCCTCTACTAATACACTACTAATACTCTAATGAGAGTTAGTAGACATGTAGGTGCAATGTTTCTTATAGACTTATAGAATGTCTTAAAGGGACCAAAATAAAGTGAAACCAAAGTAACAATTTGATGTGACCACTGACATTGATAATTAATATAATAAAAATAAAAAAATAATAAAAACAGTTTTTGATATCTGAAATGTTCCATCCTCAGGCTGCTCCAGATCCTGGAGAACTGTTTCCATAGATTCCTCTCCGGGTATCACGCCATCCTCAGCTTGGTCCTCACCCTGGTCCTCACCCCCCCCTGAGGCCCATGTCGAGACGGGAAGTAGAGAGTCGTTGAATCTGTGCAGCCGAGGCTCGTACAGCGTCGAGGGGAGCAGGAGTGGCGATGGATGGGAGAGCCCAAGCGAAAAGAGTTTGTCCAGGTCCAACAGCCTCGAAGGGTTTCTGTGTCCTTCGCTGCCGGGTCAAGTTCCTGTCGAGCCAACAGAGACATCAACTGGCCGAACTGCTCAGGGTGCCGTGGAGGCTTCTCCTGTGAACGAGAGCTCAACAGGTGAGACTGAAACAAGGCTTGGCAGTGCAAAGTCTACAGATAGAGATTTAGCTATTTCATGCATAACTGAGTCAAGTTTTTAACACGTCCGATCACATTTACTGTTGCTCGACCAGCACTGATATTTTAAAAATAAAACAATGGATCTAGCAAGCTAATAATTGTCTCACATTTTTCTGTTTGTTTTTCAGAGTCCTTTGAGTCTCTCTATAACGTGGAACAGTTAATTGGATCCGGAGTATTTGGCAGGGTTTTCCTGGGAACACGCAAATTTGATGGCAAAAAGGTAAATCTTACTGAATTGTACAAACATTTTGCTCTTGCATGCATCAAAACACATTAAAAACAATTTACAGATGGTTTAATACTTAATACAAGGCCAGGTGTATTGATTGATACGCAAGATTGACAATGATCGTTATCTTTATATTGTAAGTTGGCCAAAACCTGAATGTGTATTGAGTTGTTTAAGTGCAGATTACTTTAGTTAATACACCCGTAGGAAGCATTAGGTATAAATGTGATCAACAAATAAGCCTAGAGGCACCAAATAATACTCACTAATAAATAATAAATAAAACACCTAATACTCTACTAATACTCTAATGAGAGTTAGTAGACATGTGCAGTGTTACTTATAGACTTATAGAATGTCTTAAAGGGACCAAAATAAAGTGAAACCAAAGTAACAATTTGATGTGACCACTGACATTGATCATTAATATTATAAAAAAATAAATAAAACAAAAACAGTTTTTGATATCTGAAATGTTCCATCCTCAGGTCGCTCCAGATCCTGGAAAACTGCTTCCACAGATTTTTCTCCGGGCATCACATCCGCCATCGCTGCACTGACGAGAATGTCTCCCAAGCGTTGGGCTGGATGTAATAATCCACATAGCCTCTCTCTATTTACTCCCGAAATCTGAACCGCTGAAGACAAGGTGGATTAAGTTTGTTTTTGAAGAAAATGCTCCCTCAACTCTACCAAAATTCGTTTATGTCTGCTCGAATCATTTTACACCGGACAGCTTTTTGAATGAGGCTCAGTATAAAGCAGGTTTTGCCAAAAAATGGCTCCTGAAGGATGTAGCAGTGCCAACTGTTCGTGATCCAGCTACACATCTAGAAGTATGTATTACGCGTTGGTTTTCCAAATTGCCTTTGAATTTGTCAAGTTCATGATAACATGTTAGACTTATAAAGTTTGTGATAGCATGTGATAGCACCATGAGTCCAGCTATGTTGTTATTTTTTTATCGCGCTGATAGTGGAATCTTTATTTGTTAAGGACAGCACATCAGAACAGAGCAGCCAAACCAGAGATGTTGCTTGCCAGACAGACGCAAAACCGCTGACCAAGTCTGTTGGTACTCAGTCATCAATGAAGATGTTTCATGTTCGCTACAGGAGTTCAGGTATGTTTATGTATTACATGATACTGCTTATACAGAGGACCTATAACTAGTCTTGTTACACAATAAGTGTCACATAACAGTAACACACAACTACTTTGTATATTACAGGTGTCCAGACGACAGATACAGTTTCAGACATTGACAGTTTGTCACCAGCAGCTGGTTTAATATTTAGGACCTCTACACCTATAAAGTGGCCATCAAAGAGACCTCGTGTGGAACTGGAGGAAGAGGATGACGAAGAAACCCTAATGGACACATCATCTGTAGTAGCACCTGAAGAGCAAGATTATACATTTGATCCAGCAGAGACGGACACAACTTTAACGGAGACAGCAGACATGTCGTAAGTTTCAAAACTGCATTTGTTTTAGAACAGGGGTGTCAAACTGAGTTCCTTGTTGGCCACAGCACTGCAGAGTTTACCTCTAATCATTATTAAACACACCTGAGGCAGCTAATCAACTCTCTAAGGCTCATTAAAAAAGTTCAAGTATACCTGTTGATCCTTCTGGAACTGAGTTTAACACCCCTGGTTCAGAATTTTATTATTATATTTTGTTACTTTTGTATTTAATATTTGTTAACCAGTACGAGTTTTTGTTTCTTAGTGCTCAAGCAAAATGGCAAAATGAGACGCTAGATCGCCTGAGTGAAAGGGAAAGGGTCATCGTTGGAGGTGACATGAGGGCTGACTCACCAGGTACATAGTTGTAAATAAGAAGGATGCATGGATGCTCGGGTATTTTCCGGATCATGAAGCATAACATGCATAGGTAGTATCTAACTGAATTCAATGCACTCGTGGTAATAATGCTTTGTGTAATATTACTTTCAAAGGCCACTCTGCAAAGTTTGGAAGCTATACATTGATGGACCTTCAGACCAACACCGTTGTGGACACACAGCTGGTTCAGGTGGGAGAGAAGAAATATCACTATTTAAAAAAAATTACATTTTGAGAAGTTTAAAACTTCTGGTTTGTCTAAGTTGATTGTTTCGTTCCCTATACTTGTCTATTTCAGAGTAACGAAGTGGGAGGAAGCTACCACATGGAAAAAGGATTACAGAGGAGCCTTGCCCTGTTGGAAGCTCGTGGTGTTACTCTGGAGTGTATTGTAACTGACCGCCAAATTACAGGGGGTACTGGGGGGTACTATACCCCCCAATGAAGACCCAGTAGGGGACAGAAATATCAGTTTTGGGGGGGTCAGATAATTTTTCTGATATTGTGAAAAAATATAATTACAGTTACAATACAAGTCAACTCCTAATTTCACTGTAGGAACATTTTAATGTAAAGCGATTTCAGACACCCCTATTGTGGACCGTACCATTTTTAACCACCATGGCGATAGAGAACGACTTCAACTTCTCAAGCAAGTGTCAACGTTGAATGATAAAACGCTAGTTTCATAAAGTATCATTCTTTTCAACATTCCTTATTTGTATATTCAAAAATATTTAAAATAATCTAATTTAATAGTTATAATTTTTCAATGTAAATGATTTAATTTTATTGGTAACAGCCTAGTGTCTAATTATTTTAATTGAATATATTTATCAAATTTAAGAATTTGAAATGAAAGATGGAGCATACATTTAATAAAATTAGGGGAAAATGCCCTTTATAAAGCTACAAAAAATTATTCTGAGTGTTTTCAAACAGTGATGTAATGAAACATTGACAATTTAAGCTTGAAGGGAGTAAAGCCTCTGTTTAGGCTATTAAGGAAATGTAATTTTGCCAAAAGAAGAACTTTTATTTTAAATAAATGTTCATTTTAAATCAGCCTACTTCAGTGTGATGTTACCATATTATCATGCTTAACACTAAGAATTTGAATAATTGTAATGTGATGATCAGATGCAGATCTAAATCAAAGAATATGGGCGGTTTGCGGGTGGATTTTTTATTTTTAAGGCGAGACTCTACAGGTGAATAGGGTAAAATGTTTAAATAATAGATATCACCATGAAACTTCCTCAGTTGATTACTTACACAAGTATATAAAAAAAATGTATTACAAGTTTTAGAAATGTATATGTTTAATTATGCAAATTAGGCATTATCTCATTAAATATGTACGATTTTGCATATATTTTCGGTAGATAGATCTGCACATATGATAAAGCCAGATGCAAAATTATTTTATCATTTTGTTAGTCGAAGTGTAAATAACCTAAAATTAAAGTTATTAGTTGTAATTAATGCAATTTTTGTATCATTTCTCATAGGAACTCAGGCATTCTACAAGCTGGAGAAAGTGATGACAAACACGCGGATTTTGAAGGACATCACCAAACTAAGTCCACATCACCAGACTTCATCTTTGGAGTCATTTCATAGTGACATTCTACGGTTTGCCCCAAAAAATGTGGTGTTTGTCACGGTTCATAGATCCAATGTCTCTCTCTAGTCTGTGCCTTGTTGTTTACATGTGTGTGAGTGTGTGTGTCCGGATCGTTACGGTTGATCAGTATCCAGCTGCAATCACTCATCATCACCAGCTGCCACTCATCTCATCTCCTAGAAATGCTCACCACTTTCTCATCTCCTTTGTCAGATCGTTGCATGAAGTCTCTGTGTTGTCTGGTCCTGTTCCCGTGCCTCGTGTCCCGTCTTGAGTTCCTGTGTGCCGGTTTCGTGTCTTTGTTGGATTACGTTTCATGTCTGGATCACGTCATCACTCATCAGAGCACGCTGCACTTCATCCATCACTCCGTGTCTGACCATCAAAGTCCCTGTGCCACCGCCTGCATCACCCGGATTATTCATCATCATCATCATCATCATCATTGACTATTAAATAAAAGCTTTTTACTTGCACATTGTGTCCTCGTTTCTGACGTAACAGTGTTCCCATTTCTTGGAATGTTGTGCAGGTAATTTAACTGCTGTTAAAATAACTTTACATCACTATAGGCTATTTTCCTGAATTGTGTCTGTGCACTTGCAGACTAAACCTGGCTGCATTTTATTACAATGAAAATGCTGGTCGTGCACAAGCAACATCATCAACAGGATATAAATTTATAAATACATTTTGTTTTATTGCACAGAGTACCTAGATGACCTGCAGGACCTAATATTTGAGCATGTTTTTGTGGACCCTGCTCCATACATGGATGAGGTACTTAAGATACCCATACTATCAGACCTTTGTGCGGAGTATGAGCGGCCAGACAAGGAGGAGGTCATTTCCACCATGGTGTCCAGATTCAATCATCAGCTGGTAGGAAACCAACATATCTGCCCTGATCATCTGGAAACTCACGGCGAACCCTCATCACCACACAGCCTGGAAGTCCAGACCTAAATCTAACTCGCTGAGCAAATTCAACTTGTGCTCTCGCGAGAACTCTGGAATACCAGGGTAAGGTTCCATAGTCGGCTCGATAAATGTATGCATTCTGAAGAGAATACACGTTTAAACAAACAGGATCCAATCCAGGATGCTCAGTCATTATATATATAAAGATATTGGGAAGAATGTTGATAAAGCAAACCGGTTTGGTTACCATTGACTTCTACTACATGAAGGGGAAAAAACTGATTAATTATTATAATTATTATTTTATTTTATTTTTTTATTTTTTTGTGTTTGACAGAATAAAGTAATTGAGGTCTGGAACAACATGAGTGTTTGAGTGAATGATGATGAACTATCTCTTCAAGAGGGAAAAACTTTTTGTTTGCCTTGTCAGTTTATTTATTTGTATTTCAACCCTTAAAGAAATAAGCTACACATGTCAACAACAGCAATAGGAATAAAAATGATAAATAAATCATTTTTATTAATAATATCCAAAAAGAATAATTCCACCAAGTAATATTTACTTATGTAACTGTAGACTGTTTGCTGTTGCCAGCAATTAAGCCACTATCAGTATAAACAGGCTTTTTTAATAAAGTTATAAACACTAAATTAATAAAACATCTGAGAGATTATGATAAAGTACAATTAAGACTAGTTTATGGACTTACATGAAAAGCATTTGAACTATATCTCATGACTTTACTGTCACCTTGTGTTCAGATTTGATGGAAGTATAATGTTTGGGGTTTCTTGACAGACTTCGCCATCAAGTGGACATGTGCAGGTACTGCAGGTTTCACTGGACTCTGGGTTGCAACTTTCCATAGGCCTACGTTTAGCGGCTTTAGATGCTCTCTGAAGCGCAGACAGAGGAGCGAAACATAACGATGTCTCTTGTCAAAAAAACTGCTTCTTTCAGCAGGTTATTTTCGCTATGTAATATGTATTGATTGAAAAAATGGAGAATAATAAAATTCGGATTTCAAACGCAACGCCGAGTTTATGAAACTCAAATTAAGATTATATTTACAGTGAATTTAGTTTTAACATTTAATTTTGTCTTTTGATGAGATTTACAAATATATATTCTTAGAGCCAAGAATTTCCATGGGAATAAATCCATATTAGCCTAATGTGCTAATTAATGTGTGTTGTCATTGACAAATAAATAAATATACAGTTTACATATCTATATATAGAAAGAAAAATATTTCCAAAACAGTACGCACACACACACACACACACACACACACACACACACACACACACACACACACACACACACACTGAAAAAAAGGTTTTCATTCATCCAATTAAAAAAAATGTAGGGTTCACATCTATATTTTATAACTTGAGCCAATGAAAAATAAATAACTTGCCCTAACCCATATTTTCTATGTATTTTCTAAACCTTGGCACAAAGTATATTTTTCTTATTGAAGAAAGTCAATTAATTCTGTTTTTGATCTAAACAAAAATATATAGATTTAATATAATAAAAAATCACATTTAAGAAATATGTATTAGACATTATTTGTTTTCTCCAATCAAATAGATATAGATTTAATTATACAATTATTTCTCATTTTTAAAAATACAAATTAATTGAAATGATTTATTTTAAACAAACAAAAAGATATGGATTTAATAAAACATGTTTACCATTAAGGAACATTTCTTAATATTTAATCTTGTCCAAAATAATTTAAAAAAGAAAGAATTTTCATTACATAAATATTTATTAACTTATACATTACTTACACATATCCACAATTTCAGTACTCAAGTGTCAGATTTTCAACTTCTAAGAGCTGGCAAACATTGACCTTAGAAAACAACAGCCTTAACCGAGAACAATGCAGTGAATTAGGGAAATGTGACAATTTCTCAGTTTCATCACTACTAGAAATGCAGCTGTAGTCAGTATCTCACTATCTTCCTTTTTTTTTTTTTTTTTCATCTATCTCTTGTTCTTCAAAGTATGTACTGTGACACGTCCACCCAGTTACCTTTACACGCACACATGCACACACGCACACACACAAACGCACGCATCTGTCAGTTCCTGACTGTATTGGTTTTGTTTTGGTTGTTTGTTTGTTTGTTTATTTGTTTTCCCTGTTTGTGATCCCAATGTATGTACATCTTGCAATAAAAAAAAATAAAATAAAAAGATTCTCACTATCTCTGTCCTCGTTGTATTTTATGATGCTACAAATGATATCCAACTGTAAAAAAAACATTGTTGAAAAGTCAAAAATTGGAATGGAAGTACAGAGTTGTTGCTATACACCGTCCCATTTCATCTCATTGGTGTAAACTGGCAGCTTTCAGAACGCTGCAGCACGTAGCATTGCGTAGAACGCCGAACCATAGCCAGCCACTCAAACATGACATCATTTACGGGAGTAAACTGGGATGTGTGGGAACCCAGAATTAAGCTCTATTGTAGAGCTGGTCACAGAGCCTCTTGACTTTGTTTGTCATGCCTTTTGGGTCCATGATGACTTTCTGGATATATTCAAATGTCTTGGGATATTCCAGACTGAATAAGGCATAAAGAAGGCCCAGGAGAATGGGAACAGCATTTGCGACAGACAGCAAGTCGCTTAGAACCTCTTGTCCCTCAAGTATGATGCCAATGTTTGTGGGTACAGCTTGTGCATCTCTGATGACGAAGATTGCCATGCTTTCTTGCTGAAGATTTTTTTCAGCCTCTTCCTTCTCCGACACCTGGAAAAGAATTTAGGAAAAGAATAAGGAATCGATAAAGCTTGGGTTTCCCCCAGATTAACCTCTTAACATTCAGACGGCCCGCAGGCTAATACCGTATATTCTTATATTCAGGCCAGCTAATACCGTATTGGCCTGAAAATAACCATCTGTAAACCTGAAAACCATTCTGTAATAATGGCCACCAATAATTTCTCTGATCCATCTGCAGAAGACATGGAAAAGGAATTTGAACTCGACATCGATGAAATAATGTCTGATTTGTAGGAGTTGCAGGAAGTAAATTGTCTCTTGAAATGTCTGTCAGGTGGATTTTTTAAATGTTTTTGAAATAAGTCTCTTGCACTGCTCCCCCAGCCTGCATTTATTTGATTAAAATATAGTAGCCTAGGCTATAAACTACAGTATTGTGATGTATTATTACCATTTTAAATAACAGTTTCTATTTGGACATATATAAAAAAAAAAAAAAAAAATTTTTTTTTTTTTTTTTTTTTTTTTTTCTGATTTCTAATTGTAATAACGATCTCATAGCTTTATTTCTGCAATTGTAAATGCAGTGAAAATATATTATTGGCACTTCTGTGTATGCACTGCAAAGATGTATTTTCCTTGAATGATTTAATTTGACTGGTGTTACCGTCCCAGGACGTATGCATTTGCGTTTTCTAATAGGTAAGTGTCATTCATTGATTTATTGAGTGTGTGTGCGCGCGCAGCCAATGGACCCAACGGCCTGCTGGGAGTTGTAGTTTTGTTGTACGTTGTATTTATACCACAGAAAGGACCTGTCTTTCACTTCGATGGTAACTAAAAAAAAATTCAAGCTGCGATTTTTCACGATGGATATCCTCGCGCGATCGAGTGTAGATTGTGTTAAACACGACAAGAACCAAAAATTCTGCGTTTATTCCTTAAAACAGTCGGTATTTCCCATATTGCTTCTCCTTTGCAGCTGCCATTGGCGCACGTCACGATTATAAGCGCCTGCTATTGGCGTAGGCAATGTTTACAGCACGATTATCAAGTATGTGGTGCGAACGCAACGGAACAGTCAGATTTACCATAAATGAACATGGTGAGTAACATTTTATAAACAATATTGTCATTATTGTTTGTTTTCCCTCTATTTTGCTGACGAGAATTTCAAAATAAAGCCCTACCAGAGTCTCAATGCAACAACAGACAGTGATTGAACCGTGAATTTTGTGAACCATTACATAATCCTATATAGGCTAATTATAAATTCAATTGTTATTATACTTTACAATATTACTGTTTGTTGTTGTATTTTTCAAAACTTGAAACTTGTGTGTGTGTGTCAGGTGGATTTTTTTAATGTTTTTGAAATAAGTCTCTTGCGCTGCTCCCCCAGCCTGCATTTATTTGATTAAAATATAGTAGCCTAGGCCTAAAAACTACAGTATTGTGATATATTATTACCATTTTAAATAACAGTTTCTATTTGGACATATATTAAAAGGTTTTTTTGGGGGGTTTTTTTGTCCAATTTCTTGTGCTCCTCCCTGTCCTAATCTAGGTGATGGGACCTACCAGCTGTTCCTCATCAATGGCAAGAGGATCCAGTATTTAAGCAGAGCCGGGGGGGAGAGAGAGAGAGAGGGACTGGGACTGGGACTGGGACTGGGACTGGGACTGGGACTGGGACTGGGACTGGGACTGGGAGAGGTTTCTTCTCCCAAGAGCCTGAGGCCCCGTTTACACGATGGGAAAACGCAGATATTTCCCTGCGTTTTGGCCTGTCATTTACACGAAAACGCAGTTTTTATCCCAGAGAACGATTATTTCTAAAAACTCCGGCCAAAGTGGAGATTTCTGAAAACGCCGGTTATGTGTTGCCGTGTCAACTGGGAGAAACGGGGTTTTAGGTTCTCAAACGTCACATTATGCGCCAGAAAATGCTTACGTCATGTGAGCGCCCTATGTTCAGAGTTTGTTCCATACTGTCTATGAGTTTGTTTGGCTACTATTTGATCATGGATGCTGTTAAAGTGGTACTCATTTTTACTTTTGTGAAAACGCTTTTGGCCTGTTTGCATTTGCCGCGCTGTCTGTCCACACGAACGAACCTCGCGCCATGTCTATTGTTTTGAAAGGAACAGGAAGTCGCTCGTGCTATTCGTCGTTGTCGATTTTGAGGATTCTGATTGGCTTGCATGGCTTTATCCTTCTCCTTACACTGCCGCCCCTTTGTATTTATGCGGGTTGATGTAAACGACAACTTTTTTTGAAAACGATATTGCGTGCACGATGTTATTTTTGAAAACGGAGGGGGAGAAATATTCGTTTCTCTAAATACCCGGCTATGTGTAAATGTGGCCTGAGACTGTTGTGTTACCAGACTTGGAGTGTTGCTCTTGTTGGTGTATGTTAAGCTTAAGTGTGTTGTTACGCTTAAATGTGTTGTTACGGCTGTAGTGTGCAGCTTTGAATTGCTTGCCCATTGTTGAGTGTTGGAGCAGTAGGGAGTGGGTGCCATTTTTCTTTTCTCATTTTCTCCTGTTTTTTGTTAGTTAGGAAGTAAGGTAAGAGTTCTGTTGTTTATTTGTGTTGATTGTTGTAGGTCAATTAGGTGTTCCTTCTACCGGGTAGTGAGATCTTTTGTTTGTTTTGGCTTTACCTGCTCCTGAAGAACAGGCTTCATTTCTTTTTCTTTTGGAGCTGTTTGTTTAGGATTCTTTTTGCACTGTATTTATCACTTATTGTAAATAAACGTATTGGAAATCTTACTTTGTGTATTGTGTGCTGGGACTCAGATAGGTTAACTTTTCTTTGTCGCTGTTCATTTTAGCTTTAAAGCTACTTTCCCTTTTGCCCCTAGAAAATGAATTGGGAACGTAACAGTGGTATTGTGTAATTATTCGAATAGAATTGAGTCTTTTCTCTCTGTTTTGCATGCGTCGTCATAATCATTATTGTTATTGTTGTTATTATTATTTTAATAAATTGTTTTGCCTCTGTCACAGTGTATTCTTAACCTGAATTAGCACTGTTCATATAGGCAACACCAATAGGTGTCATGTAACACAAAATAAACCTATGTTTTCTTCATGATACAGGGCATAATCTTAGTTTCGTTTTTATTTTGTTACCATTAGACATCACTGGGTTTTAATTTGAGGTATGAAAACCTGACGATGCCACATATTGAAACACACATTCATATAACATATTAATTAGCCTGTCATTTTCTTCATTTTCTAAGTCAATAAAGGTTATGTTAAATGAATAAATGTAGTGTAAATGTTGTAATGAAACCAACTGTACCGTTCAAAAGTACTGTTTGTTGTTGTATTTTTCAAAACTTGAAACTTGTGTGTGTGTGTGTCAGGTGGATTTTTTTAATGTTTTTGAAATAAGTCTCTTGCGCTGCTCCCCCAGCCTGCATTTATTTGATTAAAATATAGTAGCCTAGGCTATAAACTACAGTATTGTGATGTATTATTACCATTTTAAATAACAGTTTTCTATTTGGACATATATAAAAAAATAAAATAAAATTTTTTTTTTTTTTTTTTTTTTTTTTCTGATTTCTAATTGTAATAACGATCTCATAGCTTTATTTCTGCAATTGTAAATGCAGTGAAAATATATTATTGGCACTTCTGTGTATGCACTGCAAAGATGTATTTTCCTTGAATGATTTAATTTGACTGGTGTTACCGTCCCAGGACGTATGCATTTGCGTTTTCTAATGGGTAAGTGTCATTCATTGATTTATTGAGTGTGTGTGCGCGCGCAGCCAATGGACCCAACGGCCTGCTGGGAGTTGTAGTTTTGTTGTACGTTGTATTTATACCACAGAAAGGACCTGTCTTTCACTTCGATGGTAACTAAAAAAAAATTCAAGCTGCGATTTTTCACGATGGATATCCTCGCGCGATCGAGTGTAGATTGTGTTAAACACGACAAGAACCAAAAATTCTGCGTTTATTCCTTAAAACAGTCGGTATTTCCCATATTGCTTCTCCTTTGCAGCTGCCATTGGCGCACGTCACAATTATAAGCGCCTGCTATTGGCGTAGGCAATGTTTACAGCACGATTATCAAGTATGTGGTGCGAACGCAACGGAACAGTCAGATTTACCATAAATGAACATGGTGAGTAACATTTTATAAACAATATTGTCAATATTGTTTGTTTTCCCTCTATTTTGCTGACGAGAATTTCAAAATAAAGCCCTACCAGAGTCTCAATGCAACAACAGACAGTGATTGAACCGTGAATTTTGTGAACCATTACATAATCCTATATAGGCTAATTATAAATTCAATTGTTATTATACTTTACAATATTACTGTTTGTTGTTGTATTTTTCAAAACTTGAAACTTGTGTGTGTGTGTCAGGTGGATTTTTTTAATGTTTTTGAAATAAGTCTCTTGCGCTGCTCCCCCAGCCTGCATTTATTTGATTAAAATATAGTAGCCTAGGCTATAAACTACAGTATTGTGATATATTATTACCATTTTAAATAACAGTTTCTATTTGGACATATATTAAAAGGTTTTTTTTTTGTTTTTTTTTGTCCAATTTCTTGTGCTCCTCCCTGTCCTAATCTAGGTGATGGGACCTACCAGCTGTTCCTCATCAATGGCAAGAGGATCCAGTATTTAAGCAGAGCCGGGGGGGAGAGAGAGAGACTGGGACTGGGACTGGGACTGGGACTGGGACTGGGACTGGGACTGGGACTGGGACTGGGACTGGGACTGGGAGAGGTTTCTTCTCCCAAGAGCCTGAGGCCCCGTTTACACGATGGGAAAACGCAGATATTTCCCTGCGTTTTGGCCTGTCATTTACACGAAAACGCAGTTTTTATCCCAGAGAACGATTATTTCTAAAAACTCCGGCCAAAGTGGAGATTTCTGAAAACGCCGGTTATGTGTTGCCGTGTCAACTGGGAGAAACGGGGTTTTAGGTTCTCAAACGTCACATTATGCGCCAGAAAATGCTTACGTCATGTGAGCGCCCTATGTTCAGAGTTTGTTCCATACTGTCTATGAGTTTGTTTGGCTACTATTTGATCATGGATGCTGTTAAAGTGGTACTCATTTTTACTTTTGTGAAAACGCTTTTGGCCTGTTTGCATTTGCCGCGCTGTCTGTCCACACGAACGAACCTCGCGCCATGTCTATTGTTTTGAAAGGAACAGGAAGTCGCTCGTGCTATTCGTCGTTGTCGATTTTGAGGATTCTGATTGGCTTGCATGGCTTTATCCTTCTCCTTACACTGCCGCCCCTTTGTATTTATGCGGGTTGATGTAAACGACAACTTTTTTTGAAAACGATATTGCGTGCACGATGTTATTTTTGAAAACGGAGGGGGAGAAATATTCGTTTCTCTAAATACCCGGCTATGTGTAAATGTGGCCTGAGACTGTTGTGTTACCAGACTTGGAGTGTTGCTCTTGTTGGTGTATGTTAAGCTTAAGTGTGTTGTTACGCTTAAATGTGTTGTTACGGCTGTAGTGTGCAGCTTTGAATTGCTTGCCCATTGTTGAGTGTTGGAGCAGTAGGGAGTGGGTGCCATTTTTCTTTTCTCATTTTCTCCTGTTTTTTGTTAGTTAGGAAGTAAGGTAAGAGTTCTGTTGTTTATTTGTGTTGATTGTTGTAGGTCAATTAGGTGTTCCTTCTACCGGGTAGTGAGATCTTTTGTTTGTTTTGGCTTTACCTGCTCCTGAAGAACAGGCTTCATTTCTTTTTCTTTTGGAGCTGTTTGTTTAGGATTCTTTTTGCACTGTATTTATCACTTATTGTAAATAAATGTATTGGAAATCTTACTTTGTGTATTGTGTGCTGGGACTCAGATAGGTTAACTTTTCTTTGTCGCTGTTCATTTTAGCTTTAAAGCTACTTTCCCTTTTGCCCCTAGAAAATGAATTGGGAACGTAACAGTGGTATTGTGTAATTATTCGAATAGAATTGAGTCTTTTCTCTCTGTTTTGCATGCGTCGTCATAATCATTATTGTTATTGTTGTTATTATTATTTTAATAAATTGTTTTGCCTCTGTCACAGTGTATTCTTAACCTGAATTAGCACTGTTCATATAGGCAACACCAATAGGTGTCATGTAACACAAAATAAACCTATGTTTTCTTCATGATACAGGGCATAATCTTAGTTTCGTTTTTATTTTGTTACCATTAGACATCACTGGGTTTTAATTTGAGGTATGAAAACCTGACGATGCCACATATTGAAACACAAATTCATATAACATATTAATTAGCCTGTCATTTTCTTCATTTTCTAAGTCAATAAAGGTTATGTTAAATGAATAAATGTAGTGTAAATGTTGTAATGAAACCAACTGTACCGTTCAAAAGTACTGTTTGTTGTTGTATTTTTCAAAACTTGAAACTTGTGTGTGTGTGTGTGTGTGTCAGGTGGATTTTTTTAATGTTTTTGAAATAAGTCTCTTGCACTGCTCCCCCAGCCTGCATTTATTTGATTAAAATATAGTAGCCTAGGCTATAAACTACAGTATTGTGATGTATTATTACCATTTTAAATAACAGTTTTCTATTTGGACATATATAAAAAAAAAAAAAAAAATTTTTTTTTTTTTTTTTTTTTTTTTCTGATTTCTAATTGTAATAACGATCTCATAGCTTTATTTCTGCAATTGTAAATGCAGTGAAAATATATTATTGGCACTTCTGTGTATGCACTGCAAAGATGTATTTTCCTTGAATGATTTAATTTGACTGGTGTTACCGTCCCAGGACGTATGCATTTGCGTTTTCTAATGGGTAAGTGTCATTCATTGATTTATTGAGTGTGTGTGCGCGCGCAGCCAATGGACCCAACGGCCTGCTGGGAGTTGTAGTTTTGTTGTACGTTGTATTTATACCACAGAAAGGAGCTGTCTTTCACTTCGATGGTAACTAAAAAAAAATTCAAGCTGCGATTTTTCACGATGGATATCCTCGCGCGATCGAGTGTAGATTGTGTTAAACACGACAAGAACCAAAAATTCTGCGTTTATTCCTTAAAACAGTCGGTATTTCCCATATTGCTTCTCCTTTGCAGCTGCCATTGGCGCACGTCACAATTATAAGCGCCTGCTATTGGCGTAGGCAATGTTTACAGCACGATTATCAAGTATGTGGTGCGAACGCAACGGAACAGTCAGATTTACCATAAATGAACATGGTGAGTAACATTTTATAAACAATATTGTCAATATTGTTTGTTTTCCCTCTATTTTGCTGACGAGAATTTCAAAATAAAGCCCTACCAGAGTCTCAATGCAACAACAGACAGTGATTGAACCGTGAATTTTGTGAACCATTACATAATCCTATATAGGCTAATTATAAATTCAATTGTTATTATACTTTACAATATTACTGTTTGTTGTTGTATTTTTCAAAACTTGAAACTTGTGTGTGTGTGTCAGGTGGATTTTTTTAATGTTTTTGAAATAAGTCTCTTGCGCTGCTCCCCCAGCCTGCATTTATTTGATTAAAATATAGTAGCCTAGGCTATAAACTACAGTATTGTGATATATTATTACCATTTTAAATAACAGTTTCTATTTGGACATATATTAAAAGGTTTTTTTTTTGTTTTTTTTTGTCCAATTTCTTGTGCTCCTCCCTGTCCTAATCTAGGTGATGGGACCTACCAGCTGTTCCTCATCAATGGCAAGAGGATCCAGTATTTAAGCAGAGCCGGGGGGGAGAGAGAGAGACTGGGACTGGGACTGGGACTGGGACTGGGACTGGGACTGGGACTGGGACTGGGACTGGGAGAGGTTTCTTCTCCCAAGAGCCTGAGGCCCCGTTTACACGATGGGAAAACGCAGATATTTCCCTGCGTTTTGGCCTGTCATTTACACGAAAACGCAGTTTTTATCCCAGAGAACGATTATTTCTAAAAACTCCGGCCAAAGTGGAGATTTCTGAAAACGCCGGTTATGTGTTGCCGTGTCAACTGGGAGAAACGGGGTTTTAGGTTCTCAAACGTCACATTATGCGCCAGAAAATGCTTACGTCATGTGAGCGCCCTATGTTCAGAGTTTGTTCCATACTGTCTATGAGTTTGTTTGGCTACTATTTGATCATGGATGCTGTTAAAGTGGTACTCATTTTTACTTTTGTGAAAACGCTTTTGGCCTGTTTGCATTTGCCGCGCTGTCTGTCCACACGAACGAACCTCGCGCCATGTCTATTGTTTTGAAAGGAACAGGAAGTCGCTCGTGCTATTCGTCGTTGTCGATTTTGAGGATTCTGATTGGCTTGCATGGCTTTATCCTTCTCCTTACACTGCCGCCCCTTTGTATTTATGCGGGTTGATGTAAACGACAACTTTTTTTGAAAACGATATTGCGTGCACGATGTTATTTTTGAAAACGGAGGGGGAGAAATATTCGTTTCTCTAAATACCCGGCTATGTGTAAATGTGGCCTGAGACTGTTGTGTTACCAGACTTGGAGTGTTGCTCTTGTTGGTGTATGTTAAGCTTAAGTGTGTTGTTACGCTTAAATGTGTTGTTACGGCTGTAGTGTGCAGCTTTGAATTGCTTGCCCATTGTTGAGTGTTGGAGCAGTAGGGAGTGGGTGCCATTTTTCTTTTCTCATTTTCTCCTGTTTTTTGTTAGTTAGGAAGTAAGGTAAGAGTTCTGTTGTTTATTTGTGTTGATTGTTGTAGGTCAATTAGGTGTTCCTTCTACCGGGTAGTGAGATCTTTTGTTTGTTTTGGCTTTACCTGCTCCTGAAGAACAGGCTTCATTTCTTTTTCTTTTGGAGCTGTTTGTTTAGGATTCTTTTTGCACTGTATTTATCACTTATTGTAAATAAATGTATTGGAAATCTTACTTTGTGTATTGTGTGCTGGGACTCAGATAGGTTAACTTTTCTTTGTCGCTGTTCATTTTAGCTTTAAAGCTACTTTCCCTTTTGCCCCTAGAAAATGAATTGGGAACGTAACAGTGGTATTGTGTAATTATTCGAATAGAATTGAGTCTTTTCTCTCTGTTTTGCATGCGTCGTCATAATCATTATTGTTATTGTTGTTATTATTATTTTAATAAATTGTTTTGCCTCTGTCACAGTGTATTCTTAACCTGAATTAGCACTGTTCATATAGGCAACACCAATAGGTGTCATGTAACACAAAATAAACCTATGTTTTCTTCATGATACAGGGCATAATCTTAGTTTCGTTTTTATTTTGTTACCATTAGACATCACTGGGTTTTAATTTGAGGTATGAAAACCTGACGATGCCACATATTGAAACACAAATTCATATAACATATTAATTAGCCTGTCATTTTCTTCATTTTCTAAGTCAATAAAGGTTATGTTAAATGAATAAATGTAGTGTAAATGTTGTAATGAAACCAACTGTACCGTTCAAAAGTACTGTTTGTTGTTGTATTTTTCAAAACTTGAAACTTGTGTGTGTGTGTGTGTCAGGTGGATTTTTTTAATGTTTTTGAAATAAGTCTCTTGCACTGCTCCCCCAGCCTGCATTTATTTGATTAAAATATAGTAGCCTAGGCTATAAACTACAGTATTGTGATGTATTATTACCATTTTAAATAACAGTTTTCTATTTGGACATATATAAAAAAAAAAAAAAAAATTTTTTTTTTTTTTTTTTTTTTTTTCTGATTTCTAATTGTAATAACGATCTCATAGCTTTATTTCTGCAATTGTAAATGCAGTGAAAATATATTATTGGCACTTCTGTGTATGCACTGCAAAGATGTATTTTCCTTGAATGATTTAATTTGACTGGTGTTACCGTCCCAGGACGTATGCATTTGCGTTTTCTAATGGGTAAGTGTCATTCATTGATTTATTGAGTGTGTGTGCGCGCGCAGCCAATGGACCCAACGGCCTGCTGGGAGTTGTAGTTTTGTTGTACGTTGTATTTATACCACAGAAAGGAGCTGTCTTTCACTTCGATGGTAACTAAAAAAAAATTCAAGCTGCGATTTTTCACGATGGATATCCTCGCGCGATCGAGTGTAGATTGTGTTAAACACGACAAGAACCAAAAATTCTGCGTTTATTCCTTAAAACAGTCGGTATTTCCCATATTGCTTCTCCTTTGCAGCTGCCATTGGCGCACGTCACAATTATAAGCGCCTGCTATTGGCGTAGGCAATGTTTACAGCACGATTATCAAGTATGTGGTGCGAACGCAACGGAACAGTCAGATTTACCATAAATGAACATGGTGAGTAACATTTTATAAACAATATTGTCAATATTGTTTGTTTTCCCTCTATTTTGCTGACGAGAATTTCAAAATAAAGCCCTACCAGAGTCTCAATGCAACAACAGACAGTGATTGAACCGTGAATTTTGTGAACCATTACATAATCCTATATAGGCTAATTATAAATTCAATTGTTATTATACTTTACAATATTACTGTTTGTTGTTGTATTTTTCAAAACTTGAAACTTGTGTGTGTGTGTCAGGTGGATTTTTTTAATGTTTTTGAAATAAGTCTCTTGCGCTGCTCCCCCAGCCTGCATTTATTTGATTAAAATATAGTAGCCTAGGCTATAAACTACAGTATTGTGATATATTATTACCATTTTAAATAACAGTTTCTATTTGGACATATATTAAAAGGTTTTTTTTTTGGTTTTTTTTGTCCAATTTCTTGTGCTCCTCCCTGTCCTAATCTAGGTGATGGGACCTACCAGCTGTTCCTCATCAATGGCAAGAGGATCCAGTATTTAAGCAGAGCCGGGGGGGAGAGAGAGAGACTGGGACTGGGACTGGGACTGGGACTGGGACTGGGACTGGGACTGGGACTGGGACTGGGACTGGGACTGGGACTGGGAGAGGTTTCTTCTCCCAAGAGCCTGAGGCCCCGTTTACACGATGGGAAAACGCAGATATTTCCCTGCGTTTTGGCCTGTCATTTACACGAAAACGCAGTTTTTATCCCAGAGAACGATTATTTCTAAAAACTCCGGCCAAAGTGGAGATTTCTGAAAACGCCGGTTATGTGTTGCCGTGTCAACTGGGAGAAACGGGGTTTTAGGTTCTCAAACGTCACATTATGCGCCAGAAAATGCTTACGTCATGTGAGCGCCCTATGTTCAGAGTTTGTTCCATACTGTCTATGAGTTTGTTTGGCTACTATTTGATCATGGATGCTGTTAAAGTGGTACTCATTTTTACTTTTGTGAAAACGCTTTTGGCCTGTTTGCATTTGCCGCGCTGTCTGTCCACACGAACGAACCTCGCGCCATGTCTATTGTTTTGAAAGGAACAGGAAGTCGCTCGTGCTATTCGTCGTTGTCGATTTTGAGGATTCTGATTGGCTTGCATGGCTTTATCCTTCTCCTTACACTGCCGCCCCTTTGTATTTATGCGGGTTGATGTAAACGACAACTTTTTTTGAAAACGATATTGCGTGCACGATGTTATTTTTGAAAACGGAGGGGGAGAAATATTCGTTTCTCTAAATACCCGGCTATGTGTAAATGTGGCCTGAGACTGTTGTGTTACCAGACTTGGAGTGTTGCTCTTGTTGGTGTATGTTAAGCTTAAGTGTGTTGTTACGCTTAAATGTGTTGTTACGGCTGTAGTGTGCAGCTTTGAATTGCTTGCCCATTGTTGAGTGTTGGAGCAGTAGGGAGTGGGTGCCATTTTTCTTTTCTCATTTTCTCCTGTTTTTTGTTAGTTAGGAAGTAAGGTAAGAGTTCTGTTGTTTATTTGTGTTGATTGTTGTAGGTCAATTAGGTGTTCCTTCTACCGGGTAGTGAGATCTTTTGTTTGTTTTGGCTTTACCTGCTCCTGAAGAACAGGCTTCATTTCTTTTTCTTTTGGAGCTGTTTGTTTAGGATTCTTTTTGCACTGTATTTATCACTTATTGTAAATAAATGTATTGGAAATCTTACTTTGTGTATTGTGTGCTGGGACTCAGATAGGTTAACTTTTCTTTGTCGCTGTTCATTTTAGCTTTAAAGCTACTTTCCCTTTTGCCCCTAGAAAATGAATTGGGAACGTAACAGTGGTATTGTGTAATTATTCGAATAGAATTGAGTCTTTTCTCTCTGTTTTGCATGCGTCGTCATAATCATTATTGTTATTGTTGTTATTATTATTTTAATAAATTGTTTTGCCTCTGTCACAGTGTATTCTTAACCTGAATTAGCACTGTTCATATAGGCAACACCAATAGGTGTCATGTAACACAAAATAAACCTATGTTTTCTTCATGATACAGGGCATAATCTTAGTTTCGTTTTTATTTTGTTACCATTAGACATCACTGGGTTTTAATTTGAGGTATGAAAACCTGACGATGCCACATATTGAAACACAAATTCATATAACATATTAATTAGCCTGTCATTTTCTTCATTTTCTAAGTCAATAAAGGTTATGTTAAATGAATAAATGTAGTGTAAATGTTGTAATGAAACCAACTGTACCGTTCAAAAGTACTGTTTGTTGTTGTATTTTTCAAAACTTGAAACTTGTGTGTGTGTGTGTGTCAGGTGGATTTTTTTAATGTTTTTGAAATAAGTCTCTTGCACTGCTCCCCCAGCCTGCATTTATTTGATTAAAATATAGTAGCCTAGGCTATAAACTACAGTATTGTGATGTATTATTACCATTTTAAATAACAGTTTTCTATTTGGACATATATAAAAAAAAAAAAAAAAAATTTTTTTTTTTTTTTTTTTTTTTTCTGATTTCTAATTGTAATAACGATCTCATAGCTTTATTTCTGCAATTGTAAATGCAGTGAAAATATATTATTGGCACTTCTGTGTATGCACTGCAAAGATGTATTTTCCTTGAATGATTTAATTTGACTGGTGTTACCGTCCCAGGACGTATGCATTTGCGTTTTCTAATGGGTAAGTGTCATTCATTGATTTATTGAGTGTGTGTGCGCGCGCAGCCAATGGACCCAACGGCCTGCTGGGAGTTGTAGTTTTGTTGTACGTTGTATTTATACCATAGAAAGGACCTGTCTTTCACTTCGATGGTAACTAAAAAAAAATTCAAGCTGCGATTTTTCACGATGGATATCCTCGCGCGATCGAGTGTAGATTGTGTTAAACACGACAAGAACCAAAAATTCTGCGTTTATTCCTTAAAACAGTCGGTATTTCCCATATTGCTTCTCCTTTGCAGCTGCCATTGGCGCACGTCACAATTATAAGCGCCTGCTATTGGCGTAGGCAATGTTTACAGCACGATTATCAAGTATGTGGTGCGAACGCAACGGAACAGTCAGATTTACCATAAATGAACATGGTGAGTAACATTTTATAAACAATATTGTCAATATTGTTTGTTTTCCCTCTATTTTGCTGACGAGAATTTCAAAATAAAGCCCTACCAGAGTCTCAATGCAACAACAGACAGTGATTGAACCGTGAATTTTGTGAACCATTACATAATCCTATATAGGCTAATTATAAATTCAATTGTTATTATACTTTACAATATTACTGTTTGTTGTTGTATTTTTCAAAACTTGAAACTTGTGTGTGTGTGTCAGGTGGATTTTTTTAATGTTTTTGAAATAAGTCTCTTGCGCTGCTCCCCCAGCCTGCATTTATTTGATTAAAATATAGTAGCCTAGGCTATAAACTACAGTATTGTGATATATTATTACCATTTTAAATAACAGTTTCTATTTGGACATATATTAAAAGGTTTTTTTTTTGTTTTTTTTTGTCCAATTTCTTGTGCTCCTCCCTGTCCTAATCTAGGTGATGGGACCTACCAGCTGTTCCTCATCAATGGCAAGAGGATCCAGTATTTAAGCAGAGCCGGGGGGGAGAGAGAGAGACTGGGACTGGGACTGGGACTGGGACTGGGACTGGGAGAGGTTTCTTCTCCCAAGAGCCTGAGGCCCCGTTTACACGATGGGAAAACGCAGATATTTCCCTGCGTTTTGGCCTGTCATTTACACGAAAACGCAGTTTTTATCCCAGAGAACGATTATTTCTAAAAACTCCGGCTAAAGTGGAGATTTCTGAAAACGCCGGTTATGTGTTGCCGTGTCAACTGGGAGAAACGGGGTTTTAGGTTCTCAAACGTCACATTATGCGCCAGAAAATGCTTACGTCATGTGAGCGCCCTATGTTCAGAGTTTGTTCCATACTGTCTATGAGTTTGTTTGGCTACTATTTGATCATGGATGCTGTTAAAGTGGTACTCATTTTTACTTTTGTGAAAACGCTTTTGGCCTGTTTGCATTTGCCGCGCTGTCTGTCCACACGAACGAACCTCGCGCCATGTCTATTGTTTTGAAAGGAACAGGAAGTCGCTCGTGCTATTCGTCGTTGTCGATTTTGAGGATTCTGATTGGCTTGCATGGCTTTATCCTTCTCCTTACACTGCCGCCCCTTTGTATTTATGCGGGTTGATGTAAACGACAACTTTTTTTGAAAACGATATTGCGTGCACGATGTTATTTTTGAAAACGGAGGGGGAGAAATATTCGTTTCTCTAAATACCCGGCTATGTGTAAATGTGGCCTGAGACTGTTGTGTTACCAGACTTGGAGTGTTGCTCTTGTTGGTGTATGTTAAGCTTAAGTGTGTTGTTACGCTTAAATGTGTTGTTACGGCTGTAGTGTGCAGCTTTGAATTGCTTGCCCATTGTTGAGTGTTGGAGCAGTAGGGAGTGGGTGCCATTTTTCTTTTCTCATTTTCTCCTGTTTTTTGTTAGTTAGGAAGTAAGGTAAGAGTTCTGTTGTTTATTTGTGTTGATTGTTGTAGGTCAATTAGGTGTTCCTTCTACCGGGTAGTGAGATCTTTTGTTTGTTTTGGCTTTACCTGCTCCTGAAGAACAGGCTTCATTTCTTTTTCTTTTGGAGCTGTTTGTTTAGGATTCTTTTTGCACTGTATTTATCACTTATTGTAAATAAATGTATTGGAAATCTTACTTTGTGTATTGTGTGCTGGGACTCAGATAGGTTAACTTTTCTTTGTCGCTGTTCATTTTAGCTTTAAAGCTACTTTCCCTTTTGCCCCTAGAAAATGAATTGGGAACGTAACAGTGGTATTGTGTAATTATTCGAATAGAATTGAGTCTTTTGCATGCGTCGTCATAATCATTATTGTTATTGTTGTTATTATTATTTTAATAAATTGTTTTGCCTCTGTCACAGTGTATTCTTAACCTGAATTAGCACTGTTCATATAGGCAACACCAATAGGTGTCATGTAACACAAAATAAACCTATGTTTTCTTCATGATACAGGGCATAATCTTAGTTTCGTTTTTATTTTGTTACCATTAGACATCACTGGGTTTTAATTTGAGGTATGAAAACCTGACGATGCCACATATTGAAACACAAATTCATATAACATATTAATTAGCCTGTCATTTTCTAAGTCAATAAAGGTTATGTTAAATGAATAAATGTAGTGTAAATGTTGTAATGAAACCAACTGTACCGTTCAAAAGTACTGTTTGTTGTTGTATTTTTCAAAACTTGAAACTTGTGTGTGTGTGTGTGTCAGGTGGATTTTTTTAATGTTTTTGAAATAAGTCTCTTGCACTGCTCCCCCAGCCTGCATTTATTTGATTAAAATATAGTAGCCTAGGCTATAAACTACAGTATTGTGATGTATTATTACCATTTTAAATAACAGTTTTCTATTTGGACATATATAAAAAAAAAAAAAAAAAATTTTTTTTTTTTTTTTTTTTTTTTCTGATTTCTAATTGTAATAACGATCTCATAGCTTTATTTCTGCAATTGTAAATGCAGTGAAAATATATTATTGGCACTTCTGTGTATGCACTGCAAAGATGTATTTTCCTTGAATGATTTAATTTGACTGGTGTTACCGTCCCAGGACGTATGCATTTGCGTTTTCTAATGGGTAAGTGTCATTCATTGATTTATTGAGTGTGTGTGCGCGCGCAGCCAATGGACCCAACGGCCTGCTGGGAGTTGTAGTTTTGTTGTACGTTGTATTTATACCATAGAAAGGACCTGTCTTTCACTTCGATGGTAACTAAAAAAAAATTCAAGCTGCGATTTTTCACGATGGATATCCTCGCGCGATCGAGTGTAGATTGTGTTAAACACGACAAGAACCAAAAATTCTGCGTTTATTCCTTAAAACAGTCGGTATTTCCCATATTGCTTCTCCTTTGCAGCTGCCATTGGCGCACGTCACAATTATAAGCGCCTGCTATTGGCGTAGGCAATGTTTACAGCACGATTATCAAGTATGTGGTGCGAACGCAACGGAACAGTCAGATTTACCATAAATGAACATGGTGAGTAACATTTTATAAACAATATTGTCAATATTGTTTGTTTTCCCTCTATTTTGCTGACGAGAATTTCAAAATAAAGCCCTACCAGAGTCTCAATGCAACAACAGACAGTGATTGAACCGTGAATTTTGTGAACCATTACATAATCCTATATAGGCTAATTATAAATTCAATTGTTATTATACTTTACAATATTACTGTTTGTTGTTGTATTTTTCAAAACTTGAAACTTGTGTGTGTGTGTCAGGTGGATTTTTTTAATGTTTTTGAAATAAGTCTCTTGCGCTGCTCCCCCAGCCTGCATTTATTTGATTAAAATATAGTAGCCTAGGCTGTAAACTACAGTATTGTGATATATTATTACCATTTTAAATAACAGTTTCTATTTGGACATATATTAAAAGGTTTTTTTTTTGTTTTTTTTTGTCCAATTTCTTGTGCTCCTCCCTGTCCTAATCTAGGTGATGGGACCTACCAGCTGTTCCTCATCAATGGCAAGAGGATCCAGTATTTAAGCAGAGCCGGGGGGGAGAGAGAGAGACTGGGACTGGGACTGGGACTGGGACTGGGACTGGGACTGGGACTGGGACTGGGACTGGGACTGGGACTGGGACTGGGACTGGGAGAGGTTTCTTCTCCCAAGAGCCTGAGGCCCCGTTTACACGATGGGAAAACGCAGATATTTCCCTGCGTTTTGGCCTGTCATTTACACGAAAACGCAGTTTTTATCCCAGAGAACGATTATTTCTAAAAACTCCGGCTAAAGTGGAGATTTCTGAAAACGCCGGTTATGTGTTGCCGTGTCAACTGGGAGAAACGGGGTTTTAGGTTCTCAAACGTCACATTATGCGCCAGAAAATGCTTACGTCATGTGAGCGCCCTATGTTCAGAGTTTGTTCCATACTGTCTATGAGTTTGTTTGGCTACTATTTGATCATGGATGCTGTTAAAGTGGTACTCATTTTTACTTTTGTGAAAACGCTTTTGGCCTGTTTGCATTTGCCGCGCTGTCTGTCCACACGAACGAACCTCGCGCCATGTCTATTGTTTTGAAAGGAACAGGAAGTCGCTCGTGCTATTCGTCGTTGTCGATTTTGAGGATTCTGATTGGCTTGCATGGCTTTATCCTTCTCCTTACACTGCCGCCCCTTTGTATTTATGCGGGTTGATGTAAACGACAACTTTTTTTGAAAACGATATTGCGTGCACGATGTTATTTTTGAAAACGGAGGGGGAGAAATATTCGTTTCTCTAAATACCCGGCTATGTGTAAATGTGGCCTGAGACTGTTGTGTTACCAGACTTGGAGTGTTGCTCTTGTTGGTGTATGTTAAGCTTAAGTGTGTTGTTACGCTTAAATGTGTTGTTACGGCTGTAGTGTGCAGCTTTGAATTGCTTGCCCATTGTTGAGTGTTGGAGCAGTAGGGAGTGGGTGCCATTTTTCTTTTCTCATTTTCTCCTGTTTTTTGTTAGTTAGGAAGTAAGGTAAGAGTTCTGTTGTTTATTTGTGTTGATTGTTGTAGGTCAATTAGGTGTTCCTTCTACCGGGTAGTGAGATCTTTTGTTTGTTTTGGCTTTACCTGCTCCTGAAGAACAGGCTTCATTTCTTTTTCTTTTGGAGCTGTTTGTTTAGGATTCTTTTTGCACTGTATTTATCACTTATTGTAAATAAATGTATTGGAAATCTTACTTTGTGTATTGTGTGCTGGGACTCAGATAGGTTAACTTTTCTTTGTCGCTGTTCATTTTAGCTTTAAAGCTACTTTCCCTTTTGCCCCTAGAAAATGAATTGGGAACGTAACAGTGGTATTGTGTAATTATTCGAATAGAATTGAGTCTTTTGCATGCGTCGTCATAATCATTATTGTTATTGTTGTTATTATTATTTTAATAAATTGTTTTGCCTCTGTCACAGTGTATTCTTAACCTGAATTAGCACTGTTCATATAGGCAACACCAATAGGTGTCATGTAACACAAAATAAACCTATGTTTTCTTCATGATACAGGGCATAATCTTAGTTTCGTTTTTATTTTGTTACCATTAGACATCACTGGGTTTTAATTTGAGGTATGAAAACCTGACGATGCCACATATTGAAACACAAATTCATATAACATATTAATTAGCCTGTCATTTTCTAAGTCAATAAAGGTTATGTTAAATGAATAAATGTAGTGTAAATGTTGTAATGAAACCAACTGTACCGTTCAAAAGTACTGTTTGTTGTTGTATTTTTCAAAACTTGAAACTTGTGTGTGTGTGTGTGTGTCAGGTGGATTTTTTTAATGTTTTTGAAATAAGTCTCTTGCGCTGCTCCCCCAGCCTGCATTTATTTGATTAAAATATAGTAGCCTAGGCTATAAACTACAGTATTGTGATGTATTATTACCATTTTAAATAACAGTTTTCTATTTGGACATATATAAAAAAATAAAAAATAATTTTTTTTATTTTTTTTTTTTTTTTCTGATTTCTAATTGTAATAACGATCTCATAGCTTTATTTCTGCAATTGTAAATGCAGTGAAAATATATTATTGGCACTTCTGTGTATGCACTGCAAAGATGTATTTTCCTTGAATGATTTAATTTGACTGGTGTTACCGTCCCAGGACGTATGCATTTGCGTTTTCTAATGGGTAAGTGTCATTCATTGATTTATTGAGTGTGTGTGCGCGCGCAGCCAATGGACCCAATTGCCTGCTGGGAGTTGTAGTTTTGTTGTACGTTGTATTTATACCACAGAAAGGACCTGTCTTTCACTTCGATGGTAACTAAAAAAAAATTCAAGCTGCGATTTTTCACGATGGATATCCTCGCGCGATCGAGTGTAGATTGTGTTAAACACGACAAGAACCAAAAATTCTGCGTTTATTCCTTAAAACAGTCGGTATTTCCCATATTGCTTCTCCTTTGCAGCTGCCATTGGCGCACGTCACAATTATAAGCGCCTGCTATTGGCGTAGGCAATGTTTACAGCACGATTATCAAGTATGTGGTGCGAACGCAACGGAACAGTCAGATTTACCATAAATGAACATGGTGAGTAACATTTTATAAACAATATTGTCAATATTGTTTGTTTTCCCTCTATTTTGCTGACGAGAATTTCAAAATAAAGCCCTACCAGAGTCTCAATGCAACAACAGACAGTGATTGAACCGTGAATTTTGTGAACCATTACATAATCCTATATAGGCTAATTATAAATTCAATTGTTATTATACTTTACAATATTACTGTTTGTTGTTGTATTTTTCAAAACTTGAAACTTGTGTGTGTGTGTCAGGTGGATTTTTTTAATGTTTTTGAAATAAGTCTCTTGCGCTGCTCCCCCAGCCTGCATTTATTTGATTAAAATATAGTAGCCTAGGCTATAAACTACAGTATTGTGATATATTATTACCATTTTAAATAACAGTTTCTATTTGGACATATATTAAAAGGTTTTTTTTTTGTTTTTTTTTGTCCAATTTCTTGTGCTCCTCCCTGTCCTAATCTAGGTGATGGGACCTACCAGCTGTTCCTCATCAATGGCAAGAGGATCCAGTATTTAAGCAGAGCCGGGGGGGAGAGAGAGAGACTGGGACTGGGACTGGGACTGGGACTGGGACTGGGACTGGGACTGGGACTGGGACTGGGACTGGGACTGGGACTGGGACTGGGACTGGGACTGGGACTGGGACTGGGAGAGGTTTCTTCTCCCAAGAGCCTGAGGCCCCGTTTACACGATGGGAAAACGCAGATATTTCCCTGCGTTTTGGCCTGTCATTTACACGAAAACGCAGTTTTTATCCCAGAGAACGATTATTTCTAAAAACTCCGGCCAAAGTGGAGATTTCTGAAAACGCCGGTTATGTGTTGCCGTGTCAACTGGGAGAAACGGGGTTTTAGGTTCTCAAACGTCACATTATGCGCCAGAAAATGCTTACGTCATGTGAGCGCCCTATGTTCAGAGTTTGTTCCATACTGTCTATGAGTTTGTTTGGCTACTATTTGATCATGGATGCTGTTAAAGTGGTACTCATTTTTACTTTTGTGAAAACGCTTTTGGCCTGTTTGCATTTGCCGCGCTGTCTGTCCACACGAACGAACCTCGCGCCATGTCTATTGTTTTGAAAGGAACAGGAAGTCGCTCGTGCTATTCGTCGTTGTCGATTTTGAGGATTCTGATTGGCTTGCATGGCTTTATCCTTCTCCTTACACTGCCGCCCCTTTGTATTTATGCGGGTTGATGTAAACGACAACTTTTTTTGAAAACGATATTGCGTGCACGATGTTATTTTTGAAAACGGAGGGGGAGAAATATTCGTTTCTCTAAATACCCGGCTATGTGTAAATGTGGCCTGAGACTGTTGTGTTACCAGACTTGGAGTGTTGCTCTTGTTGGTGTATGTTAAGCTTAAGTGTGTTGTTACGCTTAAATGTGTTGTTACGGCTGTAGTGTGCAGCTTTGAATTGCTTGCCCATTGTTGAGTGTTGGAGCAGTAGGGAGTGGGTGCCATTTTTCTTTTCTCATTTTCTCCTGTTTTTTGTTAGTTAGGAAGTAAGGTAAGAGTTCTGTTGTTTATTTGTGTTGATTGTTGTAGGTCAATTAGGTGTTCCTTCTACCGGGTAGTGAGATCTTTTGTTTGTTTTGGCTTTACCTGCTCCTGAAGAACAGGCTTCATTTCTTTTTCTTTTGGAGCTGTTTGTTTAGGATTCTTTTTGCACTGTATTTATCACTTATTGTAAATAAATGTATTGGAAATCTTACTTTGTGTATTGTGTGCTGGGACTCAGATAGGTTAACTTTTCTTTGTCGCTGTTCATTTTAGCTTTAAAGCTACTTTCCCTTTTGCCCCTAGAAAATGAATTGGGAACGTAACAGTGGTATTGTGTAATTATTCGAATAGAATTGAGTCTTTTGCATGCGTCGTCATAATCATTATTGTTATTGTTGTTATTATTATTTTAATAAATTGTTTTGCCTCTGTCACAGTGTATTCTTAACCTGAATTAGCACTGTTCATATAGGCAACACCAATAGGTGTCATGTAACACAAAATAAACCTATGTTTTCTTCATGATACAGGGCATAATCTTAGTTTCGTTTTTATTTTGTTACCATTAGACATCACTGGGTTTTAATTTGAGGTATGAAAACCTGACGATGCCACATATTGAAACACAAATTCATATAACATATTAATTAGCCTGTCATTTTCTAAGTCAATAAAGGTTATGTTAAATGAATAAATGTAGTGTAAATGTTGTAATGAAACCAACTGTACCGTTCAAAAGTACTGTTTGTTGTTGTATTTTTCAAAACTTGAAACTTGTGTGTGTGTGTGTGTGTCAGGTGGATTTTTTTAATGTTTTTGAAATAAGTCTCTTGCGCTGCTCCCCCAGCCTGCATTTATTTGATTAAAATATAGTAGCCTAGGCTATAAACTACAGTATTGTGATGTATTATTACCATTTTAAATAACAGTTTTCTATTTGGACATATATAAAAAAATAAAAAATAATTTTTTTTATTTTTTTTTTTTTTTTCTGATTTCTAATTGTAATAACGATCTCATAGCTTTATTTCTGCAATTGTAAATGCAGTGAAAATATATTATTGGCACTTCTGTGTATGCACTGCAAAGATGTATTTTCCTTGAATGATTTAATTTGACTGGTGTTACCGTCCCAGGACGTATGCATTTGCGTTTTCTAATGGGTAAGTGTCATTCATTGATTTATTGAGTGTGTGTGCGCGCGCAGCCAATGGACCCAATTGCCTGCTGGGAGTTGTAGTTTTGTTGTACGTTGTATTTATACCACAGAAAGGACCTGTCTTTCACTTCGATGGTAACTAAAAAAAAATTCAAGCTGCGATTTTTCACGATGGATATCCTCGCGCGATCGAGTGTAGATTGTGTTAAACACGACAAGAACCAAAAATTCTGCGTTTATTCCTTAAAACAGTCGGTATTTCCCATATTGCTTCTCCTTTGCAGCTGCCATTGGCGCACGTCACAATTATAAGCGCCTGCTATTGGCGTAGGCAATGTTTACAGCACGATTATCAAGTATGTGGTGCGAACGCAACGGAACAGTCAGATTTACCATAAATGAACATGGTGAGTAACATTTTATAAACAATATTGTCAATATTGTTTGTTTTCCCTCTATTTTGCTGACGAGAATTTCAAAATAAAGCCCTACCAGAGTCTCAATGCAACAACAGACAGTGATTGAACCGTGAATTTTGTGAACCATTACATAATCCTATATAGGCTAATTATAAATTCAATTGTTATTATACTTTACAATATTACTGTTTGTTGTTGTATTTTTCAAAACTTGAAACTTGTGTGTGTGTGTCAGGTGGATTTTTTTAATGTTTTTGAAATAAGTCTCTTGCGCTGCTCCCCCAGCCTGCATTTATTTGATTAAAATATAGTAGCCTAGGCTATAAACTACAGTATTGTGATATATTATTACCATTTTAAATAACAGTTTCTATTTGGACATATATTAAAAGGTTTTTTTTTTGTTTTTTTTTGTCCAATTTCTTGTGCTCCTCCCTGTCCTAATCTAGGTGATGGGACCTACCAGCTGTTCCTCATCAATGGCAAGAGGATCCAGTATTTAAGCAGAGCCGGGGGGGAGAGAGAGAGACTGGGACTGGGACTGGGACTGGGACTGGGACTGGGACTGGGACTGGGACTGGGACTGGGACTGGGACTGGGACTGGGACTGGGAGAGGTTTCTTCTCCCAAGAGCCTGAGGCCCCGTTTACACGATGGGAAAACGCAGATATTTCCCTGCGTTTTGGCCTGTCATTTACACGAAAACGCAGTTTTTATCCCAGAGAACGATTATTTCTAAAAACTCCGGCCAAAGTGGAGATTTCTGAAAACGCCGGTTATGTGTTGCCGTGTCAACTGGGAGAAACGGGGTTTTAGGTTCTCAAACGTCACATTATGCGCCAGAAAATGCTTACGTCATGTGAGCGCCCTATGTTCAGAGTTTGTTCCATACTGTCTATGAGTTTGTTTGGCTACTATTTGATCATGGATGCTGTTAAAGTGGTACTCATTTTTACTTTTGTGAAAACGCTTTTGGCCTGTTTGCATTTGCCGCGCTGTCTGTCCACACGAACGAACCTCGCGCCATGTCTATTGTTTTGAAAGGAACAGGAAGTCGCTCGTGCTATTCGTCGTTGTCGATTTTGAGGATTCTGATTGGCTTGCATGGCTTTATCCTTCTCCTTACACTGCCGCCCCTTTGTATTTATGCGGGTTGATGTAAACGACAACTTTTTTTGAAAACGATATTGCGTGCACGATGTTATTTTTGAAAACGGAGGGGGAGAAATATTCGTTTCTCTAAATACCCGGCTATGTGTAAATGTGGCCTGAGACTGTTGTGTTACCAGACTTGGAGTGTTGCTCTTGTTGGTGTATGTTAAGCTTAAGTGTGTTGTTACGCTTAAATGTGTTGTTACGGCTGTAGTGTGCAGCTTTGAATTGCTTGCCCATTGTTGAGTGTTGGAGCAGTAGGGAGTGGGTGCCATTTTTCTTTTCTCATTTTCTCCTGTTTTTTGTTAGTTAGGAAGTAAGGTAAGAGTTCTGTTGTTTATTTGTGTTGATTGTTGTAGGTCAATTAGGTGTTCCTTCTACCGGGTAGTGAGATCTTTTGTTTGTTTTGGCTTTACCTGCTCCTGAAGAACAGGCTTCATTTCTTTTTCTTTTGGAGCTGTTTGTTTAGGATTCTTTTTGCACTGTATTTATCACTTATTGTAAATAAATGTATTGGAAATCTTACTTTGTGTATTGTGTGCTGGGACTCAGATAGGTTAACTTTTCTTTGTCGCTGTTCATTTTAGCTTTAAAGCTACTTTCCCTTTTGCCCCTAGAAAATGAATTGGGAACGTAACAGTGGTATTGTGTAATTATTCGAATAGAATTGAGTCTTTTGCATGCGTCGTCATAATCATTATTGTTATTGTTGTTATTATTATTTTAATAAATTGTTTTGCCTCTGTCACAGTGTATTCTTAACCTGAATTAGCACTGTTCATATAGGCAACACCAATAGGTGTCATGTAACACAAAATAAACCTATGTTTTCTTCATGATACAGGGCATAATCTTAGTTTCGTTTTTATTTTGTTACCATTAGACATCACTGGGTTTTAATTTGAGGTATGAAAACCTGACGATGCCACATATTGAAACACAAATTCATATAACATATTAATTAGCCTGTCATTTTCTTCATTTTCTAAGTCAATAAAGGTTATGTTAAATGAATAAATGTAGTGTAAATGTTGTAATGAAACCAACTGTACCGTTCAAAAGTACTGTTTGTTGTTGTATTTTTCAAAACTTGAAACTTGTGTGTGTGTGTGTGTCAGGTGGATTTTTTTAATGTTTTTGAAATAAGTCTCTTGCACTGCTCCCCCAGCCTGCATTTATTTGATTAAAATATAGTAGCCTAGGCTATAAACTACAGTATTGTGATGTATTATTACCATTTTAAATAACAGTTTTCTATTTGGACATATATAAAAAAAAAAAAAAAAATTTTTTTTTTTTTTTTTTTTTTTTTCTGATTTCTAATTGTAATAACGATCTCATAGCTTTATTTCTGCAATTGTAAATGCAGTGAAAATATATTATTGGCACTTCTGTGTATGCACTGCAAAGATGTATTTTCCTTGAATGATTTAATTTGACTGGTGTTACCGTCCCAGGACGTATGCATTTGCGTTTTCTAATGGGTAAGTGTCATTCATTGATTTATTGAGTGTGTGTGCGCGCGCAGCCAATGGACCCAACGGCCTGCTGGGAGTTGTAGTTTTGTTGTACGTTGTATTTATACCACAGAAAGGAGCTGTCTTTCACTTCGATGGTAACTAAAAAAAAATTCAAGCTGCGATTTTTCACGATGGATATCCTCGCGCGATCGAGTGTAGATTGTGTTAAACACGACAAGAACCAAAAATTCTGCGTTTATTCCTTAAAACAGTCGGTATTTCCCATATTGCTTCTCCTTTGCAGCTGCCATTGGCGCACGTCACAATTATAAGCGCCTGCTATTGGCGTAGGCAATGTTTACAGCACGATTATCAAGTATGTGGTGCGAACGCAACGGAACAGTCAGATTTACCATAAATGAACATGGTGAGTAACATTTTATAAACAATATTGTCAATATTGTTTGTTTTCCCTCTATTTTGCTGACGAGAATTTCAAAATAAAGCCCTACCAGAGTCTCAATGCAACAACAGACAGTGATTGAACCGTGAATTTTGTGAACCATTACATAATCCTATATAGGCTAATTATAAATTCAATTGTTATTATACTTTACAATATTACTGTTTGTTGTTGTATTTTTCAAAACTTGAAACTTGTGTGTGTGTGTCAGGTGGATTTTTTTAATGTTTTTGAAATAAGTCTCTTGCGCTGCTCCCCCAGCCTGCATTTATTTGATTAAAATATAGTAGCCTAGGCTGTAAACTACAGTATTGTGATATATTATTACCATTTTAAATAACAGTTTCTATTTGGACATATATTAAAAGGTTTTTTTTTTGTTTTTTTTTGTCCAATTTCTTGTGCTCCTCCCTGTCCTAATCTAGGTGATGGGACCTACCAGCTGTTCCTCATCAATGGCAAGAGGATCCAGTATTTAAGCAGAGCCGGGGGGGAGAGAGAGAGACTGGGACTGGGACTGGGACTGGGACTGGGACTGGGACTGGGACTGGGACTGGGACTGGGACTGGGACTGGGACTGGGAGAGGTTTCTTCTCCCAAGAGCCTGAGGCCCCGTTTACACGATGGGAAAACGCAGATATTTCCCTGCGTTTTGGCCTGTCATTTACACGAAAACGCAGTTTTTATCCCAGAGAACGATTATTTCTAAAAACTCCGGCTAAAGTGGAGATTTCTGAAAACGCCGGTTATGTGTTGCCGTGTCAACTGGGAGAAACGGGGTTTTAGGTTCTCAAACGTCACATTATGCGCCAGAAAATGCTTACGTCATGTGAGCGCCCTATGTTCAGAGTTTGTTCCATACTGTCTATGAGTTTGTTTGGCTACTATTTGATCATGGATGCTGTTAAAGTGGTACTCATTTTTACTTTTGTGAAAACGCTTTTGGCCTGTTTGCATTTGCCGCGCTGTCTGTCCACACGAACGAACCTCGCGCCATGTCTATTGTTTTGAAAGGAACAGGAAGTCGCTCGTGCTATTCGTCGTTGTCGATTTTGAGGATTCTGATTGGCTTGCATGGCTTTATCCTTCTCCTTACACTGCCGCCCCTTTGTATTTATGCGGGTTGATGTAAACGACAACTTTTTTTGAAAACGATATTGCGTGCACGATGTTATTTTTGAAAACGGAGGGGGAGAAATATTCGTTTCTCTAAATACCCGGCTATGTGTAAATGTGGCCTGAGACTGTTGTGTTACCAGACTTGGAGTGTTGCTCTTGTTGGTGTATGTTAAGCTTAAGTGTGTTGTTACGCTTAAATGTGTTGTTACGGCTGTAGTGTGCAGCTTTGAATTGCTTGCCCATTGTTGAGTGTTGGAGCAGTAGGGAGTGGGTGCCATTTTTCTTTTCTCATTTTCTCCTGTTTTTTGTTAGTTAGGAAGTAAGGTAAGAGTTCTGTTGTTTATTTGTGTTGATTGTTGTAGGTCAATTAGGTGTTCCTTCTACCGGGTAGTGAGATCTTTTGTTTGTTTTGGCTTTACCTGCTCCTGAAGAACAGGCTTCATTTCTTTTTCTTTTGGAGCTGTTTGTTTAGGATTCTTTTTGCACTGTATTTATCACTTATTGTAAATAAATGTATTGGAAATCTTACTTTGTGTATTGTGTGCTGGGACTCAGATAGGTTAACTTTTCTTTGTCGCTGTTCATTTTAGCTTTAAAGCTACTTTCCCTTTTGCCCCTAGAAAATGAATTGGGAACGTAACAGTGGTATTGTGTAATTATTCGAATAGAATTGAGTCTTTTGCATGCGTCGTCATAATCATTATTGTTATTGTTGTTATTATTATTTTAATAAATTGTTTTGCCTCTGTCACAGTGTATTCTTAACCTGAATTAGCACTGTTCATATAGGCAACACCAATAGGTGTCATGTAACACAAAATAAACCTATGTTTTCTTCATGATACAGGGCATAATCTTAGTTTCGTTTTTATTTTGTTACCATTAGACATCACTGGGTTTTAATTTGAGGTATGAAAACCTGACGATGCCACATATTGAAACACAAATTCATATAACATATTAATTAGCCTGTCATTTTCTAAGTCAATAAAGGTTATGTTAAATGAATAAATGTAGTGTAAATGTTGTAATGAAACCAACTGTACCGTTCAAAAGTACTGTTTGTTGTTGTATTTTTCAAAACTTGAAACTTGTGTGTGTGTGTGTGTCAGGTGGATTTTTTTAATGTTTTTGAAATAAGTCTCTTGCACTGCTCCCCCAGCCTGCATTTATTTGATTAAAATATAGTAGCCTAGGCTATAAACTACAGTATTGTGATGTATTATTACCATTTTAAATAACAGTTTTCTATTTGGACATATATAAAAAAAAAAAAAAAAAATTTTTTTTTTTTTTTTTTTTTTTTCTGATTTCTAATTGTAATAACGATCTCATAGCTTTATTTCTGCAATTGTAAATGCAGTGAAAATATATTATTGGCACTTCTGTGTATGCACTGCAAAGATGTATTTTCCTTGAATGATTTAATTTGACTGGTGTTACCGTCCCAGGACGTATGCATTTGCGTTTTCTAATGGGTAAGTGTCATTCATTGATTTATTGAGTGTGTGTGCGCGCGCAGCCAATGGACCCAACGGCCTGCTGGGAGTTGTAGTTTTGTTGTACGTTGTATTTATACCATAGAAAGGACCTGTCTTTCACTTCGATGGTAACTAAAAAAAAATTCAAGCTGCGATTTTTCACGATGGATATCCTCGCGCGATCGAGTGTAGATTGTGTTAAACACGACAAGAACCAAAAATTCTGCGTTTATTCCTTAAAACAGTCGGTATTTCCCATATTGCTTCTCCTTTGCAGCTGCCATTGGCGCACGTCACAATTATAAGCGCCTGCTATTGGCGTAGGCAATGTTTACAGCACGATTATCAAGTATGTGGTGCGAACGCAACGGAACAGTCAGATTTACCATAAATGAACATGGTGAGTAACATTTTATAAACAATATTGTCAATATTGTTTGTTTTCCCTCTATTTTGCTGACGAGAATTTCAAAATAAAGCCCTACCAGAGTCTCAATGCAACAACAGACAGTGATTGAACCGTGAATTTTGTGAACCATTACATAATCCTATATAGGCTAATTATAAATTCAATTGTTATTATACTTTACAATATTACTGTTTGTTGTTGTATTTTTCAAAACTTGAAACTTGTGTGTGTGTGTCAGGTGGATTTTTTTAATGTTTTTGAAATAAGTCTCTTGCGCTGCTCCCCCAGCCTGCATTTATTTGATTAAAATATAGTAGCCTAGGCTGTAAACTACAGTATTGTGATATATTATTACCATTTTAAATAACAGTTTCTATTTGGACATATATTAAAAGGTTTTTTTTTTGTTTTTTTTTGTCCAATTTCTTGTGCTCCTCCCTGTCCTAATCTAGGTGATGGGACCTACCAGCTGTTCCTCATCAATGGCAAGAGGATCCAGTATTTAAGCAGAGCCGGGGGGGAGAGAGAGAGACTGGGACTGGGACTGGGACTGGGACTGGGACTGGGACTGGGACTGGGACTGGGACTGGGACTGGGACTGGGACTGGGAGAGGTTTCTTCTCCCAAGAGCCTGAGGCCCCGTTTACACGATGGGAAAACGCAGATATTTCCCTGCGTTTTGGCCTGTCATTTACACGAAAACGCAGTTTTTATCCCAGAGAACGATTATTTCTAAAAACTCCGGCTAAAGTGGAGATTTCTGAAAACGCCGGTTATGTGTTGCCGTGTCAACTGGGAGAAACGGGGTTTTAGGTTCTCAAACGTCACATTATGCGCCAGAAAATGCTTACGTCATGTGAGCGCCCTATGTTCAGAGTTTGTTCCATACTGTCTATGAGTTTGTTTGGCTACTATTTGATCATGGATGCTGTTAAAGTGGTACTCATTTTTACTTTTGTGAAAACGCTTTTGGCCTGTTTGCATTTGCCGCGCTGTCTGTCCACACGAACGAACCTCGCGCCATGTCTATTGTTTTGAAAGGAACAGGAAGTCGCTCGTGCTATTCGTCGTTGTCGATTTTGAGGATTCTGATTGGCTTGCATGGCTTTATCCTTCTCCTTACACTGCCGCCCCTTTGTATTTATGCGGGTTGATGTAAACGACAACTTTTTTTGAAAACGATATTGCGTGCACGATGTTATTTTTGAAAACGGAGGGGGAGAAATATTCGTTTCTCTAAATACCCGGCTATGTGTAAATGTGGCCTGAGACTGTTGTGTTACCAGACTTGGAGTGTTGCTCTTGTTGGTGTATGTTAAGCTTAAGTGTGTTGTTACGCTTAAATGTGTTGTTACGGCTGTAGTGTGCAGCTTTGAATTGCTTGCCCATTGTTGAGTGTTGGAGCAGTAGGGAGTGGGTGCCATTTTTCTTTTCTCATTTTCTCCTGTTTTTTGTTAGTTAGGAAGTAAGGTAAGAGTTCTGTTGTTTATTTGTGTTGATTGTTGTAGGTCAATTAGGTGTTCCTTCTACCGGGTAGTGAGATCTTTTGTTTGTTTTGGCTTTACCTGCTCCTGAAGAACAGGCTTCATTTCTTTTTCTTTTGGAGCTGTTTGTTTAGGATTCTTTTTGCACTGTATTTATCACTTATTGTAAATAAATGTATTGGAAATCTTACTTTGTGTATTGTGTGCTGGGACTCAGATAGGTTAACTTTTCTTTGTCGCTGTTCATTTTAGCTTTAAAGCTACTTTCCCTTTTGCCCCTAGAAAATGAATTGGGAACGTAACAGTGGTATTGTGTAATTATTCGAATAGAATTGAGTCTTTTGCATGCGTCGTCATAATCATTATTGTTATTGTTGTTATTATTATTTTAATAAATTGTTTTGCCTCTGTCACAGTGTATTCTTAACCTGAATTAGCACTGTTCATATAGGCAACACCAATAGGTGTCATGTAACACAAAATAAACCTATGTTTTCTTCATGATACAGGGCATAATCTTAGTTTCGTTTTTATTTTGTTACCATTAGACATCACTGGGTTTTAATTTGAGGTATGAAAACCTGACGATGCCACATATTGAAACACAAATTCATATAACATATTAATTAGCCTGTCATTTTCTAAGTCAATAAAGGTTATGTTAAATGAATAAATGTAGTGTAAATGTTGTAATGAAACCAACTGTACCGTTCAAAAGTACTGTTTGTTGTTGTATTTTTCAAAACTTGAAACTTGTGTGTGTGTGTGTGTCAGGTGGATTTTTTTAATGTTTTTGAAATAAGTCTCTTGCACTGCTCCCCCAGCCTGCATTTATTTGATTAAAATATAGTAGCCTAGGCTATAAACTACAGTATTGTGATGTATTATTACCATTTTAAATAACAGTTTTCTATTTGGACATATATAAAAAAAAAAAAAAAAAATTTTTTTTTTTTTTTTTTTTTTTTCTGATTTCTAATTGTAATAACGATCTCATAGCTTTATTTCTGCAATTGTAAATGCAGTGAAAATATATTATTGGCACTTCTGTGTATGCACTGCAAAGATGTATTTTCCTTGAATGATTTAATTTGACTGGTGTTACCGTCCCAGGACGTATGCATTTGCGTTTTCTAATGGGTAAGTGTCATTCATTGATTTATTGAGTGTGTGTGCGCGCGCAGCCAATGGACCCAACGGCCTGCTGGGAGTTGTAGTTTTGTTGTACGTTGTATTTATACCATAGAAAGGACCTGTCTTTCACTTCGATGGTAACTAAAAAAAAATTCAAGCTGCGATTTTTCACGATGGATATCCTCGCGCGATCGAGTGTAGATTGTGTTAAACACGACAAGAACCAAAAATTCTGCGTTTATTCCTTAAAACAGTCGGTATTTCCCATATTGCTTCTCCTTTGCAGCTGCCATTGGCGCACGTCACAATTATAAGCGCCTGCTATTGGCGTAGGCAATGTTTACAGCACGATTATCAAGTATGTGGTGCGAACGCAACGGAACAGTCAGATTTACCATAAATGAACATGGTGAGTAACATTTTATAAACAATATTGTCAATATTGTTTGTTTTCCCTCTATTTTGCTGACGAGAATTTCAAAATAAAGCCCTACCAGAGTCTCAATGCAACAACAGACAGTGATTGAACCGTGAATTTTGTGAACCATTACATAATCCTATATAGGCTAATTATAAATTCAATTGTTATTGTACTTTACAATATTACTGTTTGTTGTTGTATTTTTCAAAACTTGAAACTTGTGTGTGTGTGTCAGGTGGATTTTTTTAATGTTTTTGAAATAAGTCTCTTGCGCTGCTCCCCCAGCCTGCATTTATTTGATTAAAATATAGTAGCCTAGGCTATAAACTACAGTATTGTGATATATTATTACCATTTTAAATAACAGTTTCTATTTGGACATATATTAAAAGGTTTTTTTTTTGTTTTTTTTTGTCCAATTTCTTGTGCTCCTCCCTGTCCTAATCTAGGTGATGGGACCTACCAGCTGTTCCTCATCAATGGCAAGAGGATCCAGTATTTAAGCAGAGCCGGGGGGGAGAGAGAGAGACTGGGACTGGGACTGGGACTGGGACTGGGACTGGGACTGGGACTGGGACTGGGACTGGGACTGGGACTGGGACTGGGAGAGGTTTCTTCTCCCAAGAGCCTGAGGCCCCGTTTACACGATGGGAAAACGCAGATATTTCCCTGCGTTTTGGCCTGTCATTTACACGAAAACGCAGTTTTTATCCCAGAGAACGATTATTTCTAAAAACTCCGGCTAAAGTGGAGATTTCTGAAAACGCCGGTTATGTGTTGCCGTGTCAACTGGGAGAAACGGGGTTTTAGGTTCTCAAACGTCACATTATGCGCCAGAAAATGCTTACGTCATGTGAGCGCCCTATGTTCAGAGTTTGTTCCATACTGTCTATGAGTTTGTTTGGCTACTATTTGATCATGGATGCTGTTAAAGTGGTACTCATTTTTACTTTTGTGAAAACGCTTTTGGCCTGTTTGCATTTGCCGCGCTGTCTGTCCACACGAACGAACCTCGCGCCATGTCTATTGTTTTGAAAGGAACAGGAAGTCGCTCGTGCTATTCGTCGTTGTCGATTTTGAGGATTCTGATTGGCTTGCATGGCTTTATCCTTCTCCTTACACTGCCGCCCCTTTGTATTTATGCGGGTTGATGTAAACGACAACTTTTTTTGAAAACGATATTGCGTGCACGATGTTATTTTTGAAAACGGAGGGGGAGAAATATTCGTTTCTCTAAATACCCGGCTATGTGTAAATGTGGCCTGAGACTGTTGTGTTACCAGACTTGGAGTGTTGCTCTTGTTGGTGTATGTTAAGCTTAAGTGTGTTGTTACGCTTAAATGTGTTGTTACGGCTGTAGTGTGCAGCTTTGAATTGCTTGCCCATTGTTGAGTGTTGGAGCAGTAGGGAGTGGGTGCCATTTTTCTTTTCTCATTTTCTCCTGTTTTTTGTTAGTTAGGAAGTAAGGTAAGAGTTCTGTTGTTTATTTGTGTTGATTGTTGTAGGTCAATTAGGTGTTCCTTCTACCGGGTAGTGAGATCTTTTGTTTGTTTTGGCTTTACCTGCTCCTGAAGAACAGGCTTCATTTCTTTTTCTTTTGGAGCTGTTTGTTTAGGATTCTTTTTGCACTGTATTTATCACTTATTGTAAATAAATGTATTGGAAATCTTACTTTGTGTATTGTGTGCTGGGACTCAGATAGGTTAACTTTTCTTTGTCGCTGTTCATTTTAGCTTTAAAGCTACTTTCCCTTTTGCCCCTAGAAAATGAATTGGGAACGTAACAGTGGTATTGTGTAATTATTCGAATAGAATTGAGTCTTTTGCATGCGTCGTCATAATCATTATTGTTATTGTTGTTATTATTATTTTAATAAATTGTTTTGCCTCTGTCACAGTGTATTCTTAACCTGAATTAGCACTGTTCATATAGGCAACACCAATAGGTGTCATGTAACACAAAATAAACCTATGTTTTCTTCATGATACAGGGCATAATCTTAGTTTCGTTTTTATTTTGTTACCATTAGACATCACTGGGTTTTAATTTGAGGTATGAAAACCTGACGATGCCACATATTGAAACACAAATTCATATAACATATTAATTAGCCTGTCATTTTCTAAGTCAATAAAGGTTATGTTAAATGAATAAATGTAGTGTAAATGTTGTAATGAAACCAACTGTACCGTTCAAAAGTACTGTTTGTTGTTGTATTTTTCAAAACTTGAAACTTGTGTGTGTGTGTGTGTCAGGTGGATTTTTTTAATGTTTTTGAAATAAGTCTCTTGCACTGCTCCCCCAGCCTGCATTTATTTGATTAAAATATAGTAGCCTAGGCTATAAACTACAGTATTGTGATGTATTATTACCATTTTAAATAACAGTTTTCTATTTGGACATATATAAAAAAAAAAAAAAAAAAATTTTTTTTTTTTTTTTTTTTTCTGATTTCTAATTGTAATAACGATCTCATAGCTTTATTTCTGCAATTGTAAATGCAGTGAAAATATATTATTGGCACTTCTGTGTATGCACTGCAAAGATGTATTTTCCTTGAATGATTTAATTTGACTGGTGTTACCGTCCCAGGACGTATGCATTTGCGTTTTCTAATGGGTAAGTGTCATTCATTGATTTATTGAGTGTGTGTGCGCGCGCAGCCAATGGACCCAACGGCCTGCTGGGAGTTGTAGTTTTGTTGTACGTTGTATTTATACCACAGAAAGGACCTGTCTTTCACTTCGATGGTAACTAAAAAAAAATTCAAGCTGCGATTTTTCACGATGGATATCCTCGCGCGATCGAGTGTAGATTGTGTTAAACACGACAAGAACCAAAAATTCTGCGTTTATTCCTTAAAACAGTCGGTATTTCCCATATTGCTTCTCCTTTGCAGCTGCCATTGGCGCACGTCACAATTATAAGCGCCTGCTATTGGCGTAGGCAATGTTTACAGCACGATTATCAAGTATGTGGTGCGAACGCAACGGAACAGTCAGATTTACCATAAATGAACATGGTGAGTAACATTTTATAAACAATATTGTCAATATTGTTTGTTTTCCCTCTATTTTGCTGACGAGAATTTCAAAATAAAGCCCTACCAGAGTCTCAATGCAACAACAGACAGTGATTGAACCGTGAATTTTGTGAACCATTACATAATCCTATATAGGCTAATTATAAATTCAATTGTTATTATACTTTACAATATTACTGTTTGTTGTTGTATTTTTCAAAACTTGAAACTTGTGTGTGTGTGTCAGGTGGATTTTTTTAATGTTTTTGAAATAAGTCTCTTGCGCTGCTCCCCCAGCCTGCATTTATTTGATTAAAATATAGTAGCCTAGGCTATAAACTACAGTATTGTGATATATTATTACCATTTTAAATAACAGTTTCTATTTGGACATATATTAAAAGGTTTTTTTTTTGGTTTTTTTTGTCCAATTTCTTGTGCTCCTCCCTGTCCTAATCTAGGTGATGGGACCTACCAGCTGTTCCTCATCAATGGCAAGAGGATCCAGTATTTAAGCAGAGCCGGGGGGGAGAGAGAGAGACTGGGACTGGGACTGGGACTGGGACTGGGACTGGGACTGGGACTGGGACTGGGACTGGGACTGGGACTGGGACTGGGACTGGGAGAGGTTTCTTCTCCCAAGAGCCTGAGGCCCCGTTTACACGATGGGAAAACGCAGATATTTCCCTGCGTTTTGGCCTGTCATTTACACGAAAACGCAGTTTTTATCCCAGAGAACGATTATTTCTAAAAACTCCGGCCAAAGTGGAGATTTCTGAAAACGCCGGTTATGTGTTGCCGTGTCAACTGGGAGAAACGGGGTTTTAGGTTCTCAAACGTCACATTATGCGCCAGAAAATGCTTACGTCATGTGAGCGCCCTATGTTCAGAGTTTGTTCCATACTGTCTATGAGTTTGTTTGGCTACTATTTGATCATGGATGCTGTTAAAGTGGTACTCATTTTTACTTTTGTGAAAACGCTTTTGGCCTGTTTGCATTTGCCGCGCTGTCTGTCCACACGAACGAACCTCGCGCCATGTCTATTGTTTTGAAAGGAACAGGAAGTCGCTCGTGCTATTCGTCGTTGTCGATTTTGAGGATTCTGATTGGCTTGCATGGCTTTATCCTTCTCCTTACACTGCCGCCCCTTTGTATTTATGCGGGTTGATGTAAACGACAACTTTTTTTGAAAACGATATTGCGTGCACGATGTTATTTTTGAAAACGGAGGGGGAGAAATATTCGTTTCTCTAAATACCCGGCTATGTGTAAATGTGGCCTGAGACTGTTGTGTTACCAGACTTGGAGTGTTGCTCTTGTTGGTGTATGTTAAGCTTAAGTGTGTTGTTACGCTTAAATGTGTTGTTACGGCTGTAGTGTGCAGCTTTGAATTGCTTGCCCATTGTTGAGTGTTGGAGCAGTAGGGAGTGGGTGCCATTTTTCTTTTCTCATTTTCTCCTGTTTTTTGTTAGTTAGGAAGTAAGGTAAGAGTTCTGTTGTTTATTTGTGTTGATTGTTGTAGGTCAATTAGGTGTTCCTTCTACCGGGTAGTGAGATCTTTTGTTTGTTTTGGCTTTACCTGCTCCTGAAGAACAGGCTTCATTTCTTTTTCTTTTGGAGCTGTTTGTTTAGGATTCTTTTTGCACTGTATTTATCACTTATTGTAAATAAATGTATTGGAAATCTTACTTTGTGTATTGTGTGCTGGGACTCAGATAGGTTAACTTTTCTTTGTCGCTGTTCATTTTAGCTTTAAAGCTACTTTCCCTTTTGCCCCTAGAAAATGAATTGGGAACGTAACAGTGGTATTGTGTAATTATTCGAATAGAATTGAGTCTTTTCTCTCTGTTTTGCATGCGTCGTCATAATCATTATTGTTATTGTTGTTATTATTATTTTAATAAATTGTTTTGCCTCTGTCACAGTGTATTCTTAACCTGAATTAGCACTGTTCATATAGGCAACACCAATAGGTGTCATGTAACACAAAATAAACCTATGTTTTCTTCATGATACAGGGCATAATCTTAGTTTCGTTTTTATTTTGTTACCATTAGACATCACTGGGTTTTAATTTGAGGTATGAAAACCTGACGATGCCACATATTGAAACACAAATTCATATAACATATTAATTAGCCTGTCATTTTCTTCATTTTCTAAGTCAATAAAGGTTATGTTAAATGAATAAATGTAGTGTAAATGTTGTAATGAAACCAACTGTACCGTTCAAAAGTACTGTTTGTTGTTGTATTTTTCAAAACTTGAAACTTGTGTGTGTGTGTGTGTCAGGTGGATTTTTTTAATGTTTTTGAAATAAGTCTCTTGCACTGCTCCCCCAGCCTGCATTTATTTGATTAAAATATAGTAGCCTAGGCTATAAACTACAGTATTGTGATGTATTATTACCATTTTAAATAACAGTTTTCTATTTGGACATATATAAAAAAAATAAAAAAATTTTTTTTTTTTTTTTTTTTTTTTTTTCTGATTTCTAATTGTAATAACGATCTCATAGCTTTATTTCTGCAATTGTAAATGCAGTGAAAATATATTATTGGCACTTCTGTGTATGCACTGCAAAGATGTATTTTCCTTGAATGATTTAATTTGACTGGTGTTACCGTCCCAGGACGTATGCATTTGCGTTTTCTAATGGGTAAGTGTCATTCATTGATTTATTGAGTGTGTGTGCGCGCGCAGCCAATGGACCCAACGGCCTGCTGGGAGTTGTAGTTTTGTTGTACGTTGTATTTATACCATAGAAAGGACCTGTCTTTCACTTCGATGGTAACTAAAAAAAAATTCAAGCTGCGATTTTTCACGATGGATATCCTCGCGCGATCGAGTGTAGATTGTGTTAAACACGACAAGAACCAAAAATTCTGCGTTTATTCCTTAAAACAGTCGGTATTTCCCATATTGCTTCTCCTTTGCAGCTGCCATTGGCGCACGTCACAATTATAAGCGCCTGCTATTGGCGTAGGCAATGTTTACAGCACGATTATCAAGTATGTGGTGCGAACGCAACGGAACAGTCAGATTTACCATAAATGAACATGGTGAGTAACATTTTATAAACAATATTGTCAATATTGTTTGTTTTCCCTCTATTTTGCTGACGAGAATTTCAAAATAAAGCCCTACCAGAGTCTCAATGCAACAACAGACAGTGATTGAACCGTGAATTTTGTGAACCATTACATAATCCTATATAGGCTAATTATAAATTCAATTGTTATTATACTTTACAATATTACTGTTTGTTGTTGTATTTTTCAAAACTTGAAACTTGTGTGTGTGTGTCAGGTGGATTTTTTTAATGTTTTTGAAATAAGTCTCTTGCGCTGCTCCCCCAGCCTGCATTTATTTGATTAAAATATAGTAGCCTAGGCTATAAACTACAGTATTGTGATATATTATTACCATTTTAAATAACAGTTTCTATTTGGACATATATTAAAAGGTTTTTTTTTTGTTTTTTTTTGTCCAATTTCTTGTGCTCCTCCCTGTCCTAATCTAGGTGATGGGACCTACCAGCTGTTCCTCATCAATGGCAAGAGGATCCAGTATTTAAGCAGAGCCGGGGGGGAGAGAGAGAGACTGGGACTGGGACTGGGACTGGGACTGGGACTGGGACTGGGACTGGGACTGGGACTGGGACTGGGAGAGGTTTCTTCTCCCAAGAGCCTGAGGCCCCGTTTACACGATGGGAAAACGCAGATATTTCCCTGCGTTTTGGCCTGTCATTTACACGAAAACGCAGTTTTTATCCCAGAGAACGATTATTTCTAAAAACTCCGGCTAAAGTGGAGATTTCTGAAAACGCCGGTTATGTGTTGCCGTGTCAACTGGGAGAAACGGGGTTTTAGGTTCTCAAACGTCACATTATGCGCCAGAAAATGCTTACGTCATGTGAGCGCCCTATGTTCAGAGTTTGTTCCATACTGTCTATGAGTTTGTTTGGCTACTATTTGATCATGGATGCTGTTAAAGTGGTACTCATTTTTACTTTTGTGAAAACGCTTTTGGCCTGTTTGCATTTGCCGCGCTGTCTGTCCACACGAACGAACCTCGCGCCATGTCTATTGTTTTGAAAGGAACAGGAAGTCGCTCGTGCTATTCGTCGTTGTCGATTTTGAGGATTCTGATTGGCTTGCATGGCTTTATCCTTCTCCTTACACTGCCGCCCCTTTGTATTTATGCGGGTTGATGTAAACGACAACTTTTTTTGAAAACGATATTGCGTGCACGATGTTATTTTTGAAAACGGAGGGGGAGAAATATTCGTTTCTCTAAATACCCGGCTATGTGTAAATGTGGCCTGAGACTGTTGTGTTACCAGACTTGGAGTGTTGCTCTTGTTGGTGTATGTTAAGCTTAAGTGTGTTGTTACGCTTAAATGTGTTGTTACGGCTGTAGTGTGCAGCTTTGAATTGCTTGCCCATTGTTGAGTGTTGGAGCAGTAGGGAGTGGGTGCCATTTTTCTTTTCTCATTTTCTCCTGTTTTTTGTTAGTTAGGAAGTAAGGTAAGAGTTCTGTTGTTTATTTGTGTTGATTGTTGTAGGTCAATTAGGTGTTCCTTCTACCGGGTAGTGAGATCTTTTGTTTGTTTTGGCTTTACCTGCTCCTGAAGAACAGGCTTCATTTCTTTTTCTTTTGGAGCTGTTTGTTTAGGATTCTTTTTGCACTGTATTTATCACTTATTGTAAATAAATGTATTGGAAATCTTACTTTGTGTATTGTGTGCTGGGACTCAGATAGGTTAACTTTTCTTTGTCGCTGTTCATTTTAGCTTTAAAGCTACTTTCCCTTTTGCCCCTAGAAAATGAATTGGGAACGTAACAGTGGTATTGTGTAATTATTCGAATAGAATTGAGTCTTTTCTCTCTGTTTTGCATGCGTCGTCATAATCATTATTGTTATTGTTGTTATTATTATTTTAATAAATTGTTTTGCCTCTGTCACAGTGTATTCTTAACCTGAATTAGCACTGTTCATATAGGCAACACCAATAGGTGTCATGTAACACAAAATAAACCTATGTTTTCTTCATGATACAGGGCATAATCTTAGTTTCGTTTTTATTTTGTTACCATTAGACATCACTGGGTTTTAATTTGAGGTATGAAAACCTGACGATGCCACATATTGAAACACAAATTCATATAACATATTAATTAGCCTGTCATTTTCTTCATTTTCTAAGTCAATAAAGGTTATGTTAAATGAATAAATGTAGTGTAAATGTTGTAATGAAACCAACTGTACCGTTCAAAAGTACTGTTTGTTGTTGTATTTTTCAAAACTTGAAACTTGTGTGTGTGTGTGTGTGTCAGGTGGATTTTTTTAATGTTTTTGAAATAAGTCTCTTGCGCTGCTCCCCCAGCCTGCATTTATTTGATTAAAATATAGTAGCCTAGGCTATAAACTACAGTATTGTGATGTATTATTACCATTTTAAATAACAGTTTTCTATTTGGACATATATAAAAAAATAAAAAATAATTTTTTTTATTTTTTTTTTTTTTTTCTGATTTCTAATTGTAATAACGATCTCATAGCTTTATTTCTGCAATTGTAAATGCAGTGAAAATATATTATTGGCACTTCTGTGTATGCACTGCAAAGATGTATTTTCCTTGAATGATTTAATTTGACTGGTGTTACCGTCCCAGGACGTATGCATTTGCGTTTTCTAATGGGTAAGTGTCATTCATTGATTTATTGAGTGTGTGTGCGCGCGCAGCCAATGGACCCAATTGCCTGCTGGGAGTTGTAGTTTTGTTGTACGTTGTATTTATACCACAGAAAGGACCTGTCTTTCACTTCGATGGTAACTAAAAAAAAATTCAAGCTGCGATTTTTCACGATGGATATCCTCGCGCGATCGAGTGTAGATTGTGTTAAACACGACAAGAACCAAAAATTCTGCGTTTATTCCTTAAAACAGTCGGTATTTCCCATATTGCTTCTCCTTTGCAGCTGCCATTGGCGCACGTCACAATTATAAGCGCCTGCTATTGGCGTAGGCAATGTTTACAGCACGATTATCAAGTATGTGGTGCGAACGCAACGGAACAGTCAGATTTACCATAAATGAACATGGTGAGTAACATTTTATAAACAATATTGTCAATATTGTTTGTTTTCCCTCTATTTTGCTGACGAGAATTTCAAAATAAAGCCCTACCAGAGTCTCAATGCAACAACAGACAGTGATTGAACCGTGAATTTTGTGAACCATTACATAATCCTATATAGGCTAATTATAAATTCAATTGTTATTATACTTTACAATATTACTGTTTGTTGTTGTATTTTTCAAAACTTGAAACTTGTGTGTGTGTGTCAGGTGGATTTTTTTAATGTTTTTGAAATAAGTCTCTTGCGCTGCTCCCCCAGCCTGCATTTATTTGATTAAAATATAGTAGCCTAGGCTATAAACTACAGTATTGTGATATATTATTACCATTTTAAATAACAGTTTCTATTTGGACATATATTAAAAGGTTTTTTTTTTGTTTTTTTTTGTCCAATTTCTTGTGCTCCTCCCTGTCCTAATCTAGGTGATGGGACCTACCAGCTGTTCCTCATCAATGGCAAGAGGATCCAGTATTTAAGCAGAGCCGGGGGGGAGAGAGAGAGACTGGGACTGGGACTGGGACTGGGACTGGGACTGGGACTGGGACTGGGACTGGGACTGGGACTGGGACTGGGAGAGGTTTCTTCTCCCAAGAGCCTGAGGCCCCGTTTACACGATGGGAAAACGCAGATATTTCCCTGCGTTTTGGCCTGTCATTTACACGAAAACGCAGTTTTTATCCCAGAGAACGATTATTTCTAAAAACTCCGGCCAAAGTGGAGATTTCTGAAAACGCCGGTTATGTGTTGCCGTGTCAACTGGGAGAAACGGGGTTTTAGGTTCTCAAACGTCACATTATGCGCCAGAAAATGCTTACGTCATGTGAGCGCCCTATGTTCAGAGTTTGTTCCATACTGTCTATGAGTTTGTTTGGCTACTATTTGATCATGGATGCTGTTAAAGTGGTACTCATTTTTACTTTTGTGAAAACGCTTTTGGCCTGTTTGCATTTGCCGCGCTGTCTGTCCACACGAACGAACCTCGCGCCATGTCTATTGTTTTGAAAGGAACAGGAAGTCGCTCGTGCTATTCGTCGTTGTCGATTTTGAGGATTCTGATTGGCTTGCATGGCTTTATCCTTCTCCTTACACTGCCGCCCCTTTGTATTTATGCGGGTTGATGTAAACGACAACTTTTTTTGAAAACGATATTGCGTGCACGATGTTATTTTTGAAAACGGAGGGGGAGAAATATTCGTTTCTCTAAATACCCGGCTATGTGTAAATGTGGCCTGAGACTGTTGTGTTACCAGACTTGGAGTGTTGCTCTTGTTGGTGTATGTTAAGCTTAAGTGTGTTGTTACGCTTAAATGTGTTGTTACGGCTGTAGTGTGCAGCTTTGAATTGCTTGCCCATTGTTGAGTGTTGGAGCAGTAGGGAGTGGGTGCCATTTTTCTTTTCTCATTTTCTCCTGTTTTTTGTTAGTTAGGAAGTAAGGTAAGAGTTCTGTTGTTTATTTGTGTTGATTGTTGTAGGTCAATTAGGTGTTCCTTCTACCGGGTAGTGAGATCTTTTGTTTGTTTTGGCTTTACCTGCTCCTGAAGAACAGGCTTCATTTCTTTTTCTTTTGGAGCTGTTTGTTTAGGATTCTTTTTGCACTGTATTTATCACTTATTGTAAATAAATGTATTGGAAATCTTACTTTGTGTATTGTGTGCTGGGACTCAGATAGGTTAACTTTTCTTTGTCGCTGTTCATTTTAGCTTTAAAGCTACTTTCCCTTTTGCCCCTAGAAAATGAATTGGGAACGTAACAGTGGTATTGTGTAATTATTCGAATAGAATTGAGTCTTTTCTCTCTGTTTTGCATGCGTCGTCATAATCATTATTGTTATTGTTGTTATTATTATTTTAATAAATTGTTTTGCCTCTGTCACAGTGTATTCTTAACCTGAATTAGCACTGTTCATATAGGCAACACCAATAGGTGTCATGTAACACAAAATAAACCTATGTTTTCTTCATGATACAGGGCATAATCTTAGTTTCGTTTTTATTTTGTTACCATTAGACATCACTGGGTTTTAATTTGAGGTATGAAAACCTGACGATGCCACATATTGAAACACAAATTCATATAACATATTAATTAGCCTGTCATTTTCTTCATTTTCTAAGTCAATAAAGGTTATGTTAAATGAATAAATGTAGTGTAAATGTTGTAATGAAACCAACTGTACCGTTCAAAAGTACTGTTTGTTGTTGTATTTTTCAAAACTTGAAACTTGTGTGTGTGTGTGTGTGTCAGGTGGATTTTTTTAATGTTTTTGAAATAAGTCTCTTGCACTGCTCCCCCAGCCTGCATTTATTTGATTAAAATATAGTAGCCTAGGCTATAAACTACAGTATTGTGATGTATTATTACCATTTTAAATAACAGTTTTCTATTTGGACATATATAAAAAAAAAAAAAAAAAATTTTTTTTTTTTTTTTTTTTTTTCTGATTTCTAATTGTAATAACGATCTCATAGCTTTATTTCTGCAATTGTAAATGCAGTGAAAATATATTATTGGCACTTCTGTGTATGCACTGCAAAGATGTATTTTCCTTGAATGATTTAATTTGACTGGTGTTACCGTCCTGGGACGTATGCATTTGCGTTTTCTAATGGGTAAGTGTCATTGATTGATTTATTGAGTGTGTGTGCGCGCGCAGCCAATGGACCCAACGGCCTGCTGGGAGTTGTAGTTTTGTTGTAGTTTTGTTGTACGTTGTATTTAAACCACAGAAAGGACCTGTCTTTCACTTCGATGGTAACTAAAAAAAAATTCAAGCTGCGATTTTTCACGATGGATATCCTCGCGCGATCGAGTGTAGATTGTGTTAAACACGACAAGAACCAAAAATTCTGCGTTTATTCCTTAAAACAGTCGGTATTTCCCATATTGCTTCTCCTTTGCAGCTGCCATTGGCGCACGTCACGATTATAAGCGCCTGCTATTGGCGTAGGCAATGTTTACAGCACGATTATCAAGTATGTGGTGCGAACGCAACGGAACAGTCAGATTTACCATAAATGAACATGGTGAGTAACATTTTATAAACAATATTGTCAATATTGTTTGTTTTCCCTCTATTTTGCTGACGAGAATTTCAAAATAAAGCCCTACCAGAGTCTCAATGCAACAACAGACAGTGATTGAACCGTGAATTTTGTGAACCATTACATAATCCTATATAGGCTAATTATAAATTCAATTGTTATTATACTTTACAATATTACTGTTTGTTGTTGTATTTTTCAAAACTTGAAACTTGTGTGTGTGTGTCAGGTGGATTTTTTTAATGTTTTTGAAATAAGTCTCTTGCGCTGCTCCCCCAGCCTGCATTTATTTGATTAAAATATAGTAGCCTAGGCTATAAACTACAGTATTGTGATATATTATTACCATTTTAAATAACAGTTTCTATTTGGACATATATTAAAAGGTTTTTTTTTTTGGGTTTTTTTGTCCAATTTCTTGTGCTCCTCCCTGTCCTAATCTAGGTGATGGGACCTACCAGCTGTTCCTCATCAATGGCAAGAGGATCCAGTATTTAAGCAGAGCCGGGGGGGAGAGAGAGAGACTGGGACTGGGACTGGGACTGGGACTGGGACTGGGACTGGGACTGGGACTGGGACTGGGACTGGGACTGGGACTGGGACTGGGAGAGGTTTCTTCTCCCAAGAGCCTGAGGCCCCGTTTACACGATGGGAAAACGCAGATATTTCCCTGCGTTTTGGCCTGTCATTTACACGAAAACGCAGTTTTTATCCCAGAGAACGATTATTTCTAAAAACTCCGGCCAAAGTGGAGATTTCTGAAAACGCCGGTTATGTGTTGCCGTGTCAACTGGGAGAAACGGGGTTTTAGGTTCTCAAACGTCACATTATGCGCCAGAAAATGCTTACGTCATGTGAGCGCCCTATGTTCAGAGTTTGTTCCATACTGTCTATGAGTTTGTTTGGCTACTATTTGATCATGGATGCTGTTAAAGTGGTACTCATTTTTACTTTTGTGAAAACGCTTTTGGCCTGTTTGCATTTGCCGCGCTGTCTGTCCACACGAACGAACCTCGCGCCATGTCTATTGTTTTGAAAGGAACAGGAAGTCGCTCGTGCTATTCGTCGTTGTCGATTTTGAGGATTCTGATTGGCTTGCATGGCTTTATCCTTCTCCTTACACTGCCGCCCCTTTGTATTTATGCGGGTTGATGTAAACGACAACTTTTTTTGAAAACGATATTGCGTGCACGATGTTATTTTTGAAAACGGAGGGGGAGAAATATTCGTTTCTCTAAATACCCGGCTATGTGTAAATGTGGCCTGAGACTGTTGTGTTACCAGACTTGGAGTGTTGCTCTTGTTGGTGTATGTTAAGCTTAAGTGTGTTGTTACGCTTAAATGTGTTGTTACGGCTGTAGTGTGCAGCTTTGAATTGCTTGCCCATTGTTGAGTGTTGGAGCAGTAGGGAGTGGGTGCCATTTTTCTTTTCTCATTTTCTCCTGTTTTTTGTTAGTTAGGAAGTAAGGTAAGAGTTCTGTTGTTTATTTGTGTTGATTGTTGTAGGTCAATTAGGTGTTCCTTCTACCGGGTAGTGAGATCTTTTGTTTGTTTTGGCTTTACCTGCTCCTGAAGAACAGGCTTCATTTCTTTTTCTTTTGGAGCTGTTTGTTTAGGATTCTTTTTGCACTGTATTTATCACTTATTGGAAATAAATGTATTGGAAATCTTACTTTGTGTATTGTGTGCTGGGACTCAGATAGGTTAACTTTTCTTTGTCGCTGTTCATTTTAGCTTTAAAGCTACTTTCCCTTTTGCCCCTAGAAAATGAATTGGGAACGTAACAGTGGTATTGTGTAATTATTCGAATAGAATTGAGTCTTTTCTCTCTGTTTTGCATGCGTCGTCATAATCATTATTGTTATTGTTGTTATTATTATTTTAATAAATTGTTTTGCCTCTGTCACAGTGTATTCTTAACCTGAATTAGCACTGTTCATATAGGCAACACCAATAGGTGTCATGTAACACAAAATAAACCTATGTTTTCTTCATGATACAGGGCATAATCTTAGTTTCGTTTTTATTTTGTTACCATTAGACATCACTGGGTTTTAATTTGAGGTATGAAAACCTGACGATGCCACATATTGAAACACAAATTCATATAACATATTAATTAGCCTGTCATTTTCTTCATTTTCTAAGTCAATAAAGGTTATGTTAAATGAATAAATGTAGTGTAAATGTTGTAATGAAACCAACTGTAGCGTTCAAAAGTACTGTTTGTTGTTGTATTTTTCAAAACTTGAAACTTGTGTGTGTGTGTGTCAGGTGGATTTTTTTAATGTTTTTGAAATAAGTCTCTTGCACTGCTCCCCCAGCCTGCATTTATTTGATTAAAATATAGTAGCCTAGGCTATAAACTACAGTATTGTGATGTATTATTACCATTTTAAATAACAGTTTTCTATTTGGACATATATAAAAAAAAAAAAAAAAATTTTTTTTTTTTTTTTTTTTTTTTTCTGATTTCTAATTGTAATAACGATCTCATAGCTTTATTTCTGCAATTGTAAATGCAGTGAAAATATATTATTGGCACTTCAAAGATGTATTTTCCTTGAATGATTTAATTTGACTGGTGTTACCGTCCCAGGACGTATGCATTTGCGTTTTCTAATGGGTAAGTGTCATTCATTGATTTATTGAGTGTGTGTGCGCGCGCAGCCAATGGACCCAATTGCCTGCTGGGAGTTGTAGTTTTGTTGTACGTTGTATTTATACCACAGAAAGGACCTGTCTTTCACTTCGATGGTAACTAAAAAAAAATTCAAGCTGCGATTTTTCACGATGGATATCCTCGCGCGATCGAGTGTAGATTGTGTTAAACACGACAAGAACCAAAAATTCTGCGTTTATTCCTTAAAACAGTCGGTATTTCCCATATTGCTTCTCCTTTGCAGCTGCCATTGGCGCACGTCACAATTATAAGCGCCTGCTATTGGCGTAGGCAATGTTTACAGCACGATTATCAAGTATGTGGTGCGAACGCAACGGAACAGTCAGATTTACCATAAATGAACATGGTGAGTAACATTTTATAAACAATATTGTCAATATTGTTTGTTTTCCCTCTATTTTGCTGACGAGAATTTCAAAATAAAGCCCTACCAGAGTCTCAATGCAACAACAGACAGTGATTGAACCGTGAATTTTGTGAACCATTACATAATCCTATATAGGCTAATTATAAATTCAATTGTTATTATACTTTACAATATTACTGTTTGTTGTTGTATTTTTCAAAACTTGAAACTTGTGTGTGTGTGTCAGGTGGATTTTTTAAATGTTTTTGAAATAAGTCTCTTGCGCTGCTCCCCCAGCCTGCATTTATTTGATTAAAATATAGTAGCCTAGGCTATAAACTACAGTATTGTGATATATTATTACCATTTTAAATAACAGTTTCTATTTGGACATATATTAAAAGGTTTTTTTTTTTTTTTTTTTTGTCCAATTTCTTGTGCTCCTCCCTGTCCTAATCTAGGTGATGGGACCTACCAGCTGTTCCTCATCAATGGCAAGAGGATCCAGTATTTAAGCAGAGCCGGGGGGGAGAGAGAGAGACTGGGACTGGGACTGGGACTGGGACTGGGACTGGGACTGGGACTGGGACTGGGACTGGGACTGGGACTGGGACTGGGAGAGGTTTCTTCTCCCAAGAGCCTGAGGCCCCGTTTACACGATGGGAAAACGCAGATATTTCCCTGCGTTTTGGCCTGTCATTTACACGAAAACGCAGTTTTTATCCCAGAGAACGATTATTTCTAAAAACTCCGGCCAAAGTGGAGATTTCTGAAAACGCCGGTTATGTGTTGCCGTGTCAACTGGGAGAAACGGGGTTTTAGGTTCTCAAACGTCACATTATGCGCCAGAAAATGCTTACGTCATGTGAGCGCCCTATGTTCAGAGTTTGTTCCATACTGTCTATGAGTTTGTTTGGCTACTATTTGATCATGGATGCTGTTAAAGTGGTACTCATTTTTACTTTTGTGAAAACGCTTTTGGCCTGTTTGCATTTGCCGCGCTGTCTGTCCACACGAACGAACCTCGCGCCATGTCTATTGTTTTGAAAGGAACAGGAAGTCGCTCGTGCTATTCGTCGTTGTCGATTTTGAGGATTCTGATTGGCTTGCATGGCTTTATCCTTCTCCTTACACTGCCGCCCCTTTGTATTTATGCGGGTTGATGTAAACGACAACTTTTTTTGAAAACGATATTGCGTGCACGATGTTATTTTTGAAAACGGAGGGGGAGAAATATTCGTTTCTCTAAATACCCGGCTATGTGTAAATGTGGCCTGAGACTGTTGTGTTACCAGACTTGGAGTGTTGCTCTTGTTGGTGTATGTTAAGCTTAAGTGTGTTGTTACGCTTAAATGTGTTGTTACGGCTGTAGTGTGCAGCTTTGAATTGCTTGCCCATTGTTGAGTGTTGGAGCAGTAGGGAGTGGGTGCCATTTTTCTTTTCTCATTTTCTCCTGTTTTTTGTTAGTTAGGAAGTAAGGTAAGAGTTCTGTTGTTTATTTGTGTTGATTGTTGTAGGTCAATTAGGTGTTCCTTCTACCGGGTAGTGAGATCTTTTGTTTGTTTTGGCTTTACCTGCTCCTGAAGAACAGGCTTCATTTCTTTTTCTTTTGGAGCTGTTTGTTTAGGATTCTTTTTGCACTGTATTTATCACTTATTGGAAATAAATGTATTGGAAATCTTACTTTGTGTATTGTGTGCTGGGACTCAGATAGGTTAACTTTTCTTTGTCGCTGTTCATTTTAGCTTTAAAGCTACTTTCCCTTTTGCCCCTAGAAAATGAATTGGGAACGTAACAGTGGTATTGTGTAATTATTCGAATAGAATTGAGTCTTTTCTCTCTGTTTTGCATGCGTCGTCATAATCATTATTGTTATTGTTGTTATTATTATTTTAATAAATTGTTTTGCCTCTGTCACAGTGTATTCTTAACCTGAATTAGCACTGTTCATATAGGCAACACCAATAGGTGTCATGTAACACAAAATAAACCTATGTTTTCTTCATGATACAGGGCATAATCTTAGTTTCGTTTTTATTTTGTTACCATTAGACATCACTGGGTTTTAATTTGAGGTATGAAAACCTGACGATGCCACATATTGAAACACAAATTCATATAACATATTAATTAGCCTGTCATTTTCTTCATTTTCTAAGTCAATAAAGGTTATGTTAAATGAATAAATGTAGTGTAAATGTTGTAATGAAACCAACTGTAGCGTTCAAAAGTACTGTTTGTTGTTGTATTTTTCAAAACTTGAAACTTGTGTGTGTGTGTGTCAGGTGGATTTTTTTAATGTTTTTGAAATAAGTCTCTTGCACTGCTCCCCCAGCCTGCATTTATTTGATTAAAATATAGTAGCCTAGGCTATAAACTACAGTATTGTGATGTATTATTACCATTTTAAATAACAGTTTTCTATTTGGACATATATAAAAAAAAAAAAAAAAAAATTTTTTTTTTTTTTTTTTTTTTTCTGATTTCTAATTGTAATAACGATCTCATAGCTTTATTTCTGCAATTGTAAATGCAGTGAAAATATATTATTGGCACTTCAAAGATGTATTTTCCTTGAATGATTTAATTTGACTGGTGTTACCGTCCCAGGACGTATGCATTTGCGTTTTCTAATGGGTAAGTGTCATTCATTGATTTATTGAGTGTGTGTGCGCGCGCAGCCAATGGACCCAATTGCCTGCTGGGAGTTGTAGTTTTGTTGTACGTTGTATTTATACCACAGAAAGGACCTGTCTTTCACTTCGATGGTAACTAAAAAAAAATTCAAGCTGCGATTTTTCACGATGGATATCCTCGCGCGATCGAGTGTAGATTGTGTTAAACACGACAAGAACCAAAAATTCTGCGTTTATTCCTTAAAACAGTCGGTATTTCCCATATTGCTTCTCCTTTGCAGCTGCCATTGGCGCACGTCACAATTATAAGCGCCTGCTATTGGCGTAGGCAATGTTTACAGCACGATTATCAAGTATGTGGTGCGAACGCAACGGAACAGTCAGATTTACCATAAATGAACATGGTGAGTAACATTTTATAAACAATATTGTCAATATTGTTTGTTTTCCCTCTATTTTGCTGACGAGAATTTCAAAATAAAGCCCTACCAGAGTCTCAATGCAACAACAGACAGTGATTGAACCGTGAATTTTGTGAACCATTACATAATCCTATATAGGCTAATTATAAATTCAATTGTTATTATACTTTACAATATTACTGTTTGTTGTTGTATTTTTCAAAACTTGAAACTTGTGTGTGTGTGTCAGGTGGATTTTTTAAATGTTTTTGAAATAAGTCTCTTGCGCTGCTCCCCCAGCCTGCATTTATTTGATTAAAATATAGTAGCCTAGGCTATAAACTACAGTATTGTGATATATTATTACCATTTTAAATAACAGTTTCTATTTGGACATATATTAAAAGGTTTTTTTTTTTTTTTTTTTTGTCCAATTTCTTGTGCTCCTCCCTGTCCTAATCTAGGTGATGGGACCTACCAGCTGTTCCTCATCAATGGCAAGAGGATCCAGTATTTAAGCAGAGCCGGGGGGGAGAGAGAGAGACTGGGACTGGGACTGGGACTGGGACTGGGACTGGGACTGGGACTGGCACTGGGACTGGGACTGGGACTGGGACTGGGACTGGGAGAGGTTTCTTCTCCCAAGAGCCTGAGGCCCCGTTTACACGATGGGAAAACGCAGATATTTCCCTGCGTTTTGGCCTGTCATTTACACGAAAACGCAGTTTTTATCCCAGAGAACGATTATTTCTAAAAACTCCGGCCAAAGTGGAGATTTCTGAAAACGCCGGTTATGTGTTGCCGTGTCAACTGGGAGAAACGGGGTTTTAGGTTCTCAAACGTCACATTATGCGCCAGAAAATGCTTACGTCATGTGAGCGCCCTATGTTCAGAGTTTGTTCCATACTGTCTATGAGTTTGTTTGGCTACTATTTGATCATGGATGCTGTTAAAGTGGTACTCATTTTTACTTTTGTGAAAACGCTTTTGGCCTGTTTGCATTTGCCGCGCTGTCTGTCCACACGAACGAACCTCGCGCCATGTCTATTGTTTTGAAAGGAACAGGAAGTCGCTCGTGCTATTCGTCGTTGTCGATTTTGAGGATTCTGATTGGCTTGCATGGCTTTATCCTTCTCCTTACACTGCCGCCCCTTTGTATTTATGCGGGTTGATGTAAACGACAACTTTTTTTGAAAACGATATTGCGTGCACGATGTTATTTTTGAAAACGGAGGGGGAGAAATATTCGTTTCTCTAAATACCCGGCTATGTGTAAATGTGGCCTGAGACTGTTGTGTTACCAGACTTGGAGTGTTGCTCTTGTTGGTGTATGTTAAGCTTAAGTGTGTTGTTACGCTTAAATGTGTTGTTACGGCTGTAGTGTGCAGCTTTGAATTGCTTGCCCATTGTTGAGTGTTGGAGCAGTAGGGAGTGGGTGCCATTTTTCTTTTCTCATTTTCTCCTGTTTTTTGTTAGTTAGGAAGTAAGGTAAGAGTTCTGTTGTTTATTTGTGTTGATTGTTGTAGGTCAATTAGGTGTTCCTTCTACCGGGTAGTGAGATCTTTTGTTTGTTTTGGCTTTACCTGCTCCTGAAGAACAGGCTTCATTTCTTTTTCTTTTGGAGCTGTTTGTTTAGGATTCTTTTTGCACTGTATTTATCACTTATTGTAAATAAATGTATTGGAAATCTTACTTTGTGTATTGTGTGCTGGGACTCAGATAGGTTAACTTTTCTTTGTCGCTGTTCATTTTTGCTTTAAAGCTACTTTCCCTTTTGCCCCTAGAAAATGAATTGGGAACGTAACAGTGGTATTGTGTAATTATTCGAATAGAATTGAGTCTTTTCTCTCTGTTTTGCATGCGTCGTCATAATCATTATTGTTATTGTTGTTATTATTATTTTAATAAATTGTTTTGCCTCTGTCACAGTGTATTCTTAACCTGAATTAGCACTGTTCATATAGGCAACACCAATAGGTGTCATGTAACACAAAATAAACCTATGTTTTCTTCATGATACAGGGCATAATCTTAGTTTCGTTTTTATTTTGTTACCATTAGACATCACTGGGTTTTAATTTGAGGTATGAAAACCTGACGATGCCACATATTGAAACACAAATTCATATAACATATTAATTAGCCTGTCATTTTCTTCATTTTCTAAGTCAATAAAGGTTATGTTAAATGAATAAATGTAGTGTAAATGTTGTAATGAAACCAACTGTACCGTTCAAAAGTACTGTTTGTTGTTGTATTTTTCAAAACTTGAAACTTGTGTGTGTGTCAGGTGGATTTTTTTAATGTTTTTGAAATAAGTCTCTTGCACTGCTCCCCCAGCCTGCATTTATTTGATTAAAATATAGTAGCCTAGGCTATAAACTACAGTATTGTGATGTATTATTACCATTTTAAATAACAGTTTTCTATTTGGACATATATAAAAAAAAAAAAAAAAATTTTTTTTTTTTTTTTTTTTTTTTTTTTTTTTTTCTGATTTCTAATTGTAATAACGATCTCATAGCTTTATTTCTGCAATTGTAAATGCAGTGAAAATATATTATTGGCACTTCAAAGATGTATTTTCCTTGAATGATTTAATTTGACTGGTGTTACCGTCCCAGGACGTATGCATTTGCGTTTTCTAATGGGTAAGTGTCATTCATTGATTTATTGAGCGTGTGTGCGCGCGCAGCCAATGGACCCAACGGCCTGCTGGGAGTTGTAGTTTTGTTGTACGTTGTATTTATACCACAGAAAGGACCTGTCTTTCACTTCGATGGTAACTAAAAAAAAATTCAAGCTGCGATTTTTCACGATGGATATCCTCGCGCGATCGAGTGTAGATTGTGTTAAACACGACAAGAACCAAAAATTCTGCGTTTATTCCTTAAAACAGTCGGTATTTCCCATATTGCTTCTCCTTTGCAGCTGCCATTGGCGCACGTCACGATTATAAGCGCCTGCTATTGGCGTAGGCAATGTTTACAGCACGATTATCAAGTATGTGGTGCGAACGCAACGGAACAGTCAGATTTACCATAAATGAACATGGTGAGTAACATTTTATAAACAATATTGTCAATATTGTTTGTTTTCCCTCTATTTTGCTGACGAGAATTTCAAAATAAAGCCCTACCAGAGTCTCAATGCAACAACAGACAGTGATTGAACCGTGAATTTTGTGAACCATTACATAATCCTATATAGGCTAATTATAAATTCAATTGTTATTATACTTTACAATATTACTGTTTGTTGTTGTATTTTTCAAAACTTGAAACTTGTGTGTGTGTGTCAGGTGGATTTTTTTAATGTTTTTGAAATAAGTCTCTTGCGCTGCTCCCCCAGCCTGCATTTATTTGATTAAAATATAGTAGCCTAGGCTATAAACTACAGTATTGTGATATATTATTACCATTTTAAATAACAGTTTCTATTTGGACATATATTAAAAGGTTTTTTTTTTGTTTTTTTTTGTCCAATTTCTTGTGCTCCTCCCTGTCCTAATCTAGGTGATGGGACCTACCAGCTGTTCCTCATCAATGGCAAGAGGATCCAGTATTTAAGCAGAGCCGGGGGGGGGGGGGGGAGAGAGAGAGACTGGGACTGGGACTGGGACTGGGACTGGGACTGGGACTGGGACTGGGACTGGGACTGGGAGAGGTTTCTTCTCCCAAGAGCCTGAGGCCCCGTTTACACGATGGGAAAACGCAGATATTTCCCTGCGTTTTGGCCTGTCATTTACACGAAAACACAGTTTTTATCCCAGAGAACGATTATTTCTAAAAACTCCGGCCAAAGTGGAGATTTCTGAAAACGCCGGTTATGTGTTGCCGTGTCAACTGGGAGAAACGGGGTTTTAGGTTCTCAAACGTCACAATATGTGCCAGAAAATGCTTACGTCATGTGAGCGCCCTATGTTCAGAGTTTGTTCCATACTGTCTATGAGTTTGTTTGGCTACTATTTGATCATGGATGCTGTTAAAGTGGTACTCATTTTTACTTTTGTGAAAACGCTTTTGGCCTGTTTGCATTTGCTTCGCTGTCTGTCCACACGAACGAACCTCGCGCCATGTCTATTGTTTTGAAAGGAACAGGAAGTCGCTCGTGCTATTTGTCGTTGTCGATTTTGAGGATTCTGATTGGCTTGCATGGCTTTATCCTTCTCCTTACACTGCCGCCCCTTTGTATTTATGCGGGTTGATGTAAACGACAACTTTTTTTGAAAACGATATTGCGTGCACGATGTTATTTTTGAAAACGGAGGGGGAGAAATATTCGTTTCTCTAAATACCCGGCTATGTGTAAATGTGGCCTGAGACTGTTGTGTTACCAGACTTGGAGTGTTGCTCTTGTTGGTGTATGTTAAGCTTAAGTGTGTTGTTACGCTTAAATGTGTTGTTACGGCTGTAGTGTGCAGCTTTGAATTGCTTGCCCATTGTTGAGTGTTGGAGCAGTAGGGAGTGGGTGCAACATTGGCAGTGAATCTGAATAAAATGTGTCTTTACACAAAACATTATCATAATTCAACCTGTATGTATTAAAAGCTGTAGTCACCTTTCACTTATTCATGCAAAAGCTATAAAAATTATGACTGAGATTATCTTAAATTTATACTATTTTTGAGAGGATAGATAGATGAATTTACTCACTTTTTCAATTTGTCCTTTCAGGGAGATATATACTGTTTTTGCCATTTCTGCTTTCTACCTCCTCTGGCAACTCAAAGGGAGCAGTTTTGCATTTTTTGGATGCAGGACCAAGAAAAGTACACGCAAATTTCATGGACAATATGTAATTTTTAATAATATGAACCACACCCGTTTCAAACAGTTGGGTGTCACCGTCCACTGGAGCCATAAAGGTTCTCTCAACATTAGTGAGGGCACTGATGGTGGTTGTTTAGAAAGACCCAATCTTAACTTTATCTGTGGACACTTCATGTTTTTGTGCGGCGGTTTGTGCGGTTGTCCACTCAGATGAGCCGGGTGAAAGCAGGTCGGCTGTACGGTTGGCTTGCAACAGACATTCTGGAGGGTGACAGAAAATAAACATTGACTCAATAAGCATTGATAATACCAATTACCTTTTTTAAACCTTAGTGCGCTGACAATAAGCCTACATTAATATTAACCATACAAACTACAAATTAATAAAACTAGAAAAATAAAACTGTGAAAACAGTGAAAAGACTGTTAATAATGTTTTATTTTTTTATTTTTTTATTATTAGGGAGGCCCGATTATGATTTTCTATTGCTGATAACAATTTTTTTCAAGCAAATTGGCCAATTCCGATAGCCGATTTTTTCCTTTAAGCAAATTTATTTGTTGTTTATTTGCTCTATAACATCTGTTGCCAGCCATTTGAAATGTAATCATGATGCAAACAAAGAGGCTACACACATGTAGCATGATAATTAATTTTTTATTTAAATTAGATTGTATAATTTCAAGATTTAAAGCAAAAACAAAATGGTCTGACTTTTGTTTTGTGAAATTATGCTAGAAGACACCTGCACAAAACAAAAACAGCAGACGGACTGAATGAAAACGCAAATTCACTTTCTGTCAGTAGGTGGCGCTTGGAAATCGCAAGTGTCTTAAATGTGAGTGTAAATGCAATGAAGAAATTTTTTTATTTAAATTACAATTTTGCCACAGTTTTTGCATGAACATGTTAAACATATCTAATCATTTCTGTAATACATTTTTATTTAAATTTTGCAACTTATAAAGTGTTAAAATATGTATTCAATTTACATATTAAAACTATTGTATGAAATGGCAAATGTAAATTATATAATTGAATTTTCATTTTCATTTTGCACCAAACGTTGCACAAATGTATGGGGAAATTTAAATTTAAATACAGAAATGCATTGCCATTTTACATATTGCATTTCAAATTGAATATTGCTACCCATAAGCTTCCATACACATGGTACCTGTTACTTGTTACTTGTTACAGTACAGATTGGAGGTTGACCAATCACAGTTGTCTCTGATCATTGGCTAGAGACGCTTATTTAATCATTATAGTGAGAAAGTACGACAGCTTCTAAACCCATACAATTAATAGATTTAATCGGTTATGGTTTATAACGCGCATACATTTCCAAAAAGACAAAAAAGTCCCGGATATTGCATAAATGGAGCATTCGGGTTTTTGAGCCGATGAGCGCCCTCTGGTGGAATATTGAAGGATTGTTTGTGTGACAGTTCTGATGTTTTCCTCTAGTTACGTGATGTAAGGAAGTACAGGACATATATAGTTAAAAAAATATGCCTGTGAGTTTGATGTAATGACAAAACATGGTTTCACGTTATTTTTATTTTTATCGGCCGTCGCCATCGCTACATTTAGGGACGAACAAGAATTCTGTGAGAATGAAAGTTGTAATGAAAGAGAGTTCGATAAGAGTCACTTTTATAGCAACGTGAAACACTGGAGAAATACCACTGGCATTATCACATAAACTACTAGGTAAGATACAGATATGAGTGCCAACATGCTATTTTACACGTTGATATGTTTTAATCACTTCTGTGTGTTTTACAGATGCTCTGCCTCTTGATGAGGTTGATGGTAATGTTATTCGTACTGTGAAGAGAAGTGTGTTTTCAGAGTCTCAGCCCTCTCCTCTGAAAGAGCCCCTGACACTGGCTGCTGTGTCACAGGTCAATAAACCCATCCACTCATCATCATTTACAGAGAACTTGTGCTTCACTGCAGTCAAACCTGGGGATATTGTTGCAGTAACTGTGTATAATTTATGAAACAGAAAAATACAATGGAGCTAGTGCCATCTAACCACCAGTCAAAAGTTTGGTCACACCCACCCATTCTTTATCATTTTACTTGTCCACATTTTAAAATAGTAATAAATTAATCATCATCATCACCACCAATAACATTGTCGTCGTCAGCATAATTTTGAACTTATTCAGGCTGTTGTTACAAAGAAGTACACTTCATCATACTTTTAAAAAGAGAAATTATATGAAAATAATATAGGCTACTTTAAAAGAATATACTTTGGTGCAAACTGAATATAATGTTTCGGACACTTAATTGCATCATGTTAACTGAAATTAAATGAACATTTATTATAGTTTGTTAAGAAACGGTCATGAAAGTATACTCGTTAAGTGGCTTTTTATTTCATTAATTTTGTATTATCTGCAATAACTGTTTTTTAAAAGAAACATAGTTTTCCATTTTTATTTTTAACACTTATTTTTTACAAGGGTGAAGCAGATCACTTAAAAAAATAAATAAATTTGAACCACCCAACTCCTCAAATAAATGTCTACTTTAGGTTGTGGGCAAATTATTTTTTAGCTATTATACTCTATTATATATATAGATATTATATAATGCTAGCTTCAAAATTGGACCAAACACTTACATACCAATAGAAACACTTTATCATACATTTATTTAGTCACAAACAGTTCATTTATTGTATTGAGTTAATAAATTCAGTTAATTCATTTTTTTTTTTTTTTTTTGTCAGTTATACTTTTATTAATTGATTCAGTCATAAAGCTTTTAATCAGCTAATGAACTCGTGGGCCACTTGGACTCTTTACAGAACCACCAGTGGTCTGAGGATCACAGTCTGAGAAAACTGCTTTAAAACCAAACTGGACCATGGTACCACCACAGTACTTTTGTGTAAATGTTGTTTCTGCATATATTCAGGCTCTTTTGTGTATTTCAGGATGTGTTGAGGAATATTTTGGATCTGAATGAGTCTGTGATTCAGAATGAAGAGTTTGTCCGTTGTGTCAGTGGTGGGAAACTGTTTCCTGGCTCTGTTCCACTGGCACACAGATACGGGGGCCATCAGGTAAAACTGACCGTCACTTCAAACCCGACAGCGATGGCGTAAGACAACCAGAGCAAACATGTCAACCATGTGTTATTATTATTATAGTTTGGTTATTGGGCCGGACAGCTGGGGGATGGAAGAGCACATATGTTGGGTGAATACACAAACAGGTAAAATCATCCTTTTCCATCAGCGTTCAACACAAATCATCAGTTGTTATTGTCAGATGTGACTTTTCTGTTGTAATGCATGTCAACTTTCCCATAATGTTGTTTAAGATTAAAGAATGGAAAGTGTGATCTATACTTACTGGTTTTTCAGCAAATAGATGATTCTGGCATTTTTTAATCTATTTCTCGTTTAATGCTTAAACATGCGTCTGAACAATGACATCTCTCAGTTTAGAACTGACAAGTGTTAACCGTTAGAGCGGTATACAATCTCTCTTTTATCCAGAAAGGGTGAAAGATGGGAAGTCCAGTTGAAAGGCTCAGGAAAGACACCGTACTCAAGGTGAATATCAGTTTCTGCTGCTCAATATTTTTGATATGCTTTTTAAGTAATTCTGAGATATATTTAGTTGTAAATGATCTTACATTATGACTCATAGTGTGTGATTCTCTGTCTGGCAGGAGTGTAATGGTTATACTGTTTACTGTACATGATGTTTTGTGTGCAGGTCTGGTGATGGACGGGCTGTGATTCGCTCCTCTGTGAGGGAGTTCCTGTGCAGTGAAGCCCTCAGGTACACACACACACACACACACACACACACACACACACACACACACACACACACACACACACACACACACACACACACACACACACACACACACACACACACACACACAGGGACTCTGTATATTAACCCTACCCCTAAACCTATGAGGACACAGGAAGTGTGAAGATGTTTACGTTGTCATTATACACATTTGTGTCCTCCTAAACCATATACGAGAACACACACACACGCATACATATATACATATATATAATACTGCAAAAGTGGAACATTGTATGAAATGTAAGCTACTTTAGATCTACTATAAATTTTGTAAATACTTACAGTATATACAGTATACATGGGTTGAGGGGCATGATTAATTGCATACTTTTTTTAATCCATTACTTGTTTTATTTTACTTCATTATATTCTAATAAGTTAAAGTGAAACAGACAGCCATAATAATAACATATAATAATTGTATTGTTAAATGTGTGTTATTGCTACTGCATTGTTTCCTCTGTATAGATTTTGTCCCCAACACGTCTGATGACGAGGGCCGGTACAGTATAGGAGCTCAGGCTAATGTTGGCCTGTTCAATCTACAGAAACTTCTAGAAGCTCTGAAACCACTGCTGACCTCAGATCAGCTTTCACAGTTAGAGATCCTTTTATTTTCTGTTGGTATTGGTCTGGAATAAATAAGGGTGATTCGTGTCAATTCATTTACTTCAGATCTCAGCAAATATTGAGAGAGTATCCACAAATCTACCATCAAAGGTGAGCCTGTCATTAGACAATATAGATCACTGTATTCCTCTCTGAGTCGTTCCTGATCTCACTTTACTGTTTCTGTTATAGATTTCATGAGCTGTTCAAAGCAAAGTTGGGCTTTCTGGGAAATGAAGAAAAGGATTCATATGTGATTGCATTTCTTCTAAAGGTAAATATTAGCTGGATAGTTTTTTTCTCTAATTGTACTATAATTATGACCGCCGCTAGCGTAGCTAGCGAAAGCGGTCATATAGGGATTGTCAAGGTTTTTTTTTGTTGTTTTTTTTATCTACTGAATTTTTCGTCAACGATACCAGGGACACCGAAACACTGGGGAACATGAAATTTGGTGGGCATGTAGCCCCACTAGACTTTTACGGAAAAATTTCGTTTGGTCCCCGGGGGCCACTCCCCCCCCGCGCTGGGCCCCCCCAAACCCAAAAAATGCAGTTTTTCCTAAATAACTACCTGAACCGTGGCACCGAGGATGAAGACATTTTTATGGTATGTTGGTCTTAAGGGCCCACATCAACCTATCCCATAATCACTCATTTGTGATTTGCGCCCCTCCCATAAAAAATGAAAATGCAATATTATTCTGCTTTAATCGCCCCTATCTTCAGTGGAGATGTTCAGAACTGCACCATATTTCATGCGTATGATTAACTTGACATCCTCTGGGGGTATCCTCTGCTAAGTTTCGTAGAATTTCATCCATGGGGGGGTATAAAATAAATTCATTTATGTGCACATTTAGTGACTGTACACTCATCGGCCTGTAGATGGTGGTGTTGAGCGAAGGGTTGCTGGTTTAGGATGATACTGTCACACACACACATGCAGGAATACAAACAAACGCAAGCATGCACACACACTGACATCCACACGCACAGACACACACATACAAATCCACATGCACAGACACACACACACAAACACACACGCGCACACACATGTACGCACGCATACATACACGCACAGACACACACACACACATACACAAACACACACACATACACAACACACACAGACAGACATGCACATACTACTACTTTTTTTAGGTATATACATAAACACGCAATATAGCCAAATTGCTCCACGTCATTTATTTTTGTGGAAAGCCAGTGCAGGCCTGAGCGGCGGTCATATTTTGTACCGCCATGCGGTACATCTAGTTAATTTGATTATTGGGCCGGACAGCTGGGGGATGGAAGAGCACATTTGTTGGGTGAATACACAAACAGGTAAAATCATCCTTTTCCATCAGTAAGGAATCAGTAAGACACACACACACACTGATATATATACACACACAATTTAATTATAAACTTTTTTAATTAGATAGTTTTTTTTTTTGAATGATATATTTAACAGCCAAACTGTCAGAAATAGTTAAGTCCAGTATGGAGTTAAATCAGTAGTAGATCACACAAATGGCAGCATTTCCTGAGAATGACCCATATAATGTTGTGTGATGTGTGATGTGTTGAGCTAATGGAGGACACTGGAGCAGACTTCACTATGACTTTCAGACAGCTGAGTGAAGTGACCCTGTCCCGGCTTCAGAAGGGATCCTTTGCTCCGGTACGTTTCCTCTCCATTCACTCCCACAGCAGCCGCAATATCCATAATCATGATTTCAGTCCATTAACTGTGACTGTGTCTCTCTTGACAGTCTTTGTGGGCTCTTTCAGACCTCTCATCACACAAGCATTTCAGAGACTGGGTTCAGCTGTATTTACAGCGTCTGTCAAGGTAATGTTGCTGTAATGTAAACTCAAACTCTTTAGAGGATTAAAAATGAACATCACTTGATGTGTTAATCGTCTTCTTCAGGATAATGAGTGACTCAGATGAAGAACGGCAGCACAGAATGCAAGGTGTGTTTTTGTATATGTTATATGATGCAGTGTTATATATTATGTGTTTATATATTGTTACAGTAACACTACCGCTGAAATGTTCATGATTGGTAAGATTTGTTTTTGAAAGAAGTTTCTTATGCTCACGAAGGCTGCATTTATTTAATCAAAAATACAATAAAAACAGTCATTTTGTAATACTATAATATATTATTATACTATGAGATATTATTACAATATAAAATAAATTATTCTATTTGAATATACAGTATTTGTGTAATTAATATATTTGTTCAGTTGAATGTAATTTATTCCTGTGATCATTTCTCCAGTCTTCAGTGTCACATGATCCTTCAGAAATCATTCTAATATGATGATTTGCTGCTCAAGAAACATTTGAAAACAGTTGAGCTGCTTAATATTTCTGAGGAAACCCTGATACATGTTTTGATTAATATAGTTCAAAAGAACAGCATTTATTTGAATCTTTTGTAATATTATAAATGTCTTTATTGTCCCTTTTTATGCATCCTTGCTGAATAATATTATTAATTTCTTTTTTTTTTTAAAAAGCCTTACTGACCGTAAATGTTTAAACGGTAGTGTGTGTTTTTTTACGATGTGTTATGTTGTATTTAATGTTATTAGTAATTTTTCTATTGTTCAGGAGTAAACCCACGGTATGTGTTGAGGAACTGGATGGCTGAATCTGCTATCAGAAAAGCAGAGAAAAATGACTTTTCAGAGGTATTATTACATGTGATGTCAAACTAATATGCTGTCATGATCATGCTTATCATATATCTTAGAGTGTTTGCTTTAATATATTACTGTGAAATGAAGACTTGACAATTATACATACAATGTAACATCTTCAGACAGACCATTATGGCTTGTTGACAGTATGTTTGATGTATTTCTAGGTGACACTGTTGCAGAAGACTTTAATGGAGCCATTTATGGAGCAGGAAGAGGCTGAGAGAGCCGGATATGCCAGTAAACCTCCATCCTGGGCTCAGCAGCTGAGGGTCAGCTGTTCTTCCTAACTCAGGGTCGAATGAAAAAAAAAAAATCACAAATTTCAGCATCATTTGAACCAAAAATATTGTTTATGACATTGTAATCACACTTCCTAATGGATGATCTGATTGGAGGATGAGTCATGTTTGATGTTATATATGTACATATGCATGTTATATATGGACAATGGACATGGATGTCTTTTGTAATATTGCTGTTTCTGCATTTCTACAAAAGTGCAAAAATCTTTGCATCATGCATCTCGTTTACTCCTGTTTAACAATTAGGCATGTCAAAATCTGTTAAACAGTTAACTTTGCAAGACCTTATTTATTATGACATTCCATTAGCAATGATGATATAGCATATTTGTAATACAAATAATCTGATTAGGTGCGTAAGTACAAAGTATTTACATATTTTAGTCTGGTGGTGTAATGCAAGAATATTAAACAACAAAATAATTAAAGATGTGTGTCCTAATGTCACGCCGAGAACTTGTTTGGCGGTCAGTTCCTCAGTCCAACTACAAAAACATGTCAATTAGCTCTATCTGTCTTCAAGATCATTGTTGACTGCGCTTTTTCAGCATTGCTGTCATCAGTTCTGACATGAGTTCGCCACCTGGGGGCGCTGTTTGTAGAGGTGTCGTTCTCTTTGGTGGAGCTGGAGGCATTTTTCTGACGGAGCCGGCGGATGGGTTGGCAGCCGGTGCAGGAGCTGGTGGTGGAGGCGGTGGTGGTGGAGGCGGTGGTGGTGGAGCTCCACCTGCAGATGCAAAGTTTTGGGGACCAGGAGGAGGAGGAAGGGAGGTAATGGGGTCTGGAGGTGGTGGGGGGAGCGAGTCTCCCCCGTAAGGTGCAAAACTAGGAGGCGGTGGAGGAAGAAAGTCAGGGGGCAGCTCGGCATCTTCTGGAGGAGGTGGTGGTGGAGGCAGGTCATCCATGGGTGGAGGTGGGAAGGAGGATTGTGGGAATCGAGCTGGAGGAGGAAACTTGTTGACTTTGGTTGTGCTGGCAGGAGGAGCAGGGGGAGGAGGAGGCAACATGGGGTCGGGTGGTGGAGGAGGCAGGGTTTCCATTGAAGGCGGAGGTGGTGGGAAAGATGTTTGGTTGCCAGGACCCTTCAAAAACAAACCAAAAGTAGCATTCAGGAGCATTTCAGATAAATGATGAAATTACAAGGGGATTAAAACAACTCTAAAGGAACCGTCACCCTTCGTGGAAAAGTAGTGTGCGTAATTTTACTGCTCTTGAAGTATACTTTAAATCTTTGAAGTATATTTAAAAATATATATATTTTCAGATAATATATTCATTAAATAAAAGGCCACTATATGTGTATTTAAAGACACTGCACTTTCATGACTGTTTCTTAACAGAGTTTAGTGCAATTTTAAAAAGTGTACTTTGCAATCATGACAAATTAACAGTTATACTTTTTAAATTATGGTTTAGTAATCTTTTGCAGTACATTTATTTAGATATTGACAAACATACTAGAGCACATGCAAATTTGATTATAATTTCAACTGTAGTGTGTTATTCGTTAATACATTTAATGTTAATATATTTTAAATTTACCAATTGGCAACTTCATCATGACAAATGTGTAATTAAATATTGAAAACATGTCAAGTTTCAATAGAAATAATATATGTATATTTTAGTTTACTATAAATGCTTCTCAGTACATTCGGCAGTAAACTTCATATTTCATTGAAAGTAGAAGTAATTATGAAATGTTATAAAATTATGTACTTAAGTGTGTTAATAAATTTAAACTATATTTTGTTTAATTGCAATTAACATGCAGTTAAGTGTCTGAAAACATAATAGTTCACACTTCAGTATGGTCCATGAACTTATATTATTTATGGTATTATATTATGGTGTTCTTCATTACTAAGGCAACTGATAGATTTAGAGGTACCTTGGTGTCCTTCGGAAGCTGAGGAGCGTGTCCATTCGCAGCTTTGGCTGAAAGATAAACACAAAAATGTAATTAAAATCCTTTTATATATCAAGATCTATGATACATTTTATAACAATCTATTTAGCTCATTATCTCTACCTTTAGGTGTAGGGGAGGGTGTGGATGCACTGGAGGAGGCCTGGATAGTGCGGTTAGCCCAGCTTCCAGTGCCGGCTGCTTTCCTCACAGCGGCTTTGTAGTTTTCATATAACTGCTTACCATACTATGACAAAATCATGACAAAACAAGACCATTAATAAGGTAGGTTTTCATTATTATAATTTTTTGACAAAGTAGACAGCTCACAATAGGACCCAACACAATACAGCTACAATTTACAGTATGTTTTTGCATTGCAAACTATAATTTATCATTTAATTTGCTGCAAAAACTTCAAATTAGTGTCTTCTTGCATTTATCATCATTATCTATTTTGGTTTTTGGTGTGTGGCCTGGTTTCTGCTCACCTTTGCAATACGTATCCCAGTCACCCACAGAGTCATGGTCAACTCATCATCACAACACAGATACTTGATGTATTGGGATTCTTTTTGAATTTGAGGATGCTAAAAGCAGATCACAGTGACCATATGAACATGACACACACCTGATATACACACCTGAGAAGGCCAAGATAATAACACTTCATTTAGTTGTTTTCGCTATTGTTTCCCTGTCATTCTCTACAGATTTGTGGAACCATTCATTTTTCAGGGGTTGAATCTTTAATCAATGTTTTTTTGTTCTCAAAACAACAAAGGGTTTGGTAACAACTTACTAGGGTTTTCAGTATTAGTTCATGCTTTGCTAATATTAATTTTTCTCCAAATGGACAGTTGGTGATATTAACATTGTTTTGATTACATATGTTATTGAGCTGCAGTTGCATAGCAGAGACAGTGGATGACACACTAAAATCACAATTTGATTGCCAGTGCCCCTCATGCCACACTTTAGGATTAGTCCTAAATATTGCTAAAATGAACCACAAAAATCTTTTGCTTTATAATTTTGAATTATTTCAAACATACAAAGAATGTATGTCCCTTTTCTGTCGGAGTCGGGGTTTAATTGTGCATGTATTACATTTATTGCATTTTTTGCGTTTTATTTCCCAATTGCTTGACAAACATAAAACACAGCCCACCCTAACCTAATCATAGCCTGAAACACCCTTGATGATTTGTCATGCTTTCTTAATGAGATGACTGAGATAACAAATGATTTTATGTGGGGAGGGAAAGGAGTTAAAATAGCAAGGAAACATTAATTGCAAGTTATAAAGAAGGAGGATTAGGATTGATTGACTTAGAAGTTAAAAAGAAGGCCATAAGGGTAAAAACGATGAAAAAGTATTTATGTGATAAAGTGGAGTATGGATGGAAAGGTTATATGAAGGATGTGCTGGACAAATGTAGTGGATGTGGAGAAGAAGGGCTTTTTATGGGATTGAAAAAGCCGATGTATGACAAAATGCCGCTGTTTTATCAGGAAGTGCTAAGTGTGTGGGCAGAGGTCATATACAGAAATATACAGTATGAGTGTGAAAATATAAATCAAGTTTTAAAACAACCGATATTTTTATATCCAAATTTTAGAATGAAAGAGAGAGTGTTTTATGACAAATTGTAAATGAAAGCAGGAGTGAGACAAGTTAAGGATATAGCATATGATGTAAGAGGGTTCTTACCTAATAGAGCCTTATATGATTGTGTTTCGGAGTGGGATGATGAAATCGAAATGTCAAAAGTGGACTCGATGTGTGAAAATATTAAGACAAGTCTGCCCAGAGCCTGGGTAGAGAGTATTGAAAATGAAACTGTTAAACCTGGGGAATGGGGATTGTCAGATTTGTATTTTAGAGTTTGTGGTTGCGCAATAAAGACTCTGGATATATGCGGTACAAAGAAATCTCCTCTCACAATAGGCCAATGTCTGGGTATCTGAGAGAAAAACCTGGGCTGCGTTTCCCAAAGCATTGTGAGATAAGTTGATCGTAGAGGACATTGGTGGCAAATGGTCTTCACGATCAACTGCACAATGCTTCTGGGAAACGCAGCCCTGGACTGGAGCTCAGAGCCACTGCAGAGAGAATTACACAGAGCTGGCCAGTGAAATGAGACAACAGATACTCACTGTCACACATGCCTGGTATTATTATGGTTACAGTTATAATGCATGGATTGATTTGCACAGAAACAGAGTTTGATCAGATCAGAGAAGCTCTTCCTGCACATATTCAAGGTAATGTTCCACAATGGTTTCAGTGTCCCAGGACAGCAGTGAGCTCAACACTGCACAGCTGTGTCTTTAAAACACTTTGGCCAGTGGACAAATGAGAGCTACTTTTGACAGTTTGCATTTCCTCTATTACAGTGGTGAGATATTATACCTTCTATAATAAGAATAAATGAATAAACATCATGTTACGCACAAAAACAAGCAAACTGTAAATTCAATAATCTTTTATGCTCTGTCTTCTGTTTGCTTTCTTGTGAACATGATGATCATCAGATTGACCCATCATTTCAGATGAATATGATCATTTTGTGCAGGCTAAATAGGTCTTCATCCAAAATGAACGTTATCTTATTACATTCAAATTATTATGTAAATACACTGTACAAAAAAACAGTTTTTTTTTTTTTTTACTGATCGGTGATGGGACCGAGAGTGAAACTTACAAGTGTAGAATAGGTTAAAGAAAAACAATGTCTCAATGTGAAACCATCATGAAAGTTTAAATAATTAAGTAACAAAACAAATTTTCAGTTCAAGAAGAATTTCTTAGATGATGACTTCCGAGCAACTTCACCATTGATAAATGTAAAACCAGTTCATAAGAGACATAAGGGTGCATTCCTGTACACAAAGAAAATGTATTAAGGTTTCATGCTTTTTCAAACTGTCTTTGGATCTGAACCAAAAGTAAAAAAACAACAACAAACAAAAAAACTTGCAGCTGCACATACAGAAAAAATAAATAAAATAGTAATGTCACAGTCTCTGTGTCTTCGGTCTCTGTGTCTTCGGTCTCTGCATCTTCGGTCTCTGTGTCTTCGGTCTCTGTGTCTTCGGTCTCTGTGTCTTCGGTCTCTGTGTCTTCGGTCTCTGTGTCTTCGGTCTCTGTGTCTTCGGTCTCTGCGTCTTCGGTCTCTGCGTCTTCGGTCTCTGTGTCTTCGGTCTCTGTGTCTTCGGTCTCTGTGTCTTCGGTCTCTGTGTCTTCGGTCTCTGCGTCTTCGGTCTCTGTGTCTTCAGTCTCGGTGTCTTCGGTCTCTGTGTCTTCGGTCTCTGTGTCTTCGGTCTCTGTGTCTTCGGTCTCTGTGTCTTCGGTCTCTGCGTCTTCGGTCTCTGTGTCTTCGGTCTCTGTGTCTTCGGTCTCTGCGTCTTCGGTCTCTGCGTCTTCGGTCTCTGCGTCTTCGGTCTCTGTGTCTTCGGTCTCTGTGTCTTCGGTCTCTGTGTCTTCGGTCTCTGTGTCTTCGGTCTCTGCGTCTTCGGTCTCTGTGTCTTCAGTCTCGGTGTCTTCGGTCTCTGTGTCTTCGGTCTCTGTGTCTTCGGTCTCTGTGTCTTCGGTCTCTGTGTCTTCGGTCTCTGTGTCTTCAGTCTCGGTGTCTTCGGTCTCTGTGTCTTCGGTCTCTGTGTCTTCGGTCTCTGTGTCTTCGGTCTCTGTGTCTTCGGTCTCTGTGTCTTCAGTCTCTGTAGCGGCTCCTTATTCACCATCAGCTGATCCTTAAACTACAATTAAACACACAGAGTCACATATGGAGTATGAGACATTACTGCGGTCACATCACATCAGTAGATTCATTTCAGAACAAACACAGGCAGAGATACATACAGAGTACATTAATATTACAGCCAGAGATATAAAGGTGAGGAGAACATCAGAGCTGTTGTTCTGCACGCGGGAGAACGACAAGATGAAGAAGATCCTGATCAAGACCATTGTGAACAGATCATCGTGTCAGGACCACTTCCCACTTACCGTCGTGGAAACGAAAGGTCCAGTCGATTATTCGCATTATATGAATGATGTGATGAACAGAAACTACTCTCTCAATTAATTGTAATCTTTTCTGGGAGTGATCTAGATTCTTCTGTGACAATGTCCTGCAGCCGAGAGTCCTCCTGTCGGACAACATCTATGTACTAACTGATAAATGATAATACGGCATATGTAGTCCATTCCATAGAGACTGTGTGTGTTCTCAGAATAATGAGAACAAATAATGTTTATTACAGGATCTAAATAACTGAGCAGTTAAACTCGCTGTTCTCCAGAAAAATCCTCCATGTTTTGCACATTTTTAGGTTTTCCAGAATCTTCTGCATATTTGACACCTTTCCAACAATGACTGTATGATTTTGAGATCCATATTTTTACATTAAGGACAATTGAGTGACTCGTACACAACTATTACAAAAGGTAAAAACATTTACTGATGCTTAAGGAGGAAACGATGCATTAAGAGCAGGGGGTGTAAACTTTAAACAGGATTATGATGATGTGTACATTTTGTTTAAAGATCATCTTTTTTTTTCATTCAGTACTGCCCTTCAGAAGCGAATACTTCCCGGTTTCACAGAAGACGAAATAATTACAATTTATCCTGTTCATGCAATTTAAAAAGTTTACACACCCCAGCTTTTATTGCATTGTGTTGCATCAGTAAAAAAATATATATTAAACTAAAATACTAAAATATTAAACTAAATGTTTACTAAAAACTAAAAATATTTTTTTTTCTTCAAGAAATACTGTGTAAAACTGATGTTATTAAAATAATATGCAGGGGAAAACCAAGTCCTATGTTTGGTGGACCCTTTGTGTTACAAACCTTATTAGTATTCCAAAGTATTCTAAATTATTTAGATTAGGTTACAAAGCTTGTGTAATCTAACAAAATATGTTACAAATTACTGTATTTTGTAATCTGTAGTAAATAATCTACTTACAATATAGTGTCTCCAGTTTATAATGTGGATCATTCTTCAGATCAGAGAGAAGCTTCACGGCTGATTCTCCTAGTTTATTCTCAGACAGATTCAGAGATCTCTCAGGTGTGAGGGGTTTGATCTCAGAGCTGAAGCCAGAGCAGAACAACCTTCATCTGTGACTCCACAATATCTCAACCTGTAGAGAACAATGACACACTCTTCACTCTCTCAGATCAGATCAGTTTAGCAGTGAATCCATTATTAAAGAGAAAATACAAACTTAAAGCACAAATAAAATGTTTTGATGGATCATTAGACTGAGATCTAAAATGTCAAAGAGCTCAAAACATGATTATTAAACATCTAGTCTTTAGATCTGTACTAATACAGTACGTATGGAGTAATGATTTGTTTTAATCATGTAAACAATATTTTAAAAACAGTCCCTGCAGAAAGATGAACGTGATGAACTGCAAGAATAAATCCAGCATGTTCTTCATTTCTCAGTTCTGAATGTGTTGAGATCGAATCGGTTTAAAATCAAGAGACTGAAGTGTTGATTGTGATGTGACAGTGTGTATTTCAGTGACTCAGTCCTGCAGAATCATGTTCCTGAAGCTCATGTGTTCAATCTGTAAGAATTGATCAATTAGGAAATGCCGGACAGTCTGTTTGGGGAGCACCCAGACCCTGAGAGGACAAAGGACCTCTCTGGAAATTACCATTTGAACTCAGCATTTGTGAGGCAAAGTTACACCTCAGAACACATCTCTCCTCCTCTTCCTCACTCCCCCTCTCTCATGCTGAGACCACATGTAAATCACCCAAGAAAATGTATAGTTTAATGTGAATGATTATCACAGAGTATTTTTCATGTTTGGTATCATTTAAAATGTCACAGTGCGACTGGTACAAATGTCTCGTTTCCAAATAAGTAAAACAAATGGTAATAAGGTTTTTGAGAGTTTATGGATAACTAGCACACTAGGAGGGGTTGGCCTCTAGACAAATGGTCTCCCTACACCCAAAGGTGTAACCTCTGAATGCAAATTTCCATTGTTAAAAGATATTTCCAAGTGAAAGAGGTCCTGGCTATTTAATGAAATGCAGCAGGGAATTCAAGGCCCTTTTCTGTACCTCATATTCGCCCGTGAGGCTGAGAGAGAGAGAGATCTTCAGCCTCATGTATTTCTTATTGTTGGGTTTGCATCTCTTCTCATTTTCCAGAGTATTTGATGTTTTGTATCGATTATATTTGAATTGATTAAGAAATTGGCATGATACATTTACCTGACATAATAAATTGTTACATTTGATTATTCTAACTGACTTTGGCATTATTTGCTTTAAAGAGTTAAAAGGAATAGTCAAACATTCGCTCACAATTAATGATCCACAGATATCATTTAAACCTTTTCATTCATGGAGTCAGATGAAATAACCAGAGAATACATATTCAGATGTATTGCATTTAATCAAAAAATACTTTGCCTCGAGAAAAGGACAGTAACACGTTAAGACCTTCCGCGCTGGTCGGATGCCGGACTTTGGGACGATTTAGCGTGAGCTTACAAATCACTTACAGTTCAATAAGCTCAATAACACAGCAGCAGAAAAAGGCTGAACATTTCAAATATAGGAGACTTTACATTGTGTTTCATGTGTGAGTCATATATGATCTTACCCCAGTGTCTCCAGTTTACAGTGAGGATCCTCCAGTACAGCAGAGAGCAGATGAACTGAATCTCCTAGTTTATTCTCAGACAGATTCAGATCTCTCAGGTGTGAGGGGTTTGATCTCAGAGCTGAAGCCAGAGCAGAACAACCTTCATCTGTGACTCCACAATCCCTCAACCTGTAGAGAACAATGACGCTGTGTAAACAGTGTGTAAAATGACCATTTTATTAAAGATTGCAATGTGTGATGTGATTTGAATGTAGTGACAAGCAATGCCTCTATATTCTACACTGCTTTATAAAGGATGCCGGTTCTCCATGAACTTCAGGAGAAACTGAGGGACAAATACCATGCAGTGCTGTAACTATGGAGTGATAAAGAGATAACATTAATAACACCTGAAGTGTAACTTTATCAATTAAATGTACTATATTTTAGTTCAATAATATTAATTTAATATTTTGAATATATTTGTTACTAAATATTTGTCCAATAATTATGATCCATTAATGGCCATTTAAAATAATATTTTTTCTAATATGTTTATTCCTTATATTACAATTAGATTTCATGCTTAGCATTTAGCATGCTAATATATGCTATTGCTAATTAATAGTTTCGTAGCAATCTAATACAATCTTATAACTCAGTCATGTGACACAAATATAAGAAATTGAATGAATTAATCCAGTTAGGGAACCATATTAAAATGACTTTAAAACTTCTTCATCGGGTTACTTGGAAATGACTTGATTCCACGATGTTGACATTATGTGAACAAATTATCTTTGTTGAACTTAATTGGTTCATGTGGAACTGATGTGCATGATTCAATCATTTAAATCCAACACACTTTTTCAGTGCATTGTTTTCTGTATTTTAAAAAGAATTTTGGATTTACTGTAAATCCCTCTGGTCCTCTTCGTTTAGGGGTCACACTTGGCTCCTTCGCAGTCAAAAGTGATTGAAGCCTTAAAATGTTTTTTTTTTTTTTTTTAGGAAAACCAATGTAATATATTTTTGTTCAATAATATTTTTTTATTATTATTTCGAATTTAGAAAGGTTTCTATGGTACTATGCAATAATTATAAAAAATATTAGAATTCATATTTTTATTTTTATTATTATTATTTTTCAATAAATGCAACATGTCACATTAGTGCAGGTCTTTAAAATCCATTTTTTGAAGTGAGAAAAGCGTCATCCAGTGGCATTAAAAAGTAAAAACTTGTGTAATGTCGTGTAACCGCCTGTAGGCTGTACTGTTGCTCACTATATAAATACATAGAGAGGCTTTTTGATTCCCATTGTTTTTTTAGACATGATTTCTCCATTTTATTAGTTTAAAAAAAAAATTATTTTGATATATATTTAGACATTCTAAAAGACTACGTTTTGTCAAGGTTTAGATATTTTTGTTACACAAGTATCAGGTTTTGCATTATGATTACAATCAAACAATAACGTTTGGTTAGAAAAGGAACACAATGCAAGCATTTTTGTTAATCAGTATTTGATATTAAAAAAAATCTAACAAAATAAGGGATGGATAGTGATAATTCAAAACACTTTATACAGACATTTAGCAATTAATTGGTATTTTATTCAGTTTAATTCTATAAATGGTAATAAAACTTCAGAAGGGAACAGCAATTATGATCTAACAGCAAAAACAATAAAATAACAACAGCAAACAATCATTATCAAACTGTAGGTTAAAAAACAGGAATAAAAATTGAATTATAGAGAGATTTTGTTGCATATGCAACAGATATCAGGAACACCTATTAGGCTAAAATAAGACCAAACAATTATTGTGTATGTGTGTGTCTGTGTGTGAGTGTGTTCGAGAGAGAGAGAGAGAGAGAGAGAGAGAGAGAGAGAGAGAGAGAGAGAGTGAGCGTGTGCATTTGAGCAAGAGAGTCTCTTTTGTATTTTTTTATTTATTGATTTTATTTAGCATATTCTCAAAGTTTGCTGTTGCAGTCTTACCAGTTAATTTCTTTGTGTGTGTGTGTGTGTGTGTGTGTGTGTGCGTGTGCATTTGAGCGAGAGAGAGTCTCTTTTGTATTTTTCTTAATTTATTGATTTTATTTTGCATATTATCAAAATTTGCTGTTGCAGTCTTACCAGTTCATTTCTCTCTCTCTCTGTGTGTGTGTGTGTGTGTGTGTGTGTGTGTGTGTGTGTGTGTGTGTACCACCAAAAGTTTCTCTGAGTTTTCGTATTTCCCATTCATTTCCTGTCGGTCATTTTTGAAGGAACCAAGTGTGACACTTTTTTTTTACGACCCTTTACCATATTCGTATCATGTCTATGATTATTTTGTGTGTGTTCACAAAGCTAATACAACAATCGTCACCAAGTGTCATCCCATTCAGATGAAGCAAAAAAAAATAATTAAAAACGTGTTCGGTCATTTTTAAACCGAAGAGGATCAGAGAATGTCAACATTGAAAAGTGGAAGATTAATCAATTTATTAAAGAAATGTTAATTATTAGAAACCTTTTTGTCCCTGATATTATTATTTTTTTCTATTTCTTTTTCCTTTTTTATATTGTGCTCTGTTCTTTAGGACATTTATTATAGTTTTGTTTTGCCTTATTGTAATGATATTTACTGCAATACAAAACTTTACTTCCGCATTCCTCGATTCCTATGGAAGTCTGTGGGTGTTGTAACTCTGTCAGTTCAAAAACACTGTTGTTTTAATATAACATTTATACTTTGTGTATTTGTGTAATGTTTTGTCTTGTTTGTGATGTGGAGTAATTATATATATATATATATATACTATATAGTACTGTGCAAAAGTCTTAGGCATGTTAATCATTTTTCTGTTTCTTCATGTAATCACAGACGGACTCGATGATGGTGAGATCAGATCATACCGGCTGTTGTCAGATTCCTTGTGCATACACAAATCTCACTGGATTATTACAATTAATGGCAAAAAGAATGTTTGGAAATCTAAACTGATATTTCCTACTGACACATTACAGCAAAATATATAAATAACTGACTTAAAACCATCTTTTGGGGGGGGGGGGGGGGGATATTAACATGCCTAAGACTTTCGCACAGTACTGTATATACTGGGGAGAACATTTATGTTTTAGGATTAGCATGTTTAATCAAGCATTGGCTCACCTGTGATGTTCACTGATTTAACTGAATATTTATTTATTGTGCATTTGGACTGAAGTAAGTATCACTTGTAATTTATTGTTTAACTGAGTGTCTATGAATCACACATAAAATACTGGTTTTGGTTTTCCTGGTCAAACTATAATTGTACAGAAAATGAGCTCTCAATACAATTTATTCAATTGTCTCTCATCTGTGTTGTGTGGATGTGTAATTGTTTGGTTGGACTCCTTCTTCAGACCCGAAAACAAGCTAGAGTTTAACAAGCAAAGTTGGTGATCACTGAGTAAAAAAGTTAAAAACTATTAAATTACTAATAAAGAATATATTTACCAAGGACAAAATATGTGTTTATCAGAGAGTTCATCTTACCACAGTGTCTCCAGTTTACAGTGAGGATCCTCCAGTACAGCAGAGAGCAGATGAACTGAATCTCCTAGTTTATTCCCAGACAGATCCAGATCTCTCAGGTGTGAGGGGTTTGATCTCAGAGCTGAAGCCAGAGCAGAACAACCTTCATCTGTGACTCCACAATAAATCAACCTGTAGAGAACAATGACACTCTTCACTCTCTCAGTTCAGATCAGATCAGTTTAACACAAGGGTCCGCAGCCGTACTGCAGGGGGTCCGTCAATTAATGCTTGATCACAAATAATTTGTTAAATTAAAAAAATAGTAAAAAACATCACAAAGTCAAATTTAAATATAAGCACTCAAGCGAATGCAAGATCATCCTCAGTTGATGCTGTAATAATATCATACTGGCAAACTCTCAAGTGTGTTTTTGTGTTTGAGCTCTGGAGAACGTCAAATGTTTTTACAGCGGTGAGAAATGTAGCCAATCACAGTCATGTTTGTTGGTCTATTGAACGCAGCCAATCAGAGGTGTTTCATTTTGTCAGAATCCACTCACCGAGATATAAAGGCCCTGTCCTAAATGGCACACCTCACTTTCAGTCTTGTAGACTTACAATGGCTTCTGCGTGCCCATTAAGTCCATAGGGTGTCCCATTTAGTAGTTTTAGGTTTCAGAAGGGTACTCACGAGCGCCCCTCTGCGGTCGATATGTGCTCTAAATGCGCACTGAAGCGAGCTCCACAGCAGACTTGTTCACGACAGTCAAAGCGGCGTTACGTCAGGAAAGTGCGGACTCGACAAGTGCGGTGTTTAGGGTGCCATTTGTGACAGGGCCAAACTCACAATTGCGTGACATAAATAGCAATTGCAAGAAAAAGTCAGAATTCCGAGTTTATACCTTGCAATTCTGAGGGGAAAAACAGTCAGAATTGTGAGATAAAAAGTCACTGTTTAACATGTTCAAACAAATAATGTAGCAAAATGATCATTCAAATGTTATTTTTCTTAATTGCATTTACACCCACAGTTAAGACACTTGCGATTGCATTTTCATTAAATGTCCCGCAATGAATGAAGCAAAATTCAATGTGCAAATTGAAAATGCATTCCGCCGTCAATCACTGCGTGAAGTTGGCCCCGCCCCCTCCCTGTCAATCACTGCGTGAAGTTGGCCCCGCCCCCTCCCTGTCAATGACTGTGTGAAGTTGGCCCCGCCCCCTCCCTCCCTGTCAATCACTGTGTGAAGTTGGCCCCGCCCCCTCCCTCCCTGTCAATCACTGTGTGAAGAGAGAGAGATTTATTTATCCTTTCGGAAATTTGTTCTACACCATACAGCATCGGTTTCCAACAGGGGGGTCGCGGCCCACAAGGGGGCCTCACCGAGCTCTGTGGGGGGTCGCGTCATATTTTGAAAAGTTTTGAGCAATTTGCATTAAATAAAAGTCCTTAACTTTTTTTCTGTTCAAAATTTATATAATGAGCGAGTTCATCATGAATCCATTTTGCAGTGTTTTTGTCTTATCCTGAATCACTATGGTACACCTATAATAAGTGATTACATTGGGACTATTTTACCCTGGTTCGGATCGCTGCCGCTGCGGAGTAGCCCAGTACCTGCGTGACTCGTCATAGACGCACACAGAGAGAGAAGTAGTTCCGGCTAATGTTCTTCCGAAAGACGCATTATTCTGTTAATAAACACAAGTTTATTATCACTCGCTATAGCGCCAAAAGCCTCAAAAATAAAGCCTCACATTGATAAAGCCTCACAAATAACATGCAAGTATTGAGGCCCCAGACAGAAGTCATTTAGTAATAGCCTATATTCATTCTTTTTTTACCTACACACAAGTGTGAATACTAGGCATGTGCCGGTATCACATTTTCATGCTGCGATTAATTGAGTGATCTTTTATCACGGTATACGGTATTATCACGATATTTTAATTGCACATGAGAAACAGATGGATTTGGGGGGGATGTAAAAAATTTAATAAAACTTGCATCACAAGGTGTAATTGTGATTGTCAAAACATTTGGTAACTAAACTGAATTTTATTAAGTTTAGTGACAACATGTTACAATGATTACATGGTACAATGACTGGTAGGCTACTGTTTGTATTGTTTAACACAAATTTAACGATTTCAATTCAATACTTGGGATTTGATTTAAATCTTGATTCAATATTGACTTATTTTGGATAAATATTAGGAAGGCTACAGTAGATAGCCCACATGTTTTTGTTTTTCTCAATGTAAAAAAAACAAAACACATAATGCTATGTAACCATATAGAGCCCTATCAGCTGGTATTATTAAAGGTTACAAATAACTAATTAAATCAAATATAATGTGGTTTTCATTATAATAACAATTATGTAATGACACAAGTAAAAATATAATAAATATGTAAAAAAGTGCAGCGCACATATTCAGCAAAATACTCCTCTTTATCTATATGTTTTAGTCATCTAACATGCTGCTGGTCATTAAATAGTTTAAATGTAACGTTCTGTGACACAATTGTTCTCCTGTTTCATATCAAAAGTAACCTGCTCTGTCTTGTTTGACGGTCTTCGTGTCCTCTTTGCTCCGCGATTTTTCTCTGCGTGAGAAAACGGATGTGTGGCGTCAGCGTGTGAGAAGTCTCGCGCTGAATGCGTCGAGTTGGCAGCTCTGCTTTTAGAAGCGGGATGGATCCGGATAGATCGGCGGCGGCCATAGACTGTAGGCGGCGGCATTCCTCCTTCCGCCATGCTGCTTCTCCATGTGAGGACTGTTTACATTAGACTAGAAGTGCGCACCGGCCGCATGCTTATTATACACGTGGCGATTGTTTACATCAGAGTGCGCACGTGTTTCGCGCAGCATATGCAGTGTTTGTTTAAGTGGTTGATGGAAAATAAGCTATAATGCGCGTTCTAAAAATCTAAATTCGGATCTGTTATTTTTCACGGTATTTTGAAGTGCCCGCGATAACAATATCGTGCATATTCATTACCGCGATTTATCGCATTACCGAATACCGGCACATGTCTAGTGAATACTGATATTTTTGTTATTGCATTTAAAATAGGGCAAATTTATAGGCTACTCCTAGGCTTACATTTTTAAATTACAAAGGGCCTACTAATGTTTTTGTTATTGTATTTTCAATATTATAGGCTATTATTTGTGCATAAACATATCTGTTTATAGTAAACATACCGTTTATTTGAAAACAACATATTTTGTCATCCTTGCTGCAAGCTTACAAGAGCGATAATATCATTAAATGTGAAGGGGGGCCCTAAAATATTTTCTTGGGTAAAAGGGGGTCTCAGACAAAAAAAGGTTGGGAACCACTGCCATACAGTACGTCTGATACATTTATACATAAGACAACAAGACAGTTGACAAGACAGAATTCCAAACAAAATATACAACAACATTTCCCTCTCCCCAAACACCCCCACCCTACCACACCCACACCCATACACAACATCAGGACAGAAGACTCAAACCCCACTACACATAACTAGGATAATAAAGTGCAGTTGTGCATACTGTAACAGTCAAGCTGGAAAGAAAGTGCATGATGCTATTTAAAGTGCTGTCCTGCAGGTAAGTTCTTATTCATAAGTGTAATGTAGTTGGAATGAATGACTTACTGGCTCGATTAGTTTTGAAAGAGGGTAACCTAATCCTCCTCCCTGATGGCAACACCTCATATGCCTGGTGTAGGGGGTGTGACATATCTCTATTAATTGCTTGACCTTTCTTCAACACCCTTCTTTCACAGGTAATAGCCATACTGTCTAGTTTTTTCCCTGCAACCTTGCTAGCCAAGTTAACTATCTTGCTCAGTCTGTTTTTATTGGTCACTGACAAAGAGAAATACCAGGCAACACAACAAAAAAGTAGAATGCTCTCCACAAATGAGTGATAAAAAAGTAACATCATATCACTATCCACTCTAAATTGTCTTAGTCTCCGCATAAAATGCAGCCTCTGCAGCCCCTTTTTATAGTATAACTGTTCCATTGCAACTTATTATCTATTATTGTCCCTAAGTACTTGTACTCGGCTACAATCGCAACATCCTCTTCATTTATAACCAAACACTGATGGGGCTGGCTCCCAATTCTGTAATCTATTATTATTTCCTTTGTTTTCTTTATATTTAGATGAAGATAGCTGGACCTACACCAATCTGCAAATTGATCCACCCAGGCCCTGTAGTTGGTCTCATCACTATTCTGTATTAACCCCACTATTGCTGTATCATCTGCAAATTTTATTGTAAGATGCTCAGGTGTTTTACTTCTACACTCATTAGTGTAAAGAGTGAACAATACTGGTGAGATGACACTGCCCTGTGGGGATCCTGTATTGGTCATAATCGGGGAGGACACAGCCTCATTTACCCTAACACACTGTGTTCTCTCCGTCAGAAAGGACTCAACCCACCTTATAATGTTAGGATTTACCCCTAACTGCCCCAGCCTCTCCATCAGAATGTGGGGCCTGATGGTGTTGAAGGCGGAGGAAAAATCTATAAAGAGAACCCGGACATATCGTTTGGGCTTATCCAGATGGCAATAGATATTATGGAGCATATACAGAAGGGCATCATCTGTGCTCCGCTTGTTTCTATAGGCAAACTGTAAAGGGTCGATATTACATTGCACATCATTTAGAATATGTCTCAGAACAATTCTCTCTAGGCTCTTCACCACGATTGATGTTAGGGCGACTGGACGATAATCATTTAAATCAGCTGGTCTTGCTACCTTAGGTACTGGTACTATGAGCGAGGACCTCCAGGCTTTAGGAATGTAATGTGTATCTAATGACTTTTGAAAAAGCTGGCAGAAAATGAGGCTAAGTTGTTCACTACACATTTGCAAAACCCTACCACTTATTTGATCTGGGCCTGGTGCTTTTTTAGAATCAATTTTATTAAAAACTCTACGCACCTCATCCGCTGTAATAGTTGGAGGAGTACCATACTGTAACTGCTGTCTAATGGCATCACGCTCCAGGAGAAAGTCTGATGTTTCGAACCGTGCATAAAAACCATTCAGTTCATTTGCAAATGCTTGATCATCTCCATTTGCATCTATGTGCCTTTTCTTCTCTTCCTTCCCTATCATTGTATACATCCCTTGCCATGCATGTTTCAGGTTATTCCCCCTCATTTTCACCTCAATCTGCCGTTTATATTTCTGTTTACAGTCATTTGTTATCTGTCTAATCTCCTTCTGAATTGCTTTCATTTTAAGCCTGTCTCCCTGCTCAAAAGCTCTCCTTTTCCTGTGCAGTGCAACTTTTAATTCTTTATTTACCCAGGGTTTGTCATTTGGAAATACCCTAAAAGTTTTTTCTGGGATTATACAGTCCACACAGAACCGAATATAGTCAGTCACCACTAAAGTCAACTCTTCCAAATTCTTACTAGTGTGCACGAAAATGTCCCACACAGTACAATCAAAACAGCCTCGAAGGCGTTCAACAGACTCATTAGTCCACTGTTTAACTGTCTTTATCTCCGGTTTGCTGGTCTTGAGCTTTTGTTTATACTGCGGGACAAGCTGGATTGCATTGTGATCCGAGTCTCCGAGGGGTGGTTTTGCATAGCCCTTATAAGCGTCTTTAATATTCCCAAAGCATAGATCGAGTGTTTTATCCCTCCTTGTCGGGCATTCGACGTATTGATAGTAATTGGGCAATACGCTTTTGATTGAGCATCCATTAAAGGGTTAGTTCACCCAAAAATGAAAATTCTGTCAGTAATTACTCACCCTCATGTTGCTCCAACCGCGTAAGACCTTCGTTCATCTTCGGAACACAAATTAAGATATTTTTGATGAAATCTGAGAGCTGATAACTTCTCCGTGGGCTGCTAGGTGGCCCAAACTTGCTGGCCCAGAAAAGTTATTAAAGAGATCGTTAATATAGTCCAAGTGACTACAGTGGCTCAATATATCAAGCGACGAGAATACTTTTTGTGTGCAAAAACAAACAAAAATAACGACTTTATTCCACTATTCATTTCCTTCTCTCTGGGCCACTAGTTGGTTCGCGTAGTGTTTTTGCGCTGCGCGTCACACACATGACCAGCGTCGGCCAATAGTGAGCCTACGTGGTGACGTGTAACACAGACGCGCTGCGCAAAAACACTTACGAGGCCCAGAGAAAAGGAAATGAATAGTGGAATAAAGTCGTTATTTTTGTTTGTTTTTGCGCACAAAAAGTATTCTCGTCGCTTGATATATTGAGCCACTGTAGTCACGTGGACTATATTAACGATCTCTTTAATAACTTTTCTGGGCCAGCAAGTTTGGGCCACCTAGCAGCCTACGGAGAAGTTATCAGCTCTCAGATTTCATCAAAAATATCTTAATTTGTGTTCCGAAGATGAACGAAGGTCTTACACGGTTGGAACAACATGAGGGTGAGTAATAACTAACAGAATTTTCATTTTAACCCTTTAAAGTCTCCGAGCACAAACTTCGGTGCATCAGGTGCCATGTTTTCTAGTTTAGCCATTGTGTCGTATATCCTATTTGCCGCGACCTTAGTATTAGCGCGGGGATGAATATATACCACAGTGACAAACACCTGACCAAATTCCCTAGGTAGATAGTAAGGTCTTACCGACAGCGACAATAGCTCAATATCCTCCGAGCAATGGGAGTCTCTTACTGTGTAGTTTTTACACCATCGCTCATTTATATAAACACACACCCCCCCTCCCATTCTTTTGCCGGTTACCTGTGCATCACGGTCCAGTCTAATCGGGTCGCTAAACCCTGTGATCCTGAGTGTTGAGTTATCAGTCGTGTCTTTAAGCCATGTTTCCGTGAAGCACAACAGACAACTTTCCCGATACTCTGAGAGGTTCCTCACAGCGTTCCGTAGCTCCGTAAGTTGCTTCACCAAGGAGCGGTTGTTAGCCAGGATGACCGTAGGTAGAGGTGGCTTGCTCCCCCGTGCGCGAACTCTACGCCGTACGCCTCCTCGCCGGCCTCTTTTCCTCGGTGATGTGGATGTCCGTGTACACTCATCTGGCAGATCGACTGGAAAGTTTCCGCTATGCAGATCCCTTAGTTGCCAGAGTTGATCCCGGGTATAATGTAAAATCCCATATGTTGTGGCGGCGGCCGATGCATAGCTTCCCCGACTCAGTGAAAGGACTGTTAACAGCAACAGGTGAATCGCCAGGACGATAGACAAAAACTGCGTCACAAAACGCATCTTGACTTTGTTGGCTCGCTTCTGACTTAACAACCAAACTTTCAAAGCGTGTAGTTCGAGGTTTATGTGATGAAAAACGCTTACATATAACCCATAAAACAAACAAACATTTCAGACGTGCTGTAGGCACTCGTCGCCACAGTGCAGCGCCGGAAGTGAAGTTGGCCCCGCCCCATCTAACCGTTCTAACCTGTGTAGTAGTAGTACTGATGAATAATTATTTACATAAATGTGATGCTTAAGTTATCCTAGTTTCTCTCTACAAAATAGTACATTTTACAACATTTTAAATCACATGATTTTAAACCTAAATTTGATGGATTAATAGCATGTGGTCACCGCAAGTATTATATTTTTTTTTTATACGTGTATACAGAACATTTTAAAATTAAGCCATTTTATTTTATTCAGGTCATATTTGCTGTTGAGTGGAAGCAAAAATTAGTCAAGTAATTGTCTCTGTAATGTTAATCCTAAAGCTACAATAAAATATGGTCTGTAAACAACTTAACATACCAGTACACATTCAAGGGAAAATGCAAAAATAATAACAGCATCAAGAAAAGAAATCTTGTCAGATGTCCAAAAAAAAGAAAGAAAAAAAATGCTTTAAGATATTTTGTCTGGTAAGAGTTCCTTCGTTAATGGCAAATTTTTCCACAGTGATCTGTACATAAGGTTCCTCTTAATTTGCTGTTCAGTGTCTGCAGGACAAGCAAAAAAAAAAAAAAATCATCACTGATGAACTCTCTTCTAGTGCGCATGCATATATGACGTCACCAACACACACCACCGCGCATGCGCGTAACAGCGTCCAGTACGTGTTGGATCTGATCCAGCTACGTCATCGTGCTACAGGCTGCAGAGAGGACTTCTTGAGAGTAGTCGAGTGCAGGCGGGGAGGAGCTGCAAATGGACACGTGAAGTCGGACACTTTCTGGTTCCCGTAGTGACCGCTCACGTGGTGTTTGCATACTTTACCACAGCTGAAGTGAAATAAACTTTATACTTTATGTACTGCTTCATACAGCGTCTGTTTGAACAAGAATAAAGTTCAACATAAACTTCTATCAATGAAGTGGAGTCTACGTTTTTTAATCAGTTTTAATTTGATAAACATGACACAATATAACATCGCAACTACATGAAAAGAGTATTTACTGTTATAAAAAACTGATTTGTGAGCTTTAGAGGAACTAAAGGTTTTCGAATAAACACGAAACACACGTGATCGTTGTCATGCGGTGAATCCGGCCAATCGTGGAACAGCTGTGTCGTCATCAGAGCTCGTGCAGCCGCTCTTGAGAAGCTGCGCTGGCTGAGTTCTCCGGCTACTCTCGAATCGCTCTCGCGGTACTTTGATGGCATACGTCACAGTCACATGGCGTCGGCACTTTATCAAGTCGGACAAAATTTCTAACCGGCATGCACTGCTTCAAGTCAGCCGCCGATCGGTCTGCACAGACCTGCATGAAGTCGAACAAGCCTTGTGTGAAGTTGGCCCCGCCCCCTCCCCCCCTGTCAATCACTGCGTGAAGTTGGCCCCGCCCCCTCCCACCCTGTCAATCACTGTGTGAAGTTGGCCCCCCCGGTGACGTCATCATCTATAAGTCCTCCTGGGAAGTCGTGTTTACGACGGCAGTGCGTTCAAGTCACTTTCGTCAGAATAAGATGGCGGTGTACTTTCTCTTAATTAATTACATATAAATACAGCAAGATTCTTAAACTAGTTCTAGAAAATGAAGAACAAAGAAATGTGCATCCGGTGTACTTTGTTTTTTTATATTTTTCATTAATTTATGAAGCCACTGCAAACTTAAAATATGTTAAAATATGTATTCAATTTACATATTAAAACTAGTGTATGAAATGGCAAATGTAAATAATATAATTGAATTTTAATTTTAATTTTGCACCAAACGTTGCACAAATGTAATGGAAAACGTAAATTTAAATACAGAAATGCATTGCCATTTTACATATTACATTTCAAATTGAATATTGCTACCCATATGCTTCCATAGAACGCAAAACAATGATGATGATGCATAATAACGCCAGCGTTGTGGATACACTAACCCAAAACCCTCCATAACTTTTCCATTAATTTCACATTTTATTTGTATAGCACTTTTCACAATACATATTGTTTCAAAGCAGTTTTACAGAAAATGCACATCTACATTACAATTTAGAGTGATCTGTTATCAGAGGTGACTGTGTGCAAGTTATGTATTTCAGAAATGTACATATACAAATCACACAGTTAACTAATAATGTATTAAATTTATTTACTTTATCACTGGCACTTATTTGGAAAAAAATTGTTGAATGGCAAATAAATAAATGACGGACTTTTATTATGTAAGCTTTATTTTACACCTCAACCGACAAGGGAATTTATAGTCATATTTATAGTGTTAATATTAATTTGCGAGTCCACAAACTCATTCTCTTAAATGGCTTGGGTCTGCAGAGCATTCACAGCGTACAGTATACGGACTGAATGCCCCTGACCTGAAGCTTTTATATCAAGACCATTTTCATGTTTATCATTTATTTCTATTATTTGCGTTGCCTTATAACTTCATGCTTACAGTTTAACACATATGTGTTTATTACCACAACAGTAAATAAGTGTCTTTAGAAATGTTATAATATATATTATAATGAAAAAGACTAATAAAATTGTCTCTTCATATTAAATGGATAACAATATATGTCTGGACACTTGAAAAATGTGTAATAATGGGGCCTATAAAACTTAAACATTTAATGATTTATAAGCATTTCACATATTTCTACACTAATTATACAAAACTATTCTGCCAGTGCACCATACTGTACAAATGAACTAGATCAATGTTCATTCTTGTCTGAAACTTTGGAGGAGACAAATATGAAACCACCAGTATGAAGGGCCGTATAGGAAACAATTATTGAAAAGCCTCAACACTAGTGAAACAAAAAACATTGATCAACCTTGGTGAAATTCATTCATACGCATTACTGAAATAAGAAGAGATTTCGGTAGTTGATGATGGCTAATTTCCCTTGAAAAGGAAGTTGTGTGTCCGCACTTCTGTTTAATTTGGCGCGTCTCACAAACTCTTTTAAGCAATGTCTGTTAGTTGTAACGAGTTGTATGGGAAGCCAAACACACCAACAGTGGGACGAAACGGAGCGGTGTTACAGAGCTCGTGCCGTGCTGACATCATCGGTGCGGCTCAATGGACCGAGCTGTGTGACCGACTCGACATCGCAGGGAGGACGTGTTTGCTAGCGAAACCGAATGGAGCAAACTAATCTCACCAGCGCGGCGCTGACCATGTTACTTTATTCATTACTGCTCCGCAGAAGTTCAGGTGTTTTCCCTGCATATATGATAATGAAGATCAGCATGAAGTTATTACATTTCTTTTGCTTATTATCTTTCATATTAGTACATTAGTAGTGTTTGAAAAGCTACTTTGAATTTATTTATTTTTGTAGCCACGGAAAGAGCCGTTCAAAGCAGAAACTTCAACGATTAAGGACTGTGCAGTGCCGGGGGAACTATAGGATCAGATTATTGTTATTAAATTATTAAATAAATAAATTAAAATTATTGAACATAATGAATATAATGAAATACTCACTAAATTGAAAGGATATATTTTAAAAAGAATGTAAAAATGAACACTATACCAGATCATGAGATTAGACATTTGTGTACACCTGTGATTTCTGTGCTGAGATTTAGTGTTTACAGAACATTTTACAAGCTAATTTTAGTCCTAAAATTCTTACTGAGGACAAAGACATGTGTGACAATCAGAGAGACAATCTTACCTCAGTGTGTCCAGTTTACAGTGAGGATCCTCCAGTACAGCAGAGAGCAGATGAACTGAATCTCCTAGTTTATTCCCCCACAGATCCAGATCTCTCAGGTGTGAGGGGTTTGATCTCAGAGCTGAAGCCAGAGCAGAACAACCTTCATCTGTGACTCCACAATCACTCAACCTGTAGAGAACAATGACACACTCTTCACTCTCTCAGTTCAGATCAACACGTACAAGCCACAATTCTACACAGACTATTAAATATGTCTAAATTTCAATTGGAGATTTATCAGTCATAAAAAAAAGAATAAAGAAATTCAAAAAGCTTTCAACACATGTTCTTCATAAATCCAACAGTTCTAAATGAGCTCAAACACAACTACACCTCTTCTCTGTGACAGACTCATCGTGAAGATGAAAGCACACAAGAGTATGGTAGGTTAACTACTGACTATAAGTAACTTTGTAACTACATGCCAACTTATTCTAACCCTAACCCTACTAGTCTATTCCCATTCCCAATTAGTCATAGGAGTTGCCTTGTTGTTGATAGCCAACATCCCATGGGACTATGCATGGCAGGGGCGTCCTCCTCCCTGAGTCAAGCATTGTTGACCGCATACCTCCTGACCCTCTCACTTCGGGGTCCAGCTAGGGTCTTTCCTCTTCATCCAGAGCCACTGACTGCTGCCTTCTGCCGCCTCCGATACAGCTCTGATTGCCGAACGCTGGCTCTGGCCCTTAATTCCCAGGTCTCTAAGCAGTCTGGTTGTAGATGTTGCCACAAAACCTCTGCAGCCCACCTCCACTGGTCGGACTTCTGTGTTCCAGCCATGATGCCGTGCTTCGGCAGCTAGATCGGCATAGCGCAGATGTTTTCGCTCATAAGCCTCATCGACTGAGTCCTCCCAGGGTACTGTGAGCTCAATAATGAAGACCTTCTTGAGCGAACGGGACCAGAGCACCATGTCAGGTCTTAGGGTGGTGGTTGCGATCTCCGGCGGAAACACAAGTTGCCGACCAATGTCAGCTAGCATTTTCCAGTCGCGGGCCAAGCGCAGCTGGTCTCGCTCTGATGGTGTAGAGCTACTCTTCGGTGGTTTTGCCCCTTCGCGGACAAAAGTCGTCCGTAAGGGGTGTGATGCTGCTGGGGGTGGCAGGGAGTTGGTGGCAGCTCGCTTGTCCTCCAGGGCGGACGCAAGGTTTTTTAGAACTTGGTTGTGACGCCAAGTGTAGCGTCCTTGGGTGAGGCTTGTTTTACACCCTGTGAGAATGTGCCTGAGGTTAGCTGGCATGGAACAGAGGGCACAGTCCGGATCTTGACCATACCATTGGTGAAGATTAACTGGTGTTGGAAGGACATCATATGTTGCTCTGATGGAAAAGCTCAACCGCCTCGCTTCCATGGCCCACAGATCCTTCCAGCTGATCTTCCTCTTCTCCACACTGTCCCATCGAGTCCACTGTCCCTGTTTGGCAAGAGAGACTGCCTTGGCCCACCTTGCAGCCTCCTCCTGATGGCGTACTTCCTGCACTACCATCTTCCGCCGCTCTGGTGCAGTGGCCTTACTCCAAACAGCACGGCTAGTTAGCCCAAGGCCTCCTCTCCCTTGCTGAACATGACCCACAATGTCAGCATGTCTGAGGGCTGCTGTTGCCTCCTGGACTGCCTTTCCTGGCCTCCATTTGCGCCCAGTTACCAAGGTCGGTGCGTTGTGCGCGCAAACTATTGTTATTGGTTGTTTCGCCGTTTTACTTTGAGCATGATTGGTTAATCTGTCTGTCTTCCAGGAAACTGTCCAATGAGAGTGTGCGCAGCTCTGCGCGCTTATTTTAAGTTTGAAAATACGTCCGTTACTCTCGGTCGGTGACGGTGAGCTGCGCAGCTACTGCTTGCGTTGATTACTCGGTCAGACCTGGATTATTTTATATCTGCCTGTTGAATTCTTACATTTTGAGCGAATTTGAGTTGATATGTCAACGAAGAACAAAAGCTGGAATGTGAACAGAGGAAGGGGTCGTACGTGGTCTGTAAAAATACTGGCGATATCAGGTAAGAAAACATTTTTCAGTCCTTAACAGTCTAACGTTTAGGGACACGGGTAACGGTCATAGGTATCTCTGTGTGTGTTTTTGTATTGCTTCACCATTAGCGTAGCGATATTAGCATGTATTTCAATGTAAGTTAGTACCATCTGACATTGCTGTGTTTTGTTGTAATGTTATGTGTTTAATGTTGTCAGCTAACGTTAGTTTAAAAACGCATGAGAGGTAAAACAGCGTGGGAATGAGTAAAGTGATAAAACCGTCATTTATTCGTTAGAAGTTTACATAACCTCTTCAAACACTGATAACGATATTGAAAAGATTTTTGTTTAAATTTTTTTTAGATCAAGCATTGGAATAAGATTTTTATCGGGGGAGAACACCCAACAGAAAGACCCATTCACCAACTACAGTAAGTCAATTTTACCCACTGTTCGAAAACCTACACTGGGATTAATAGTATTAAGTATGATTTTCATCTTTAAAGTAAGACATTTAACGTTACTGATAGAAAGTCTGAGTAACTTTTTGTCCTTTTGTCTTTATTCTGCTGAAGTGGCGCACTGAAAGTGGATTCATGTCACCTTCATCAGTCCTTTCTTTAATCACTGTAAACCATTAAGGGAAAGACCCTCAGACGTGTCATAATAGGATAAATTCGGCTGCAGGTAAAATTATTTGATGATTTGATTTTGGTACCATTTGGCTTTTTTGTGTGTGTGCTTCCCTTGCTATGATACTGTACACATTTCTGATGGGATTGCCATGCTTTAAGTGTATGTTTACATTTTTAATCATGTAATACTAACAGTCTCAAAGATGACATTACTCCGTTCATGTTGTGTGAATGTTATAATGGCAAACGTTTTTACAATTTAAATCAATTTTAAGATTGTTTAAAGGAATGGTAAAAAAAAAAAAAAAAATACTGCTTTTTAAGGACTTTTCATTGAATAATTTCTTTCCCCCTTCAGATTCGCCAAGGATCCAGCTGATTACTGGCAATTTGTTGGAGGATTATTCTTTAACTGCTACATTGCACTATCACTTCTGGTACGGATTCATTGGCCTTTTGTGTTATTTTTTTATTTTTTTAAATTTTTTTATTTATTTTTTTACTTGATTTAATAAATTACTTTTAATTAGTACAATGTATGGTTAGGATTCTGAATTAAAACAGTGTAATGTTTCTCCACAAATATTATCAGAAATATACAGAAATATATAATTGTTGAAACAATATAAACCTGCATTGAAAGATATAAAGAACAACAGACCTCAACCCTCTCAGCTCAACACCACAATTTGTTGATTTCTTCATCTGTTTTAAGGATGAAATCATGACCTTATGATTATAGTAACCGTAACTGACACATTGAAGAAATATTAAATTTTTTACAATTCCACCTTGGGGCTCTGAAGAATTTCTTGTGTAAATGTACATCTGAATACATCAAATATGTGTTTTAGAATGGATAGTGTTGTATACTTTGTTTTCTACCCGACAAATTGAACTGTAAAGTGAAAATCTTGTACATGATTTATTTTGTTTTCAGTGTTTTTGCTTTTATTTATAGGATAGTAGCATACAGCGGGCAAGAAGTGAAGAGGAAGTGATGGCATCGGAATGGACCTCGAGCTGGGACTCTGTCGGAGCACTGCACAAGGCTGTCACATTTTATTGAGAATTTAAAAACTTTTTTTTTTTACTGTACATTTTAAACATTAAATGTTTAATTTAAGGGTTACTGTAATTGAACAAAAACTGTCTTTAAATATTCCATTTAGATGTTTACTTCTACAGGTTTTTAACATTACTTCGAAAACGCTGCAATTTAAAGTTTGAGATGTTTTTCATCTGTTTTAGAAAGTATTTTTAGACTTGTTTTTTCAGAATAAAACTTGTTTTACAATCTTGAGCATGTGTTAACTCATTATTTAATGTGTTTAATTAAGCCATTGCTACCAGTCATTTGACAGTTAACAATTTTTAGTGTACAGTATGGACAGTTAATCACAAATTCAGTCAGCATTGTCATGACTCATGTTCCAACTGCAAACTAGTTTGTAATTGAATGTACAATTAGGGATGCACCGAATATTCGGCCACCGAAAATTTTCGGCCGAAAATGGCCCAAAAGTGTATTTTCGGTTTTCGGCCGAAAGACTTTTATCACCGAAACAATACGGCCGAAATGTTGTGATGGCGCAAACAGCAGATACCGCGACCTGCACGTGCTTGTCTGAAGCAACATATCTGCGGTGTGGACGTATTTCAATATATCTGAGAGTGACCCACGGACAGCGATTTTTAAAACACAGACGTCCCAAGTCTTCCGGAAGTTCCGGGAGTCTCCCGCGTATTGATAGCGGCTCCCTGATGCCCGCAAATTAGTTTAAATCTCCCGGAATCGCGAGCGAGCATGAGCGCGCATACGTAGCGCGCGCGCGCGCGGCAGAGAGAGGGCGCGAGAGACCTTGCGTGTGTGTGCAGAGCAGCCGTCATTTATCAGAGGTGTGTGTGTTTACCTTAGCTGTTTATGGTTTTTGCAACTCACGTCCATGAGCATATAGCTGCAGATATTATTATGGGCTATGGCAGTATTGACCTAAATGCACTTTGTTTTTATGAGAGAACATTTCATTTGTAAACCTTTCTGCAGGCCAGTAGGCTTTTACATTATTATTTAATGTACACATGAGTGGGGTCAAGTTAAACATTTAATTTTATACTTTGCAATGTGCTAAATAAATATTTGCATAAAATTTTAATTGATTTATTCTTTGAAACTTTAATATTAATTTATGCAATGCCTTGATTATAGTAAAGTTAGTACACAGTCATAGCCATAAATGCAATGGTACTAATAATTGGCATAATTTATTTCGGTGTTTCGGTTTTCGGCCTTAGTTTCCTCTTTTTCGGTTTTCGGTTTCGGCCAAGAATTTTCATTTCGGTGCATCCCTATTGTATTATCCCATGATGAAAGGTAAGACGGTGAAACAACGTCACGATATCAACGTTGATTCAATTTGCAAAATCGAAAGGTAATTCAACGTTGATTCAACGTCGACAGAAGACCATAACCCGAAAGGTAAGAGTGAAATGACGTCGCGATTTCAACGGTGAATCAACGTTGTTTCTTCCGCGGTGAAACGACGTCATAATATCAACGTTGATCCGTTTTGCAAAATCGAAAGGTAATTCACCGTTGATTCAACCATGGTACCTGACGTTGTTTCAACGGTGAATCAACGTTGAAATGCCGGCTGGGAAATCTATTAACACTCCAATGGGAGTTAGTAGACATGTGCAACTGTACTTATAGTCAACAGAATGTGTTCAAGGGACCATTAAAATAAAGTGAAACCAATATGGTCTAACCTAAATTGAGAATTATGACAACACTGTTACTGACAGTGAACATACCATGAGGTTTTACTGGATATGCAGTGATTGTTTCTGTCTTCCTAATGCTACCTTCTGCCTCTCTGTTTTGCTCTTGCACACAATCTACTTCATGCCTTCATGCCTTTTGCTGAGAAATGATTTATTAATGATTCATGATTTTTATAAATTAATGTAAGAAACATTTACTGGACTGAAGCAACTGGGTTTATTGATTATTCACCATTTGTTAATGTTAAAAATGTAATTCTTTTGACATTTTTTCATGTTAATATAAATGTCAAATATGACACAACAGGCTTTTGGGGAACATTTTCCATCTCTTAATTATTATTGATTTGCATTGAATTGCATATATGTGTCAGGCAGTGTTGGGAAAGTTCACTTTCTACATGAACTAGTTCAAAGTTCAGTTAACAAATTTTTAAATGAACTAGTTCAGTTCATAGTTCAAACTTCAACATTTTGAACTAAAGTTCACAGTTCCAAAAAATCAGTTCTTTTTTTCCATATGTTGCTGCAAACTATTATTTTTTAAAATTATTGCCACAGCCCATATAAAACCACAGACAGCAATTATCTTATCAGTTTTAACACTGAAACTATGCGTCAGATTTCATCTTCATATCCAATTTTAAAATCCTTATCCAACCAGGGTTTACATAGCATTGAGGGTAGGGTTGCCAACTAAACAAATGCGGGACAATCGTGCATGGTTCTTTACAGGAAAATGAGGGACACTCAAAATATTTGTAGGCTATAGGCTAGGCCAACATAACACAGTAGGCCTATATGTCATTTCAGGTTCGTATGCGTTTAAAAGGTTTTCAGACAACACATTTGTTTTGATTAAAGTCATATTACACACAAACCATATTTCAAAATAATAGCATTTATCTGAAATAGAAAGCTTTTGTAATTATACACTACTTTTAAAGAAATGAATAGCCTACTTTTATTCAGCAAGTACATTTATAATGTTACGTTTTTTTTATTTCGGATAAATTTACTTTGAACCTTTTATTCATCAAAGAATCCTGATTTTTTTTTTCTTTCTTTTTTTTACATTAATAATAATTAATGTATAAATGTTTCTTGGTCAGCAAATCACATCAGTATATTATTCCCTCAGGATGATTTGATGCTTTCTTGCGTGGCTGGATGTATGTTGGACTCACAATAATCACGTTGTTTGAATTCGTTAAAACTGATTTGCCGAAATCAAAACCCAGTCGGACAGTGAAAGGGATTTGCCGTTAGCGCGAGTCCGGATCGAAGCGACCAGACAGCGGAGGATTCTGTGCGCAAATCAAACAATGATTTGTCCCAAAATAATAATTAATTCTCAATTTAGAGTTTGTTATTCGTATGGTCTGATCTCTGGGTCTGATGCGCGTGAGTGTGGACTGTGATTGGATGATGACCGGTGTCGTGATCAAGTCATAGCTGTCAACCCTCCCGTTTTTTCCGGGTTTCTCACGTATTTTAGCTCTTTTCCCGCTGTCTTCCCGTTTTAGTATTTTCCCGTAAAATATCCGGTATTTTTACGCTCTGATTGTGTTAACTCAGAACACGCAACTATCTGTCGCCCTGTCCCAAATGGAACCCTAAGCACTCGCGGTCTTCCTCTGACGCCCGTTTCACACATACTCCGTTTGCAGTGCGTGTGCGATGCGTATTTTTTCCCGCACCCATGTTACAGTAACAGTTAGAGCTTTCACACTGCACACGGATGCAGTCCGTCGATCCGTTCCAGTTGTGGTGCGTATACAGCAGTGCAGAGATCGTTTCCATACCGAGTCTATTTTTTGCTGTGCTGTAAAGTGACAACGCATGGTTCGTGTTTAAAATGCACACAGATTGACATTAAAATGTAATAGTTTCACCATAAATGCGTTTAATTAAATAAAATGTAGGCTAGTAATCTTACCATTCATGCATGTAATTAAATAGTACAATTTTTCACAGTCATCTTTTTATTTTAAGACAAGGTAAAGCAAGGAAAACTACAATTTACTTCAACAAGGTAACATAACGACACTCGTCTCATTCGTGGATGTGGAAAAACAAGTTAGTTGTGACATGCAAGACTTTATGTATAACGATTTAGAAAAGGTATGAAATCTGCTGTTTTGGTAAATTAAGTTTTAATTTAAAATGTATGCAATTTTAATATAAGTAGCTACATGGTTCTGCTTGAGCAACTTATATAATCTATATAGAAGTAATGCATTGAATAATACGTTGTGTTACGACCTCTCATAAAAATATCAACTCTGTGTGTGTGTGTGTGTGTGTGTGTGTGTGTGAGAGAGAGAAAGAGACAGTGTGTGTGTGAGAAAGACTCTGTGTGTGTGCGAGAGAGAGAAAGACAGTTTGTGTGTGTGTGTGAAAGAGAAAGACAGTGTACAGTTGTCTTCACTGTCTCTATCCATTTGTTCAACTGCCTCTTACACATTCTTTCTGCCTGTCTGTCTCTTTCTCTCTGTTTCTTTCTCACTCTGTCTCTCAACATTAAGCTAAAAATACGTTGTAGCAAATGAAAATGTGTAAGTAATGTTTACTTTGTTCATAAATAAAGCACTTTTTTGAAAAGTAAAACAAAACATATCCATTGGTCTGCCATTTTTTTATATATATTGTGTAGTTATAAACTCTTTAGACTGTTAATGATCAGTGCTTTTTTTAAAAGTTTGTGGGTAAGAATCGTGTAAAAAAAATCCCTTATTTTGGGGATGGATTCTGGGAAATCTCCCTTATTTTCAATGTTCAATGTTGACAGCTATGATCAAGTGTTGCTGTTGTATCAGATTCAGTCATACATCAGTGGTTAGATCAGCGTCAATAAACGGGACAACGGAGGTTCCGAACGGGACAAATACATTTCTATAGAAATCTTGCACCCTTTTGAACGAAGTTAAACTGAGAGAGCGTGCCGTTCACAGACACCAGAATGAACGAGTTCACAGTAACGTTCATCAGGCAGTAACAGAGTACGTTCAGTTCACGTTCGCCCAAAATATGAACGAGTTCATGAACTATCTATCGTTCAATGAACGCGTTCAGGCACAACACCGGTGTCAAGGTTTTAGACTTATGTTTGGCCACATAGATTATATATGTTCATTGTGTCTCTTGTTGGTTTTCAGTCTCTGTCATTATGTCTCCTGTGCCTTGTTCCCTGTTTGTGTATTTAAGTCACCCTTCTCCTGAGTACTTTGCTCAGTGTTTCCAGTGCCATGACCAAGTCTAGGTCATTCTCTTGCTGTGCCTCTTTTGGAGTTATCTAAATCTAATTTGTGTACCTGGTATGGTTCCTTTGTTTTGTTTAATTGACTTTTGCTCTTTGAAATTTTGGAGTACTCACAGATCTTTGTGTGAACTTTTTTTCAAATTCCTTCTGGATTTACTTTGTGGACTTTTTGGATTTACTTTTTGGAACTGTTATCAAACTATTTGTGGAAGTTTTTTGGAGTTTACTTTTTGGCTTTATCCTAGGAAAGTTTGGACATTCCTTTTCATCAAATAAAAGATTTGAAGATATTTCCCAGAACTGTCATCTGGTTTTCTGCATTTGGGTTCACCTTTTGACTGTGTTGAAGTTTTCACACTAGTCCTAACCCTGTGTTTCTGACAGTATGAGCCATAAAAGCGATGTATAAATATGATACTCAACAAAAAAACACACATGCATGCATATACAAGTTAGCATCTGTTTTTTGTTGAGTATCACATTACACACACACACGCACACACACGCACGCACACGCACACACGCACGCACGCGCACACACGCGCACACACGCGCACACACGCGCACACACGCGCACACACGCGCACACACGCGCACACACGCGCACACACGCGCACACACGCGCACGCACACGCACGCACACGCACGCGCACACACACACACACACGCACACACGGCTTTTATGGATCATGGATAAAAAAAATGGTGTATTAATAATCAATAAACCCCAGTTGCTTCAGTCTAATAAATGTTTCTTACATTTACATTTATAAAAATAAAAACTTTCTGAGCAAAAGGACTTTACTTGAATTTTGTTTTTGTTTTTTAAGTATAAACTATCAATCAGAGGACAGAAGGCATGAAGAAGACTGTGTACACGATGTTTCTCAGCAAAGTTTTGGTCATATTGATCATTCATAGGCCCTAGAAATTTGCATATTAAATATGATACAGTAGGCTAATATATTCATAAACAGGCATTGTTCGACCGAATTTTACAAAGAATGTTTAAAGTTATGAGAGAATACATGTTTTAAAATTGTTATTAAAATGTTGTAACACGCATTGCCAAACAAACATTATTTTTTCCAATTAATTTATACTCCCAAAGGGGAAACGTATCCTGGGAGATACAAACATTTACAGGCAGATTATGTAAAATGTAAAAATTAAATCCATAAAATTTCAACATAAATATAATAAGCTAACACTTAACAACAACTATTTAACACATGTATCACTGAAGGCGGTTTAGTTTGAGATCTTTCACTTTTGAAAAAGTATTAAATCTCCTGATAAAAACACAGGCGAAGAAGAAGCAGAAACATGCATTATCATATGTGACCCGTGCTGGCAAAATGAGTCAGAATGCGTACAGGCTAATTCTGAGCTACAGGCAAAATGGTCGAATTTGAGGTTTTCACAAAAATGAGTTCATTAAGCCCTCATCTAGTGATCCCAAGGGTCAAAATACCAATTAAACATTTAAAAGTATCTTTATTTGTATGTTTTCCTTTGTCCATGAAAAATTCAGTTTTCTCTGCTCGCTTCTCGACGACTGTGCTTTCCCTCAGCACAAGTTTGGTATTGTTTTAAAACGTAGCAATCCAACTTTGTGAATATTAATAGCGAATTCTCGATGGCATGAGTCTGAACCAATGAAATGTGATTTTCAAACTCATACTGATTTAAACAAAATGATTTTACTCACATTGACTGACACATCCGAAGCGTGCCTCAAAGACGCCTCAGACAGCGCGTGATCCCGATATACTCTTATACCTACACAGAATTACAGTGTTTCAAAATATCTGTCTTGGCGAGTATTCAAGCAAACATAATCTGCTATGTCTTAAGTGAACGTTTGGTAACTGTTGGGGAAAAACATCTGAGGTGTAACATTATATTAGATCCGTGCAGTACAGTAGGTCTGAATATATAGGCTGTCTTTTTCATAAATTTTAATCAAACAATTGTGGTACCATGGGGAAAAAAGTTGAATATATATTGTTCCTATAAATATTTGGTTTTGACTCGGTGGTGTGTGCCAAATTTGGTGTTATTACCCGAGATTTTAAGGTATGGTTGGTAGATGATTTTGTTTTGGAACCTTCAGAAAACTTTAACTCGATTTTTCTCAAAATTGACTTTGACTATTAAAGTCAAACAGGTGTAGCTCAGTCATGAACAATTGCTCATTGCGACTCATTTTGCCAGAACGGGTCACGTATGTAAGCAGACGCAAATGTAAAATCAAAACTGCCTAATGTTACTTAATGAAATGTCGACGCAGGACGAGGTATAGGACTGTGAAGCTTTGGGGGTGTTGCTGGACTTTATCTACTCCATCTGTGTTTTGATCATCGTTCTGAATCCAATCCAGACATAGTCTAAATATCTAATATCTACAAATTCTTAAATCAAGATACATAAAATGTTAAGTCTTTTATACTGAAAAATTGCTTAAGTTATTTTGCTTCTCAAGTAAATGTATCTTCAATTAAGAATATAAAAAAGAAAAGAAAACAAAGATACTAAGAAAGAAATTTATTTTCTGCAGTGTAGCCCTAAAATTTACATCAGAGCATTTAGTCCAGGGTTCCTCAAATCCGGTTTTGAAGTGCCGCTGTCCTGCAGAGTTTCTCCAACCCTGATTAAAGAGGCCTGAACAAGCTAATCCATGTCTTCAGAGTTACAGGAAGGAGAGTTTTATCAGGGTTTGAGCTAAACTCAGTAAGGCAGCGGCCCTCCAGTGCCAGATTTGTGGAACCCTGATTTAGTCTTACAGAAGACAATAACATGTCTGACTATGATATACCGTAGATGATCTTACCAGAGTTTTTCCAGAGAGAAGCTTCACACCCGGATCTCGCAGTTTTCTATTATCCGGATCCAGTTCTCTCAGTTGTGAGGGGTTTGATGTCAGAACTGAAGTCAGAGCAGCAGAATCTTTCTCTGTGACTCCACAATCACTCAAACTGTAGAGAGATGAAAATCATACTTGGTAAACACTATGAACTGAAAACAAAAAGCAATAGAAAATTGAGAAAAAATAGACAATTTGTAGATGGAGTAAAGAAAACACTGCACTTGGTCACCAATGGATGGCATTGTCTCAAAATTACTCAGGAACCTTGAGGTAATGGTGTCACAGATTACAATTGGAGAGAGTTAAGTGTGAATAAAAGACAAATGGGACATGGTGTGGACTCAGGATAACAAACTCTCAGTGTGCAAAAGAACAAGATTCTGAACAGACACGACACATACAACATAAAATTAAACCAACTAACTCCACGCTTTGCTCTAAATGTAAGACCGCATTCTTGGGCTAGAATTCTTGGCCTCCCTTGCATGTGAATAACCAATAAACATGCTATATGAATATTAAATTTTTTGTCTGTTGTTGCCAGGACTTTATATTACTGGATCAGTGATAAATCACTCTCTTTGTCTAGCATATAATTAAGACAAATTATTCCCCTGAAATTATTCCCATGACATGAATTTTACAACCATCAACTGATATCTCAACCATGATATCCTTTTTTTTCTATATATATATATATATATATATATAATATTGTGTGCTTACTTATGTCATATTATACATGCTTTATATGCCTTTTTAGTCCAGTCTTTGGCTCTATCCAGTTGATGTTGTTTACATCAATAAAATAGATAAATTCAAATAAAAAAAAATAATCAGAAAAACAATAAAAACAAGTATGCTGCCATATTGCTCCTATTACTGATACAATAAATGTTCGTATGTTTCTTAGATTTATTAGCTTTTGACTTTCTTTTGTTTTAACAGTAAAGTGATAGTTTTCACTGATACTTACTGAACTTTAATCACGGGCAGCAGCTTCTAAAGAACCTTCAGTTTTTCAGCTTTATTGTTTTCTCCAACAAATGTATTAATATCAAACTTCTCCAGACTCTTCTCTGATGTCAACAACACAAAACCTACAGCTGACCACTGAGATGAAGAGAGTCTGGCTTCACTTATTGTTCCAGATTTCAGATACTGTTGTATTTCCTCCACTAGTGACTGGTCACCCAGTTCATTCAGACAGTGGAACAGATTGATGGATTTCTCTGGAGAGTCAATGGTCCTGATCTTCTCCTTGATGTACTCAACTGTTTTCTCATTGCTGTCAGAACTCCTTCTTCTCAGTGTCATTAGTCCCTGAAGGAGAATCTGATGAGACTCCACTGACAAACCCAGAAGGAAGCGCAGGAAAAGGTCCAGATGCCCATTTTTACTCTGTAGAGCCTCATTCACGGCTCTCTCATGGAGCTCAGAAAATGAAACATATTCTGGTAAATCGAGTTTAGACCAGTTCTTAAACATAGACAACAAACCTGGTTTAGAGACTGGGTCAAATACATTTCTGTTGTTGTTTGTGAAGCAGAGGTGCACATATAAAGCTGCTAGATGTTCCTGAACACTCAGATGAACAAAGCAGAAGACTTTCGCCTGATACAGGCCTGACTTAGGGGTGGGCGATATGGTAAAAATATCATATCACGATTTTTTTCAGGAAAATCACGATTAACGATTTTATCACGATTCTTTTTTATGTTGGTTTTACTATTTTGTGACTGAGCATTACAGCCAAACTAATGTCCATATTTTAAAAACAAAGCCTTAGGTAACAAAATATAAAATAAAAAAGAATGGCAGACGGGGCAAAGATAAAAAATATTTGTCATTATTTTCTTTGTTATTAAATATTAAGATCAAAGATACACATTACACACACAACTTAATATCCAAATTAAATAAACAGTGCTTTGTTTTCAGCTACAGGTGTATTTAACAGTAGCATTGAAGAAAGTAATTAAATGAACAAATATAAAAATAAAACAAAACATAGACTTCACTGTATAAATTATAAATTGATACTTATTAAAGCTACTATTAAAGTTATCAGTCAAGAGCAGTGAGTGATTTTCTCTTTGCATTTTGTTGTTTTATTAACAATAAAGGGATATTTCTCCTAAAAAGTCAAATTGTCATAATTTACTCTCTCAAGTTGTTTTAAACTCGAATAAGTTTCTTTCTTCGGTTGAAAATAAAAGTTATTTGGAAGAATGTGACTTCCATAGTATATTTTTCTCCTATGGAAGTCAATGGGGACCAGCTACTGTTTGGATAGCCACATTCTTCAAAATATTAATATTAGAAAAATATTAGAAGGAAATTAATACAGGCTTGGAACAACATTATAGTGCGTAAATAATGAGATCATTTTTATTTTTGGGCGAACTATCCCTTTAAGGACAAACGGCAGCGTGTTTACTATTACTACTGTCTCTTTAAGAGCTGCATTCGACGCGTCTTTTATACACGCATTTGACAAGCAGATTTTCTCTCAATTTTCTCAAGTTTGCTTTCACTTTAGACATCACCGACTTTGTTTATGTAAACCTTGTGTGTATATAACAGTATTAGCACAATAAGACTCGAAAGATAACTTAGACCAGTAGACTGGCGCTGGTAGACTGGCTTTAGTGCATGTGAGCTTCACATGTACGCGCTGAGAAACGCACACGTTAGAACAGCGCATCAGCACGCAAATTAAATGTTTAACCGACAAGGCATTAAAGCACATGCAAATTATGAACTTTTGTGAACTGCAGTGTCCCGTTCTGCTGCGTTAACATTTGATCTGAATATACGTCGCGTTGTTCAGTATGTTGGGACAGAGGCGCCAGAACAGCAACTGAGAATGCGCGGTACTACGATATTTCTTCAAAACCAGATCGTGGAGACATTTTAATCGTCCACGATAAAAAATCGTCATATCGCACACCCCTAGCCTGACTCCTCTCTGAAGATCTGAGTGCACAATCCTGAGTACACTGATGCTTCTGTCACATCAATGCCACACTCTCTCAGGTCTTTCTTATAGAAGATCACATTGCCTTTCACAAGCTGCTGAAAAGCCACTTTCCCCAGTTTGAGGATCATGTCTTCATCTGTCAGGTTCTTCTTATAGTCCTTCTCATGTTTGATGTTGGACTGAAGGATCAGGAAGTGTGTGTACATTTGAGTGAGAGTCTTGGGAATCTCTCCACTCTCTGCTTCACTCAACATCTTCTCTAGAACAGTGGCTGAGATCCAGCAGAACACTGGGATGTGGCACATGATGTAGAGGCTCCTTGATGACTTCAGGTGTGAGATGATAGTATTGGCCAGACTCTGATCACTGATTCTCTTCCTGAAGTATTCCTCCTTCTGTGGCTCATTGAAGCCTCGTACCTCTGTCACTCGATGGACACACTCAGAGGGGACGAGATCGGCTGCTGCTGGTCTAGAGGTGATCCAGATCAGAGCAGAGGGAAGCAGATTCCCCGCAATGAGGTTCGTCAGCAGTACGTCCACTGATTTCTTTTTGTTTACATCTCGTAGAGTCTCATTCCTTTGAAAATGTAAGGGAAGACGACACTCATCCAGACCATCAAAGATGAACAACACTTTATATTTGTCACTAGATATTTCCATTTCTTTTGTTTCAGGGAAAAACACATGAAGAAGATCTGAAAGACTGAACGTTTTGCCCTTCATCAGATTGATCTCTCGAAAAGGTAGTGGAAATATGAGCTGGACGTCCTGATTCACTTTGCCTTCAGCCCAGTCTAGGATGAACTTCTGCACAGAGACTGTTTTTCCAATGCCAGCGACTCCCTTTGTCAGCACAGTTGTGATGGGTTTGTTTTGTCCAGGTAAAGGTTTAAAGATGTCATTGCATTTGATGGGTTTGTCCTCTGTTGCTGCTCTCCTGGATTGTGTCTCAATCTGTCTCACCTTATGTTCATTACAGATCTCTCCACTGTCACCCTCTGTGATGTAGAGCTCTGTGTAGATCTCATTCAGGAGTGTTGGGTTTCCCTGCTTTGCTGTTCCCTCATTCAGACACTTAAACTTCTTCATCAGATTTGATCTAAATGTGTTGAGGACTGTGGATAAGATATTTGACTGTAAGACAGACAGAAAACAGGTCCTGAGCAAGATTTATACATTGCTCAGTTCATACCATGAGACCAATCTGGACATTCTGAAACACAAGTGGGAAACTGACTTGGATGAAGACATATCGGACGCGGTCTGGCAAAAGGTAGTACAGAATATTCATTCGTCTTCAGTGTGTTTGAGGCATGCTGTTATCCAGTTTAAAGTGGTACACCGTCTGCATTGGTCCAAAGACAAATTGTCCAAGATCAAGTTGGACCTGGACCCTGCATGCGATCGGTGCAAACAAACCCCGGCTACACTTCTACACATGTTTTGGACTTGTTCGAAGCTTCACGGATACTGGCTATCTATTTTTGATACATTTTCCAAAATATGTGGAAAGACTGTGCACCCGTGCCCTTTGACTGCACTATTTGGGGTGATCAAGGTGGATGCTTCTTTGAGCGGGTGCCAGGTGAACATGATCGCTTTTTGTTCCTTGCTAGCTAGAAGACTTATTTTGTGTAGGTGGAAGGATCCTTGCCCTCCAACATATGGACACTGGATTAAGGAGGTCATGTGTCATATTCATTTGGAAAAGATTAGATATAGTGTAAAAGGGTCTGTTGAGAAGTTTTACAATATGTGGATGCCATTTTTGTCTTTTTTTTGAAAGTGTGCCAATTGACAATTTTGTATAAATATCTACACAAACCTGTGTTAAGAAGTATATGAGGTTGCATAGAGGTCTGACTACTGTTCACATTTCTATTTTATTTATTTATTTATTTGTTATTATTTTTATATCTATCTTTTATGGATCCAGTATGGGGTGGGGGAAGGGGGGCTTTTTGTTGTCGCTGTGTTAATCTAAATGTAAAACTTAAAATCAATAAAAAGACTTTGTTCAAAAAAATAAATGTGTTGAGGACTTCATGGCTGTAAAATTAAAATAACATGGTATTACATAAGTTAAATATAAATGTTAAATGTTATAAATGTAAAATGTTGTATTTGTTTAACTGTTTGTTTACTTTACCTGACACTAGCATACCTGCTTTCATTAAAGTCCTGTAGTTGATTCATAGGCTGGTCATTCTTCTTACAGACGGGTTTTGTTACTGCTGATCTTTGTGGTGGGATTGACCTTAAACATCATGAAGAGAATCAAGAATCAGACACTCTGATATTGGTGGATTTGTTTTATATTACCTTAATAATTCACTGTCACCCTCTGAAAACAGATAATAAGTAAATGCACTTATTATTAAATCAACTGCTCAAGGCCACAACTGTAAAAATACTAAAAACAAAAACTATTAAAAAAAAAAGTTTGTCAAGATAAACTGTGTTAGCTTGAGAAAGCTTTTTATATATGGTAAATATTATATTAAAATAATATATTATTGATTGATTGCTTATAATTTAACATCATCAGAGCTATTTTAATGGTGAGAATAAAAGTAGCAAAATATAAAGAGAAATAAACTAAAAACTAAATTTACAAAAGTTTTTAAACTAATTCGGCCTCACTTCATTAAATAAAATCTATTAATACGAATCAACAGAATAAAAACAGAGTCCTTGAGGAGTTAAAACCATCGCATTCCGTTAAAATCTGCTTTAAAGATAGTGGACTCTGTCATAAGAGGCATAAAGGAGGATCTTCAACTGATAACAAAACCTTGTGCCTATTATGTGCCTATTAATATGCCTATTATGGCAATATGTGCAGATGACTTGGTATCAGTGATTATCCGAGTAGAAACAATGTTTTCTACCAACAACAGGATTCATTTCATAAAGTTTAAAGATCAAATACGATGCGATTTCTTGTTTTCCTTTTTCTTTAGTGTGTTATGCTGTTAGTGCAAGTATAAGATCTGCAGAGTTACAAAGCTCAAAGTGTAAAACCTTAAGAGATATTCTTTATAAAAGTTAAGGCTCAGCCACACCTTCCTAAAACTCTTCTTTCAAACACGCCCCAACAAATCTAGGTCAGAGAGTGGGGGCAGAGTTTCATAAATAAATGTATACGCAAAGAAAGAAGGTGTAACTTTTGTTCTCGCTGTATTATTGTTGCCGCCAGCGCCGCCATGTCGTGGAGACACTGTGTTTTTCGCTGCGAAAGCCAAACTAAATGAGTTTGGCCTTCCAAAAGAGGACACAATTAGAAAACAATGCTTAAACTTTATTTACAACTGTTCCAGAACAGTACAACTAAAATATTCGACTGTGTGATGCGCAATTTTCAGAGGACTGTTTCCAGACCCTGCGAGAGTACAAGGCAGGCCGTGCACAAAGCTGATTCTAAAAAGTGGGGCAATTCCATATTTGCTTGTACATTCTGGCGCTTCTGACTCACACACAGCCTGTAAGTATGTTTTTTTTATATTTTAAGAATTTGCTACTGACTATTCAAAAATCTCTTTCATTCAAATATTTAAATGTCTTTAAGAAATGTTGTAGCCTACCTGAGATCAGTCTGTGTATCGTCATTCTTAAAATCTATTGGATGACCCATAGACCCGTCACTCCTCAAAGACACACAGCTGGGCGCTGGTTCTGATCTCTCCTGCTGAACTGAACTATAACAGAACAGATTTAATTAGTTTTTGATGATAATCATCATATGCAAGATCTTCATACTGTTTGGATGAAAAGCACTTGAGGAGGGTTTAGACATTGTTTTCAAGAAATTCATTTAAAACAGACATCTCTTTTATTATGGGCCTATAAAAGGTTATTTCATTTGGAAATATGTTCAGATGATATGGTCCCATGAATTGTCTGAGTAGAAACAATGTTGTAACTTTTGTTCTCGCTGTATTATTGTTGCCGCCAGCGCCGCCATGCAAAGATGATCGCTCATCTTGGACATCTGCATTTTCCGGATCAGAATCGGGCTCGAATTGATAAGGTAGTTCTGACATGATCACATGCCTTTATTGCTTCTGGAGCTGATGTTCCAAATATGGTAAGGGGCGAGACATTTCCGTCACACGCTTGAAGGGGTGGTTGATTATGATTTCACTTTTTTAACTTTAGTTAGTGTGTAATGTTGAAGACGAAGTCCTTAAAAAATGCTAATCAATGAATAGAAGATAACACATAAGCTACCTAAATTCATCAACTAACCATTCAGAAATGTACTGTTGCATTCTACATGTTGTCACTTCTTGAGTCTCTCCATTATTGTCTGACTCTGGTTTGAACATAAACATTGACATTTTCAGTGCATGTCTGTGTGAGGTAAAAGGATATAAAATATCTGTGGGGTATTTTGAGCTAAAACTTCACATACACACACTGGGGACATCAAAGACTTATTTTACATCTTGTGAAAAGAGCATTATACCACCCCTTTAAGGTTATCGGGCCAATCACAATGTACTGGCTAGCTGGCCAATCAGAGCACGCCACACTTTTCAGAACGATGAGCTTTGTAAAAATCAACGCATTTCAGAAAGGCGGGGCATAGAGAAGCAACAATAATGTACAGTATGTGTAGAATAATGAGTATGTTTGTTTTTTAACCTAAAGCCGCATAAACACATTGCATTACACCAAATACACAAAATAATGTTCTTTTTAGAACCGTCATATGACCCCTTTAATTGTATTACATTGATACCATCTGTTGGTCATTTTTGGAGGAGTCATTTTGGAGGAGGTTATAATGGGTTTGAGGTCAGAATATAGAATAGGGTATTTTTTTGAGCTCTGAATATACATGTAAGGCCACAGCAGCACTGCTGCACATTACCTGCAATTCCACATCGCCCAGGTACCAACAAAAAGGACTACAGTCCATTTAAAATGACCACAAAAGTTGGGTGTTTCAAATAATATAAGCATCTCTTTCAATAAAATGCTATTTATCTGATTCCAAGCCATGAAATTGGAACACTCATAGATATGTCTCTCTTGCATCAGGTGAAGACAATGTCTATTATGAATATCATAAATACAAAATACAAAACACCATAATATTAAAATGTTAATCATGTCTTTAAGAAATGTTGTAGCCTACCTGAGATCAGCCTCTGTATTGTCATTCTTAAAATCTATTAGATGACCCATAGACCCGTCACTCCTCAAAGACACACAGCTGGGCGCTGGTTCTGATCTCTCCTGCTGAACTGAACTATAACAGAACAGATTTAATTAGTTTTTGATGATAATCATCATATGCAAGATCTTCATACTGTTTGGATGAAAAGCACTTGAGGAGGGTTTAGACATTGTTTTCAAGAAATTCATTTAAAACAGACATCTCTTTTATTATGGGCCTATAAAGGGTTATTTAATGTATTCATTTAAAGTACCTGCAAACTGGAGAAAAATCTTCATCTCTGGATGTTTGTCTGTCATCCATGATGAAACTGAACAGTTGAAACAGTCTGATCTCCACTGACTCTGGGTGGAAATGACGAACAAACACAAAACTAAAGTAATTAAACTTAATTAAACATCTTTATCATTGATCTGATCATGAGAGTTGGTGGTAAATAGATAATGACATCGATGCGTTCACTCAAAAAAGTAATTTGAAAAATCATCACATAGCCTAACTTACAGCACGATACACAAAAGAAACCCCGTTCCTTTACTACAGGATGAACAATGTCAAACACGTCCTTTCAGAAAAAAAGTATTAATGTGGACGTCACCTGTAAAGGGCCTCAAGACATAAAAAGTCCCCTTGATCCAAATTTAGTCTAGATATCCAACCGATTCACAAACTCCTCCATCTTTTCCATTAAGTAGCTAGTACACACATTCCTGTCTACGGTTTTATAAAAGTTTCTGTGAAATACTTACTAATATTTTGTACTTAGGAATTTAGGAATCGACTGTCTGATTACATGGCGAAACATCTGCTTCCCTTTCAAGGGAACTCGAGCTGCGTCGAGACACGGTGGGAACGCCCTGCGTGATTGCGTCGTGAAGCACGTGTATAACCAGTCCAATGGAAAGACGAGACGTAATAGGCGGGTGACGTCATTGACCAGTGCTCGATGCAGAGCCAAATGGGAGGAGCTAGAGTTCTAGCTCACCCTTGCTGGATCTAGTGCGAGTTCAACCGTGATGGAGGAAGGACAAGTTTGTTTTGATGCGCAAGATGCTGGCATACATCATATTGTATTTTTCTCTAATATTTGTCGTGATTATGATTAAATATTTATCGTTTCTGTGACAAACGCGTAAACACCTAATAAGAACATTGCTCACACTGTGTGTGTGTGTGTGTGTGTGTGTTTCTAAAAACGGTTGAAACGTATCTTAGCCTATTATTTTATCTTTATAACGGTTTCGTTGTTTTCCTCACTTTTAAAGCTGCTTTGGACAAAAGCGTCTGCTATGATTATGTAAATTACTAGACTTAAAAGGCAATGTGAAAGCTTAGATAGTGCACCCCTATTTATTTTTTGTCCACCGCATTTACGTGTGTGTTATTTGTGAATTAATCTAAATCATCTGATTAATTTATGAAATAAAAAATAATAAGACTAGGTACCTAATCTGCCCTTTTTGTAGAAGTAAAAGCATACTCCAACAGGCCAGTTGTAATTATTATTATTTTTAATTATATATAGTTATTTATAAGTTATTAATTATATGTAGTTATTTTTAAATTAATTAAACTAAAGAAATAAGAAATTAAAATTTCTCAAATTAAAATTTATATTTACTGTACCAAACACCACTTTCAATACACAATAGTCACCATACTTTATTAAACAACACTTTATCAACTTTATGCTTTGTCCTCCAAAAAAAGTAGCATAAAGAAAAATGAGATTCAAGATAAATAAAAATGTGTCTTCAAAAATACGTTACCATCATATGAATCCATTCACAGCTGCTGAAGCCACAAAACGAGTGCCAGAGAATCATATTCAGTCACCTACAGAAAACAGATTTGATATTGTGTTGGAAAATAATGATTCATTATCACAGCTAAACTGGTTTCTTGCTCTTCCCTGTACGTCTCTATCATGTTCGTGTTCTTCTTCCTCGTCTAAACAGTTTGTTCAGTTGAAGAACAGAAGATGTGATCACTGATGTGGTGGAGCTTTTTCTCAACCAGAGGAAGAAGTCTCAACATCCCATTGTCAGGCGTTCTCCAGTGCTGGTCTGAAAGTAAAACAAAAAACACAAACCATTCAAATGAAGTTGTTTAATGGACAGTCGGGTCAGCTTATGTTCTGCGTTATTTAAAGCAGTGATGGTTTACTCTGGCCCTCAGCGTCCACTGTCCTGCAGATTTAGCTCCAACCTCAAACCCTCCTGCCTATTGTCTATAAGTAAACCTGAAGACTTTGGTTCAAATTTTCAGATGTGCTCGATTAGGGTTGGAGGTTAACTCTTAATTAACCTCAAAAAGTAGACAGTAGTTCACAGTAGAATGCAAAGGGCCAGAGTTGCCTGTTCCTTACATAAATTTACAAAGCAGCAGTCAGTACATTATATAATATACACATTGAAGTATTATATATATATATATATATATATATATATATATATATAAAATATTGCAGCACATAATATAAGCGAAGTACTGAACAAAAACAGTTATATCAACAGCAACCTATTTTAAAAGATTTTTAAGAAAGGCATGGTCTCTTTTGAGCCTTTGCCAGTGATGCTTGATTTCTTTCCAGACAACATACTCTTCTGTGAATTGTTTCAAGAGCTTCACTTGGTCAAAAACCAAGTGATAACCTGTACAATGTAAAATTGTCAACATCACAGTAAATTGACCGGTGTTGATTTTCCAGTGTTACAATAAAGTATTAAAATAAAGTGTTGAATCAACACTAAACAGATTGGGTTTAACACCAGAAGTGTCCATTTTAAATAAGAGTTGGTGTCATTTTGCGTTGTTGCAAACATAACTCTCTTTTAGAGTTAACCAAGCCACACCTCCGTTTACGTGCAACCGTCGTTTTGACTGAACCAGAGTCCAGACCACATGCGAACGCCATTTTACTTGTGGAAGAGTCAAGCGTGGGGTAAGTCTAATACTTTAACTTGATAGTAATACAGATAAATCAGACTGTAAATTGATTTCAATGTATACAGTTTATTAGTTTAATCTATTATTCGATCACAAATCACTGTAATAATGAATAATTAACATTAGACAGCCAACGAGCTCTGACGTCTGATTTTTGTATTTTGATTTTTGCCAATGTCATGCCACTTTATAAATTATTTAAAGGTAGTAAAGCCTCGATTAAGCTTAGTTTTGTCTATCATCACGTCTCGCGCACTGTAATTGTTTTTATGCACGTTCACAGGCATTTTCTTTCTGAGCACACTCGACAAAGCCTAAAGTTTTGCGCGCGCGAAGCACAGGCCATTTTACAAGGTTAACTGTTGAATTTCTAGAGTGTTCTACCAGTAACGTTAAATTGGCCTATCAGGAAGATCACTGGACTAAAACTAATTGTTATGATTTTAATTTGAATATTCTTTCGTTGACCGTGGTTCTGTGATAGTCGTGGTTCTGAACTGTGGTAACGTTAAGTTTATCATGTTGTGAAATGATTGATCTGCGTGGTATTATTTTCTGCCAAATATGGGTGTCAAACGCAATTAATTAAACATTTTGTAGTGAATTAAAGCTCTCAGTTGCCTTTTAAGGAACGAAATCCAGTAATATTTGTTAGTGTTCGCTCTAACACTGTGTGGAACACTCGTCGTGAAATATAGGTAACGTTAGAAATAAGGCACAGCTCTTCACTCATCTCCCTAGGGCTGAAAAATGTAGTCGACATTATCGATAAACGTCAAAACAGATATTGTCGACAGATATTTTCAACTAATAACGCCTGCAATAACGCGGTTTAACCATTGGGACGCTGTAGTGCAAGGCTGTATTGCAGCTGATGCAATAGAAGATGGCGGTTGAAGCTTTTAATGGTGCTGCTTTATTTAATATAGATTTGTGAGGCCAAGATGTAGGTGGTAGTGTTTCTTTGCTCTTCAGGGAAATAAAGGTGAAGTGGTGATATAACCTATTAATCGGACTGGTGATAACGTGAAAAAAATACGTGAAAACGTTATATGATTCTGATTTGACATCTTTATGCATGGGAAAAAGAGGCAAGAAGAAAGTTAAACAAGTTTGGCTTGACACCATGTCTTCCGACGCATCTGGCTCAACTGATCAATTTGAGAATTCAGCATCAGCCTCGAGTAGTGCTGGATTTAAACTTAAGAAAGATACCGAATCACAGTGGTTTGACACATGTCCAAATTTCGACAATGAGGTTGTTGTCACATCCCTCTCGGATACTCCTCAGAGGCCAGCTGCTAAAAAAACTAAACGCGCAGAATCTAACGTTAGTGGAAACGGGAATGAGAATGTCTTGGCGGCTATTCGTGAGCTTGATTCTAAATTAGACAAAACGTTCCAGAAGATTTCGGCGATTGAAACTACCACCGAGGCAACTTCCAAACAAGTCAAAAGTCTAACAGCGACGGTACAACAGCTTATTTTGGATGTTGGCGTGCATAAAGAGGCTCTCGATCATATGGAATCTGAGGTCCACGCTCTGAGAAAGGAAAACAAATCACTGAAAGCAAGTGTACAGGAGTGTAGACGTTACAGTTGGCGATGGTTTCTAAAGTTGCACGGCGTTGCGGAAAAAGACAATGAGGATGTCCGAAGTGTGGTCCTCAACATCTTAGGGAAGATTGCTCCTGGAGTCGGAGACGGGCTACAGGACAGTGTCGATGTCGTTCATCGTCTGGGTCCGAAGCGGACGGATGGAAAGACCAGATCGATCATAATTCTCTTCTCACAGCGCCGCATTCGTGACATCATTTGGAGTGCTGCTAAAGGTTGCAAGTTTCTAACTGACAATAAACTGCGTCTCTCGGAGCCGCTGTCTCCTGAAGATAGAGCAGCGCGGGATAAGCTGTGGCCTCTTGTGAAGAAGGCAAGGGAGGAGGGCAAGAAGGCAACCTTTCGCAACTCATTTGCTTTGATTGATGGGAAACAAATCTTCTATGCTGATGTCGTGTAAGCCAAGCTGCTGCTTGCACTGGTTACTTTTCTCATGCAAAAATCGAAAAGATGAAACTTGACGACTAACAATATAAACTGTGCAAAAACTTTTTGAGTTGTGCACAAATAGGAACTATTTTTGTTCTTCTTTAATTATTGTTACCTTTACTATTAATCTCCTTATTTGTTTATCACCTCGATAACATGTGCTTTGGTTATTATCCACCTCTCCCTTTACATTCTGGTAGCTAGTCTAAAGAAAGTAACTTTTTTGTTGTTTTTTCTCATTTTGTTTAGGGGTTCTTGTTATGGAGTATTCGTTTAACTCCTTGTCGGTTGTAACTTTAAATGTTAGAGGTTTGCGGGACAATCTGAAAAGAAAAGCAATTTTTTTGTTTTGTAAAAGAAGTGCAGCTGATCTTATCTTTCTTCAAGAAATTCATTCAGGGGAAACAGATGTTACATTTTGGAGAACGCAATGGGGAAGCTCAATTTTCTTTAGCCATGGCAGCAGCCACTCGGCTGGGACTGCTATAATGTTACATAGATTTAAAGGGACTGTATTAGAAACTGTATGTTCTGATGAAGGCAGATGGGTTTGTGCTGTAATTAAACAAGATAACGCCACCTTTATAGCTTGTTGTGTATATGGACACAACTCTCGTGCATCCAATAGAGTAATGTTCTCTCATCTAGTGGACAAGCTTAAAAAGTTACACAAAAAATAAAATAATGTTTATTTTATTTTGGGGGGAGATTTGAATGAATGTATGGACGATCACCTGGATAGATACCCCCCTAGACTTGATAGCAGGATGAATAATGTTTTTAATAAACATTTTTTTCCTGTGCTCCGATCTCTCTCTTACTGATGCATGGCGGTTCTTTAATCCTTCTACAAAAGATTTTACCTGGTCCAATAGAAGTTTATCTCTTAGATCTAGGATTGACTTTTTTCTAATTTCATCTTCTATCCTTAAATATGTAAAAGATGTTTCTCATGTCACTGCCCCGTTATCAGATCATAAATTAGTTGCAATAAAATTGAGTGACATCAATGATAACCCGAGAATGAGGGGCTATTGGAAACTTAATAATACCTTGTTACAAGACAAACAATTTAATAATAGTATCATCAATCTTACCAAAGAATTATTTACCGGATCAACCAGAGATTATAAAAAAAAAACTGGGAGTTCTTTAAATATAAAGCTAGATATATTGCAGTTAAAAGAAGTAAGGAACTTAAAAATATTAAACATAAAACCGATTCAGAGTTGGTTAATAGACTTAATGTTTTACTAGCTAAAGATAAGATTACAGAAGAAGATATGGAAATAAAAAAAATTAAATCTGGAATTCGACAGAGCTTATTTAGAGATGGCCAAAGGTGCATATATTAGATCTCGAGTGAAATGGCTTGAGGAGGGGGAGAAGAATTCTAACAATTTTTTTGCCTTGGAAAAAAGAAACGGTCAGAGGAAAGCTCTTTCAGCGCTTAACATCGATGGAGTTACCTCTAAAGACCCTAAAGAAATATCAGAATTTGTTAGCAAATTTTACAGCAATCTTTATACATCTGAATTTAACTATGACAGCTGTGAGAAATGTATTAATACAATTAAACACCGTATACCAATTATTGATCGTGAGTTTAGTCGAATTTGTGACGCTGATTTGTCAATAGAGGAAATTAATCAAGCTCTGCACTCAATGAAAATAGGTAAATCCCCTGGTATTGACGGGCTTTCAGTAGAATTCCATCTTCACTTTTGGGAGTTTATTAAATTGCCTTTATTTCATATGTATAAGGAATGCATCAGTCAGGGAGAGATGACCTCTACAATGAAACAGGGAGTTATATCCCTTATACCCAAGTCAAGCAAGGACCCTTTATTAATTGACAATTGGCGGCCTATTACTCTTTTAACATTAGATTATAAAATGTTAGCCTCTGTTTATGCTAAAAGATTACGTACTGGTCTAAATAACATTATTTCAGAATCTCAGTCGAGCTTCATGAAAGGCCGTCACATATCTAATAATATAAGGTTAGTATTAGATGTGCTAGATTACTCTAATTTAATTCACTCAGACGGTCTCATACTTTTTCTTGATTTTCAAAAAGCTTTTGATTCCTTAGAACACAAATTTCTTTTTCGCACTCTAGAGTTATTTGGATTCGGTAAATCATTTATTGATACTGTAACCATGTTTTATAGAGATATTAACAGCTCAGTGATCGTTAACTTTGATACATCCAAAAGGTTTGACATCCATCATGGAGTCAGACAGGGCTGTCCAATCTCCCCGTTTTTATTTCTTTTAGCCACTGAACTACTTTGTCTAAGGATTAACCAAAATGAAAGTTTGACAGGAATCTCTATATTTGATCGAGAGTTTAAAATTGCACAGTTAGCTGACGACACCACACTATTCTTGGAGGATAAAAAACAGTTACCTAATGCTCTGGAATTGGTGGAACAATTTTCTTGTGCTTCGGGTCTAAAACTTAATATTTCGAAATGTGAAATGATCTCAATTCATGATATAGATGAGACATCATTGGAGGGGATCCCTGTTAAAAACTGTGTAAAATATCTAGGTATCCATATCACTAAAAATCCAGTTACCAGACATCTTTTAAACTTTTCTGATAAAATGACAAAAACTAAAAACGTCTTTAACATCTGGCTTCAGAGAGATCTTTCATTATACGGTAGAGTCCTTTTCTCTAAGGTGGAAGGGCTCTCTCGCTTTGTATACCCTGCTCTTTCTTTGTTTATCAATGATAAAGCTATAAGGGAAATTAACAAAATATTTTTGGATTTTATTTGGAAAAATAGGCCTCACAAATTGAAAAAAGTAGTACTCTCTAATTCCAGAGGTGAAGGTGGCCTTGACTTTTTAGATTTTGCTGATACTATAAACACCTTTAAAGTAAACTGGCTGAAAAGATGCCTTGTGAATCCAGTGTCGTTATGGTTTTTCATTCCTAATAATATCTTCAACAAACTCGGTGGCCTGTCTTTCCTATTAAAGTGTAACTTTTTACCTAGCAAGTTACCCATCTCCTTATCTAACTTTCATCAGCAATGCCTTCTCTTGTGGAAATTGTGTTTTGTCCATTGCTTTTCCCCCCACAAAGTTCTCCTTTGGAATAACGTGGATATAACCGTTATATTCCCTAGATGGTTTAACAATAATTTTAATTGCATTCTATCTGTCTTTGATGATTCTGGTCATATTCTAACTTACAAGCAATTTTTGAATCACCATAACTTTCCAGTTCCACCAAAGGAATATAATACCTTGATAAAAGCTATCCCAGCAGGCTTAATTCAGCTAATTAAAAATCACCTTAACTTCAGTAAAGGTAATAGTGTTTATCCGGCTTTACGCTTGGGCGAGATAGATTTTTTAGATAAAAAACAGACATATTCGCTCAATTTTTCAAATGAAGAGAAAAGTTACTCCAAGGGGTAAATTCTATTGGGGATCCCTTGTAACAAATGTAATTTGGAGAAAGGCCTGGCTTTTGCCTAGTAAATTTTGTGTATCCAACAAAGTTAAGGAAATTCATTATAAAATCCTTCATAAAATCTATCCTGTTAACTCTTCCATTTCTAAATATTCTGATATTGATGAGACTTGCTCTTTTTGTGGTTTTGTTGAGGAAACTGTCCCCCATTTATTTTGTGAGTGTAATGTAACCAATCGATTTTGGGCTAATTTAAGTGCTTTTGTTTTTGGCCCTACAAATGTGACCCACACCTTCATTCTTAAAGAGATTATCTTTTATTATGAAAACCCAAAGCGGATGTCCCTTGAACATGTTGTTAATTTCCTTATCTTATATGCAAAATTCTTCATCCACAAGCAAAAATGGCTTAAGTCTCCTTTGAGCTTCCCTCTTTTTCTTGCTGACCTTAATTATTTTATTTCTTCCCTTAGACTTATAAATAACAAAAAAGTGCAAAATTTTTGATGCATTATGATGATTTATTCAAAGATATGACTTAACCTTGTTGTTATGCTTTTCTTTTCTTTTTCTTTTTTTGTATGTATAATTACAAATCCAGGATATTTATGTATTTTTATTATTATTATTATTTATTTTTTTCTCCTCGTTTCATTGTTTGTTCATTGTAAGAGATACAACCTTGCTTCACTTCCCTGAGCTTGTAATTATGTGTAAGTTCTGCAATAAAAAAAAAAAGAGAGTCGACGGACAGAAAAAAGAAAAAAAAAGAAAAAAAAAATATAGATTTGTTCACATGCAGCTGATTTATTTTTGTTTATTTGTACATTTTACTCATATTTAATGGAGCAAAGTCAGACGTGGACAGTAATCAATCAATATATTGATCTCGTAATGTGTATGCGTAAGACGTCGGTTTCACAAATTTGCGTTTACATGGAGAAAATGAAAATGGCATCTTTGATGTTTTGACATTTTGAAATGTAATTTATTTTATCACTTAAAAAAAGAAAAATGGTTTCATATTGAATCAAATTTTATTTATAGCAAGTTAGCAACCCAGTAAGATGTTTATTCCTCTCCCACAGGAGTTCAGAGGTAAAATCACTATGATAGTCAAAGCACAATTTAGACATCAGAAGAAGTTCATAAAAATCCCAGAGGCTTGCTTTGATATATTTATAGCAGAAGGTAAGTAATGAAGTCGTTATTAATAATTATGTGTATATATTCATTACCGGTCAAAAGTTTTAGATCGGTACGATTTTTAATGTTTTTAAAAGAAGTCTCTTCTGCTCACCAAGGCTGCATTTATTTGATAAAAAAATAAATAAAAAACATTAATATTGTGAAATTATATGACAATGTAAAATTATTGTTTTCTATGTAATATATAGTAAAGTGTAATTCATTCCTGTGATCAAAGCTGAATTTTCAGCATCATTACTCCAGTCTTCAGTGTCTGATCCTTCAGAAATCATTCTAATATGATGATTTGATGCTCAAACATTCATTACCTATTATTTTCAATGTTGAAAACAGTTGTGTACAATTTTTTTCTCAGAATTATTTGATGAATAGAAAGTTCAAAAGAACAGTATTTATTTAAAATAGAATATTTTCTAATATTATAAATGTCTTTACTGTAACGTTTGATCAATTTAACTCACCCTTGATGAATAAAATTATTGATTTATGTTATTTATTTTCCCCCAAAAAATAAAATTTAAATTATTACTGACCCCAAACTTTTGAACGGTAGTGTTTAATGTTACAAAAGCTTTCCGTTTCAGATAAATGCTGTTCTTTTGAACTTTCTTTTAAAAAAAATCCTGAAATAAAAATGTAAAAAACTGTTTTCAACACTGATAATAACCAGAAATGTTTGGTGTGCATCAAATCATCATATTAGAATGTTTTCTGAAGGATCATGTGACACTGAAGACTGAAGTAATGATGCTGAAAATTCAGCGATCACAGGAATAAATTACACTATTACTGTATATTACACAGAAAATAACTGTTTTAAATTGTAATAATATTTCACAATATTATTATTATTCTTTTTTAATTTTTTAATCAAATAAATGCAGCCTTGATTAGCAAAAGAGACTTAAAAAAAAAAAAAACATTAAAACTCTTACCAACCTAAAACTAATATATATATATATATATTGCTATCCTTATGTGTCAAATTGTGAATAAAGCATTGCCTAAATTTGATAAAACTTTTGTTGTGCAGTGAAAGAGAAGTTCTCAATTCCGGAAGATCTTGCAGTTACAGTTACAGATGACACTGGCACAGAGGTGGATAAAGATGTGTTTCCTGATCTAATGACCACCAGTGGGTTAGTTTTTGTCATAAATTAATTTAACCCTCTGATGGTCTTCGTTTAGCAGTCACACTGGGGGCCTTCCCGGTCATAAATGACCGGACACCTAAAAATGAAACTTCCTCCATCCCAGTAAAAACCAATGCAATTTATTTTTGTTCTATAATATTTATTCTTTTTAATTTAGAATTTTGAGACAATTTGATTGAACTTATTAATATTAATGCAATATTTATAGTCCATTTTTTGCCATTGAAAATAATGTTTGTTTTTTTTCTTTTGATTTAAAAAAAAATACAATTCTATGCAGTATTTATGGGTAAAATAGAGACTAGGCTTTCAGAAAAAAAATTAAATAAAAAAAATTAATCAATTTATTAAACATAAAATTAAATAAAACATGTTATTGCATGGGTTCACCACTAGATGCCTGTATAGCTCTAAATTGAGATGTTTGTGAATTCTAGTTTTTGGACCAAATTACTTACTTTTAAGATGTGGATTGAATGTATTTTTTTAGAAATTCTCAAATAATACTTTTTGCCAAGGTTTATAACATTTTATTAATTATTATTTTAATAATTTTAATAATTATTATATTAATTATATATACATATATTAATTATAATTATTATAATTATATGTTTTTCACTCTTGATGTTTTAGAGCTTCACCCCTTCATAGCTGAGCACTTTTTTTCTGCATCGTGGCTGATTTGTAGAGAATTTTTGTGTTTTTGTCAATTTCCCATTCATTTCCTATGGGGGTAATTTTGACCGAAGACCAAAATCATGACAAATTTTTTTACGACCACTTAGCATGCTCGGATCATGAACTCAATTTTTTTGTGTGTTCACATACCTAATGCCAGAAAAGTCACCAAGTTTCGTAACATTCTGATGAAGCTGTGATTTTTAAAAATTCAAAATAGATTTTTGTAATCTGAATTTATTGGCGTGTATGTGTATAAACGTGTGTTTGTATGTGTGTGTGTGTGGGTGGGTGTGAATTTTTTTGCACTCTTGATGTTGTAGAGTGTCACCCCTTTACTGCGGTGTACTTTTTTTTAGAATCGTGTCCGATTTGTAGATTGTACAGACAAAAATTCAGAGAATTTTTGTGTTTTTGTAAATTTCCCATTCATTTCCTATGGGTCGGTCATTTTTGACCGAAGACCACGAGTGTGACTCTTTTTGTTTACGACCACTTAGCATGCTCGGATCATGACCTCAAATTTTTTTTATATTCACATACCTAATGCCAGAAAAGTCACCAAGTTTCATAACCTTCCGATGAAGCTGTGATTTTTAAAATTTCAAAACAGAAAATTGATTGGTCAATTGACCCTATTTACTTCGTTAGCGCACATTACTAGTCTTTTGGTGAACAGTTAATCTGTGCAAATATATATATATATATTTTTTTTTTTGTCATGGTAATTGAGAGATGGAGGGCAGGTGAGCTAAAGTAAAACCCCTTCATATTTTAAATTTTCAAGAACCCACCGCTTCATGTCCTGATCAGCCTGTCGGAGTTTATTCTGCTATAACAACTGGCTGGATGTATTTCATCCCTTACATAATTGGTTAATGTTCCTCTTTTTATAGTTGATAAAAGAAATTCTACACACAAGACCAGGTGGAGCAAATGTGCTGAAGGAGTATGAAGATACAGGGACAATTAGCGATGACATGAGAAAACTGATGGTGAACATCTTGGTTGCACACATGATTGAGACAGAAGGGTAATTATCAAAATCTTGGGTTATTTAATTTGTTACTGATTATGATAGTATATAAATTGTGAACTATATTAGTTGGGTGCTACAAATTTTAAGTAATAAGCTGTTGATTGTTCTGAAAATAAGAGTAGTTTAGTTATATCATTTTAAACAATTCTCATCATTGTGAAGTAACATTGAGTGTTTCCATTTTTCAGGAGAGTCCCACATCGACTTACCAAACAGAACTATGGTTTGGGAATTATCACCTTGTTTCCCTCACTCAGAGATCCCCAAGGGAGGACTGGATATGTAAGTCATTATGTGAGATTAGAACATTCAGTATTTTTGTGATCATTTAGAAATGTCTTTCTAAGAAGTTGTCATTTTCGATGGAGGGTTACAATTTTGAGTTTTAATTTGTGTCATTTCATAAGGAACATTTTTATGATGGCCAAAAAAACACTGGGTTCTTGTCATGGCGCCTCAAAACAGTACAACGGGGGACAAAACCTTCTGCAAATAAGGATGATCCAAAAACAGAGGAAAAGGGAGGCCCTTTGCTTGACAGACAGCTGTGTCACCGTGAAGATCAGCTAGATAATGACCAAAGTTTAGAGGCTATCTCCTTGATGAATCATACAAGTGACCGTGAGGTCATCATGCAGAAGATGAGGACCACGTCTGAATACAGACAGCACCTTATCCATGATCCAGAGAAATCCACCACCATTCTCTCAGTTTTTCCTCAATTCCTGGATACTAAAGGATTGGTATGGATTTTGTCTTTCCTTTTTTTTGACCAAATTGAAATGCTAGTTTCAGAGAATTGTCAAATAGTCTGCTTTGTTGAAAACACATTTAGCTTGTTAAGAAATGTAATATTTTATGGTAATTTCTTTACATGTTTTCTGCAAACTGCTTCAGATTCTTCAGGACTTCACGCTCCTCTTTGGGTCAGAATCTGCTTCCAGACTTTTTGAAAGGTGGCCAACTGTCTTCAAAGCAAAGGTTATCAGGCTAGCAGAAACCTTGACTTCCACTCCACTGCTGAAAAGATTACTGTCATCTGCCAAAGAGAAAAGGGAGGAACAGGATTCCCCAGGTAGAGTTGTACAGAACTAACTTGCAATGGTTTAAAATCTGCTTAACTTAGTTATTGTAGTGTAGACATTTAACATATGTTTTGTGTTTTTCAGAATGGGACAGTGACCTATCATCCTTCCTTCTACTTCTGCATCTCTTGTCACCCCAGGCTTCAGGAAGAAGAAAAAAACCCCACAAGATCAGTATTTCTCAGGCTGTTGACCACGTGGTGGTATTTCAAAAAGTAGGTTATTGGTGACAAAATACAAGGGCTATAAGCGTTATACTTAGATTTGCTCCGTTAATTTCTCCATCTTATAATTCACAATTAGATGAACTGTAAATGGGGGTAAATATAGTAAGTTATCTAAATGTAAATGATCTAAACCAGAGATGTTCACAAGTCTTTAAACTTTAAAGGGTAACTAAACCCTAAACCAACTTTTTTTAGTTAATGATCTGTAAAAATGGGGCTTTATTAGTGCTGTTCATTGATTCAAGTAGTTTTTTTGACATTTGTGTTTAAAGTGTTTTAATTTTACAAAATATGGTGTAAAAACGTCTGAGTGCTGCCCTCTTCAGGTTGAACAGTGGCTACTGCAGTTGAATTTTCCTATTGGAAGTTGTGGTACCCTCTGACATCAGAGGGTACCAGCTAACCACGCCCTTGCCTGCAGAGAGATACGTCACAGATGCGCGCCCCCTCTCCACTGGGCTCTGCCTACTTTTCCAGCATTTTTCAAATATTGCCAGTGGGTGGAGTCAGGCTCTGACCAGGGGTTTAGTTACCCTTTAAGCTTAAGTCCGAGTCGAGTCTCAAGTCATTTCATGGCTTACAAAAAATAAATAAAAAATGTCATGCTTAAAAATCACCTTTAACAGCTAGTTGGTGCATATACTGTTTTCTTCTGGAGTGTCTCTTGTTCTGTACAATGTTCAATCAAGCTAAAAAGACTAAAATTGATGCTAACTGATAAACCTGCACTTGTTTGTCATTACTATTAATCAAATTTGTGTTTTTGTTTGTTTGTTTTCTTCATTCAGGCATGCCGGAGTATACAGGAACATCTTGAGGCGGAAGAGAATCGTCAACCATACATTCTTGCCACAGGGAGCAGCAAGGAAGCTATCAGTCAGTTCTTCATTGTGGTTGATAAAAAGCTCATCCCCTGTCAAGAATCCTCTTCACTTGCAGCAATTGATGAACTCTTCAAGGTCCATTTTGTTTTCAGCATCAGTTATGATCTTCCACTCAAAAATATGTACACTTTTCTCCAGACTACAATCTACGGAATTGATGTTGGCACCACAAGTGAGAGCCCAAGGGTAAAGGAGCTCAGAGCGAAGTTATTGAATGATGTTTAGATGCTACATCTGTAAAACGCTGCTTGCTACAACAGTAAAATTAATTCGGCACCTTAAACTTGTACATGGTTTGTATCCTGGCAAGAAATTTGAGCTGGTTTGTGCTCAGGATGGTTGTTGCTTGCAATTTAAAAGTTATGCAGGTTTTAAAAAACATTTAACTAGATTTCATTTTAGTGGTGTAGCATCAAGCAGTGAGAATGTATCACTACAAAATCAACAAGCTCCAAATCCCGGTGAAGCAGCATCACTTGTTGTGTCTAACACAGAGCAAAGTTCAGATAATGATGCAAGTTTGCATGAATGTTCTTCTGTTTCAAGGGATTGTTCCAAAGAAATGTGTGCATCCATAATAGCTAAATTGCAGGGTAACGGTGTTGCAAACAGTGTTATTATGTCAGTTGTTGAAAGCATGGAGGATTTTGTCACTGATTTCCATACAAGTTTAAGGGAAAACATTTTAAATGTTGTGCCTGTTGACAGCACAAGTAGAAGTTCAGTTGAAGATGTTTTTAATAGTTTTCATAATCCATTCTCCGATTTTAATACCGATACAAAATGGAGAAAATATTTCAGTGAGAAATGGGGGGTTGTTGAACCTACTGAAATACACTTAGGTGTCAGATACGATACAAGAAAGAATAAGATCTCTGGAATGTATGAACAGATTCCAGTTAATGACACTTTCATATATATCCCTCTTCTGAAGACTCTTGAATTCATTTTTAGGAATAATGAGGTGTGTAATCTTATTCAAGAGAAACGGCAAAGTGACACGTATCGAGATTTGTGTGACGGACAGTATTACAAAAACCATCCTTTGTACTCCATCCATAGCAATGCCCTTCAGATCCAAATTTACTACGATGATTTCGAAACGGCAAACCCATTAGGATCTCAACATGGGATTCATAAACTTGGCTGTTTATATTTTGTGCTTCGTAACCTGCCAGCACACATAAATTCTTCCTTAATGAACATACATCTAATTTCTTTGTTCCATTCTGAGGATGGAAAAAAGTATGGCATGGACAAAATACTTGGCCCATTGATTGATGATGTGAAAATACTTGAGCAGGAGGGAATGAAGGTGTCATTTTCTGAGGAGCCCATCTTTGGTACTATTGCGCAATTTACCGGCGATAACCTTGGTCTAAATGGTATTCTTGGTTACGTTGAATGTTAGCACAGGAAGTATTTAGTGAGGATGATCCGCGGGTGATATTGCGTAGCAGAAACCTAAATGAGGAACATTATAAGTATCTAGCTGACAACCCTAATGAATAGACCCTTTTACTGTTTGTACACAATGATGACGTATGCGCGCGGATATTGGCAACGGAAGTATGGCGAGAATCAGCAGCGTGTCAAGCTACGCGAGCGGATTAAACAACAGACGCGAGCATTTTTTATTATGTCCTCGCTCCAATCAACACGTTTAATCGCCTGCAGCCACTCTTCTGAAACGGCCGTGATCCTGTCGGAATAATATAAAACTTAAGCCCCTTGGTGGAATATCGATTAGTGCAACCGTAAACGCAACAACTAGACATTTTGATGCTGGGAAACCGTTTTGATAAACTTTCGGAGTTGCTAACACGTTAGAGCCAGTGGAGAAAAACACCACTTCCGTTGCCAAAATACGCGCGCAACTATTTGATCACGTGGGCTGTAAAAGGGTCTATATGGAAGGCATTTTCTGCCAAATTTAAATAAATAAATTAAATGATTAAAATTAAAATTAAAACCAGATTAACGATTTCATTACAGAAAACAGTACGCAAAATATGTGACAAAATTGAGAATGAAATTAAATGATTTCATTTTCACAGCATTATCCCTGTCAAATTGAAAAATAAAATGCAATTGGTGATTTCACATTTCATTTTCACTACAGTCTCGAGGCAAGACTGCCAATTTTAAAATGAAAAGCCAAACGTGAAAAAGAAACTACAAATACAGTTTTTACAATGCTCTTTAGTAACGCTCACACAATAATAGTGACACAATTCAAATACAAATGTAAATTTTCGTTTTCATTTTAATTCCTCTTTTATTTCACAGTTTTCATTTTCGTTTTCATTTTCAAAGACAACCTGCATGCAAATTCTATGTTAATGAGTGGGTGTGGCTTATTCTAGCAACGGCGCTGAGACACGCCTTCTGTAAAGCGAAGTCGTCGACGTCCCGTGTGCATGAGTTGAATGTGTGAAACAAAATTATTTAAATGTGATTATATTATAATCGAGACGACGAGATATGGCGAAATCTGTTAGTGAGCTTTTGCGGGAAGCTGCCGCAGCATTAGAACAGGGAAACAACCAGCCTGACCATGTTAGTTATGATGTTAGACTCAGACTAGACCATCATCGACCATGAGGTTCATTCATGTATTAGGCTGTTTTGGAAATTCAACTATTTGGGTGTACAAAGGTCTTATAGTAACTATAGACCCTTTTACAGCCCACGTGATCAAATAGTTGCGCGCGCATTTTGGCAACGGAAGTGGTGTTTTTCTCCACTGGCTCTAACGTGTTAGCAACTCCGAAAGTTTATCAAAACGGTTTCCCAGCATCAAAATGTCTGGTTGTTGCGTTTACGGTTGCACTAATCGATATTCCACCAAGGGGCTTAAGTTTTATATTATTCCGACAGGATCACGGCCGTTTCAGAAGAGTGGCTGCAGGCGATTAAACGTGTTGATTGGAGCGAGGACATAATAAAAAATGCTCGCGTCTGTTGTTTAATCCGCTCGCGTAGCTTGACACGCTGCTGATTCTCGCCATACTTCCGTTGCCAATATCCGCGCGCATACGTCATCATTGTGTACAAACAGTAAAAGGGTCTATTTCTACAACAATTATAGCCAGACATTAATACCCGCTGGCTTTAACCGAGAACCTCGGCCAATGTTTCATATTCGCGTCGTGCCTAACAACGCCCTTCAGCCGTGACTTATTCAGATACAGCACTAGCCTAGACTAGAGTACCTGAGTACCTTATTGATTTTATAAAAAAATACCACGCAATACTTGATCCGAAACATATGTATCTATGCAACTATCATGAAATAAAATGAATCACTAAAAGACAATTCCTTCCGCTGGAGAAAAAAAAAAATAGTCCCTGACCATAAAGCAACAGAAGAAGTTACATTATTTCTCCATTAGATGGAGATAAAGACTGTCTTAATGAGTGAGTCAGTCAGTAGAGAAGACTTTTGAAATGACTCAAATGATCACGGAGAAGAAAGACGCAACTGACATGACTATAGGCACGGACAACCCCTATTAACTGTTAAAAGTACAAGATATCACACCGGACATTCAAACGGATTTTTTATTATGAATATAGCACTGACCTGAAGGAAAATGCTATATCTAGCCCACTGTAAATGCAGGTACACGCTTTCTCGATCTCATCCAGAAGTTGTTACTGGAAATGAAAATCAGCATTGTGATTCTTTTTGAACACAAACTTAAAATAAGCAAAAGACACGCAACAGTTAAACAGCAGACAGATACAGGCTAGTGCTGTATCTGAATAAGTCACGGCTGAAGGGCGTTGTTAGGCACGACGCGAATATGAAACATTGGCCGAGGTTCTCGGTTAAAGCCAGTGGGTATTAATGTCTGGCTATAATTGTTGTAGAAATTGTGTTACTAAGACCTTTGTACACCCAAATAGTTGAATTTCCAAAACAGCCTAATACATGAATGAACCTCATGGTCGATTATGGTCTGGTCTGAGTCTAACATCATAACTAACATGGTCAGGCTGGTTGTTTCCATGTTCTAATGTTGCGGCAGCTTCCCGCAAAAGCTCACTAACAGATTTCGCCATATCTCGTCGTCTCGATTATAATATAATCACATTTAAATAATTTCGTTTCACACATTCAACTCATGCACACGGGACGTCGACGACTTCGCTTTACAGAAGGCGTGTCTCAGCGCCGTTACTAGAATAAGCCACACCCACTCATTAACATAGAATTTGCATGCAGGTTGTCTTTGAAAATGAAAACGAAAATGAAAACTGTGAAATAAAAGAGGAATTAAAATGAAAACGAAAAGTTTCTTTTTCACGTTTGGCTTTTCATTTTAATATTGGCAGTCTTGCCTCGAGACTGTAGTGAAAATGAAATGTGAAATCACCAATTGCATTTTATTTTTCAATTTGACAGGGATAATGCTGTGAAAATGAAATCATTTAATTTCATTCTCAATTTTGTCACATATTTTGCGTACTGTTTTCTGTAATGAAATCGTTAATCTGGTTTTAATTTTCATTTTAATCATTTAATTTATTTATTTAAATTTGGCAGAAAATGCCTTCCATAAATGAAAACTCCTGTTATGGTATTAAAAGAAATTCTGTACTCAATACCTTGACTTACTTTAATGTATCAGAGAACTTTGTGCTGGATATTATGCATGATATCCTGGAGGGAGTTGCACAGTATGAAGTGAAACTGCTTTTTGAATACATGAGTTGCAATCTAATTTCTTGCGATTCCATTCCTCAAAGATTGTATGCCTTCAACTATGGCTATTTGGACAAAAATAATCGCCCAACCAAGGTTAACCTTCAACAAGCTGGAAACAGCATTGGACTCAACGCAAGTCAGACATTGTGTCTCATTAGGAACATCCCTCTCATATTTGGAGATGTAGTCCCAGAAGGGGATAAGCACTGGCATTTGATGTTGCTCCTCTTACATATTGTTAACATTATATTTTCTCCTTGCGTCTCTGAAGGAATGACAATATTTTTGAAGCATCTGATAGTGGAGCATCATCGATTGTTCAAGGAGTTGTACCCTTCTAGGAATCTGATTCCAAAGCACCACCTTATGATTCACTACCCTGATTGGATCAGGCAAATTGGCCCATTGATTCATGTATGGACTATGAGGTATGAAGCAAAACACAGGTTTTTTAAGAAAAATCTAAAAAATTTCAAAAACCCGACCAAATCACTTGCCAAAAAACACCAGCTAGCCATTGCCTATCACTGGGAGCACTGTACTATCAAAGGTATTGAGTCTGGCCCTGTTTCAAAAGAATTGTTGTCCGACCTTGAAAACGGTGATTTTATTTCTGAGCAGCTCCACATTGATCTCTCAAGTGAATTAACGGTCACACCGTGGGTTAAGTGTCATGGTACGGAGTATCGTAGTGGTCTTGTTGTGTGCTTAGACTTGGTTGATGATGCACCTGTCTTTGGAAAAATTGTTAATCATGTATGGAATCAGAGTTTGTTGAACATCTTCATGCTTTCAGTGTTTTTGCACAAGAGAACAGTCTTGTGCTCAAAAAACCTGACAAATTGTTTTACCACAAGCCGTTTGATTTACAAATGTCCTATGGAAATGACAGTCTATTTTACATCGTTTTGGACTGTTATTTGTAAAAAAAAAAAAAAAAAAAAAAAAATGTATTCATGTAATTTAAAGTACTGGCTAGATGTATTGGTGCTCTGTGCTGGAATAAAGTTTTGAAAGAGTAATACAGAGTGATGTGTTTATTTCAAAGTGAATTTATTCTTTTCAGATTCAATAATTGTTAGTTTATTTTACAGTTCTTTAAAGTAGGTAATGCAAAACCCTAATAAGAAAAACTGGTAACTCCTTTAGTGTTGTTTTTTATTTGTAAATAGGTGTTCCATCAACACCAGGATGGTGTAAAATTTGACTATAAGGTTGAGAAGATTGTCATTTCCATTTTTTTAAAGTGTTAGGTCAACACCAGAACAGTGTAGAAGTTTAACTCTGCCAGTGTTTGCTACAAAGCTGCACCCAGCTCTGTAACAGTGTTGTTGTTCTCTGCATTGGTGTTAAAATTTTACTCTCTTAGTGTTCATATTGTTACACTGTGTCGGTGTTGCGAGAGGCAACACTTTTGAACACTTTGTGGGTGGTTCCCATATATACACTTTCAAAGTGTTGAAATTAACTGTATTGGTGTTGATTTCCGGATTTCAAATTTACTGTGATCAAATTATGTACTACATATTACAGCATTGTTTCAATACAAGACATACCAATGGACTCGCGCACCTTTCTGTCTTCTTTGGGCACCAGATGTTCCTTCCTCACCCGAAACAAAGGACTTATTCGATTAGCTTGCGTTGATATAGGACTGGTCTTCCTTCTCTGCTGTAAAATAAGAAAGTCTCGACTTACTCTATGTGCAATAACTATTGTTCTTGAAACATAAATTAAGACAGTTATAAATAAGTTAATTTACCATACGATTCAGGAGAGAACATTTGATGAGTAAATACTGATTGCAATATTCTAAAAAATAAATAAGCAAACTTAAGAACAATTCAAATTCCCTAACATAGGGGTTTATATAAACTGATATTCTAATATAAGTAAGAAGAATTTAATAGCAGGGACTGTATCAATTTTCTTTAAGGATTTACAAAATAAAGAAAAGTCATTTTTTAATGCATTCACATTTGGAAGAGATTTTGTGAAACGACATTTGTGGATATAGAATTTAACAAACAGTATAATATTATTTATCAAATATTCAACTTTTTTATTTTTCATTAAAAGTCCATATTTGATCCCATTCCAGGAAAAAAAATCAGATCGTGACGTAACTCTTTGATAGCGAGAAAGTTAACCTGCGCATGCGCGGCCCCGCCCACTAAATCCAGCGGGGTGAAGCTGGAGCTCCAGCGAGGGGAGGAGCTGGAGCTCTAGCTCCTCCCATTTGGCGCTGCATCGAGTACACACATATATATATATATATATACAGTACCAGTCAAAAGTTTGGAAATGTTACTATTTTTAATGTTTTTGAAAGAAGTCTCTTATGCTCATCAAGCCTGCAGTTAAAAAAAAAAAAAAAAAAAAAAAAAAAAAAAATAATATTATGAAATATTATTACAATTTAAAATAATGGTTCTCTTTTTTAATATACTTTAAAATGTAATTTATTTTTGTGATGCAAAGCTGAATTTTCATCAGCAAGTACTCCAGTCTTTGGTGTCTTATGATCCTTCAGAAATCATTCTAATATGCTGATTTATGATCAATGTTGGAAACAGTTGTGCTGCTTAATATTTTTTTTTATAACCTGAGATACTTTTTTCAGGATAATTTGATGAATAAAAAGTTAAAAAGAACTGTATTTATTTAGAATAGAAATATTTTGTAACAATATACACTACCGTTCAAAAGTTTGGTAACAATAATTTTTTTTTTTAAAGAAATTAGTACTTTAATTCAACAAGGATGCGTTAAATTGATAAAAGGTGATGGTAACGATTTATATTGTTAGAAATGTTTTTATTTTGAATAAATGCTGTTTTAATGAATAAATGCTGTTAACGTTTTACTCAATGAATCCTGAAAAAAGTATTCCAAAAAAATATATTAAACAGCACAACTGTTTCCATCATTGATAATAACTGAGTATCAAATCATCATATTAGAATGATTTCTGAAGGATCATAAGACACCAAAGACTGGAGTACTTGCTGATGAAAATTCAGCTTTGCGTCACAAAAATAAATTACATTTTAAAATATATTAAAAAAGAGAACCATTATTTTAAATTGTAATAATATTTCATAATATTACTGTTTTTTGTTTTGTTTTGTTTTTTAACTGCAGGCTTGATGAGCATAAGAGACTTCTTTCAAAAACATTAAAAATAGTAATGTTTCCAAACTTTTGACTGGTACTGTATATATATATATATATTTTATGGCAAAAGAGAGCAAGCAAGCCTTGTGTTGTTCCCTGCCCACGTTATATCACGGGTGGGGAGGACACACACTTCAGCTTTGTGTTGCTTGTTTGGGAGTGGAGCATGCCAACAGTCAGTTCTCGAGGGGGCTGACTGTGAGCATTGCGAGGAGCTGTCCGTGAGGACGCTCCGCTCCCGCCGGCCATTCTTCGAGGAGGACGGTTCGGTGCGCGCTCCCCGAGGCGCGGGTCCCGCTGCTGCCGAGGCACGGCGTCGACGCGCATCTTGGGGATCGCAAATGGATCGAACAGCGGGGTTTGAGACGGGCCCCGCCCTATCTCTGCCTTTAAACGCTCTGCGGTTTCTCCTCCCCGGGATGAGGCACTCATGCTGCGATTTCCAGTTCCGAGGAATTGGTATCGTTAGTGTTTTTGTTAAGAGAACAAAACAATTAAAAATATAAAGAATAAGGCAGATGTTTATGAATAAATAAATAAACAAGTCAGCTCATAACTCTGTTGAATAAAGAGGAGCTTTTAAAAGGAGGTTTTATCTAGTGCTGTTGCTAAGTTAAATATTACTGGCCAGCCGGTTATTATGAGAGTGAAAATATAAGTAAAACTCTATATCTCAGCCTCCTCGTCGGGCAATGCCGTTTTTTCCCTATCTCCACACTGAGGTGTCGAGATCGTGGAATAAACCGGTTTCTATTTATGCGTTTAGTCCCCAAACTTCTACTATAGTAATGTTATGGGTTATGTTAAGCACTAAATGGTTTAGCTCCGCAGTACTTGAGCGAGCTCTTAACGCATTATAGTCCTTCACGTCTATTGCGATCTCAAAATACCGGCCAGTTAACCAAAATACAATAAAATAT